>NC_043974.1:2052528-2388524 GCF_902148855.1 Sphaeramia orbicularis | reverse complement strand
AGATGATTAAATTCTGGTGGTGATCGGGGGGGGGGGGGGGGGGGGGGCAGACAGCCTGATCTGCCTTGGCAGAGGTCTGTACTCTGAGTGTTTATCAAGTGCCAGTATCAACATTTCCTACAAAATTCATCCAAATCCTTGTTTTAACTTGTGGAATTATCTTGCTAACAGACAAACAAACATTACCATCATCACTGTTCCTTGGTGGAGGTGAAAAGGCAGAAAAAAGCACAAGCATACTTAGGCTAATTACATGTGTCACTTTGCTTTGTGTGTTTGTGGTGTGTTTGTCTGTGTGCAAGATAACTCAAAGTTATGGATGGATTTTCATGAAATTTTCAGTAAATGTTGATTACTGGCACAAAGAAGAAATGGTTAAATTTTGGTGATGGGGGGGCAGATCTGTCTTGGCAGAGGTCTGCACTCTCCAAGTGCTTTCTAGTTAAATGTGCACTTGACTAAAGGAGTGAAAGGATGTTCTTTTGGTTGTACTAACAATGTACTCCATATCCTAGAGAGGACTCATGAAGCACTGTTCTGTTTTTGAGAGCCCATTAAAATGCACTCACTTATAATCCAAGTCCATCTTTTTTCCAATTTGTCCTTTGTTTTTAAAGTGTTTTTCTCTCCCAGATTTCTCTCTATTCTACACATGTATTTGAGCTGTGTGAGGGCCACTTCCATCCTATTTAAAGTATTGTATCTGTCAGTGAATTGGTGGATTATCTCCTCTGTCAGTGTATTGAATGTTAAAAATAGTGGATGAACTCTTGTTACATTTCATTTCTTCCCACGAAACACAACGACCTTTGACCTTTGGATTCACTCAGCCCACCCCCTCCTTAAAAGAGAACATTTGTCCCAGATTTTTCTCCATGCTGTCTCACTGTCCCAGATGTTTTTACCAATGATAATAATGACACAGATAGTTATCAGCCAGATGGAGTTAAAGCTTTTGTTGCTGTTATCATTTGAAACCACTAGGGGGCACTAGAACCTAAAATTACAAAGGGTGAAGTTCACTCTTACTCTATTGTCGGTGGCCAGAGGTGCAACAGGCCAAAAAATGATCCACTAGACAAAAAAAATTATCTACTACAAGAAAAAAAAAAGAGAACAGCCTAAAAAAATTATCCACTAGATGAAAAAATTATCTACTACAAGAAAAAAAAGAGAACAGCCCAAAAAAATTATCCACTATAAGAAAAAAAAGAGAACAGCCTAAAAAAATTATCCACTAGATGAAAAAATTATCTACTACAAGAAAAAAAAAAAAGAAACAGCCTAAAAAATTATCCACTATAAGAAAAAAAGAGAACAGCCTAAAAAAAATTATCCCACTACATGAAAAAATTATCTACTACAAGAAAAAAAAGAGAAGAGCCCTAAAAAAATTATCCACTAGATGAAAAAAATTATCTACTACAAGAAAAAAAAGAGAACAGCCCAAAAAAAAATATCCACTGTAAGAAAAAAAAAGAGAACAGCCTAAAATAAATTATCCATTTGATGAAAAAAAAAAAATCCCCTATAAGAAAAAAAAGAGACCAGCCAAAAAAATTATCCACTAAAAGAAAAAAAAAGAGAACAGGCAAAAAAAATTATCTACTAGCCCAAAAAATTATTCACTATTAGAAAAAAAAAAAGAACAGGTGGAAAAAATTTATCTACTATGAGAAAAAAAAGAGAGCAGCCCAAAAAAATATCCACTATAAGAAAAAAAAAAACATCATCCACCTTTTCAATTACGGGGGCGCTGTTTACCCGAAAGGTGTCTTGCTTTAAAATTAAGACCACCACAAAAAATAAAAGGATAGGCTGAAAAATTTTAAGGCTTTCGGCTAATGTGGCTAATGCTAAGGAAGTACCCCACCGGAAGTGGAGGTCGTGCGCTAAAAAATAAAGTTATTTAAAATATAGATATTTCCATTAATATAGTTTGCAAAGCAGTTAATGATTAAATACGGTTCCAGTGTCTGCTCCAGGTTCGGCATGGGCGTTAAATGGTTAAGGTTAGGGTTAGGGTATGGTGGGGTTAGTTTTCAGTGGTAAATGGCCCTTGTGTGCACTGTGTGAAGGTTCGTTGCTAAGCTAATGCTAACGCGAAAAGTTGACGGCAACTTTGTGTTATTTTATTTTGAGAGGAGGAGAAGAGGAGCTTCCTGTGGAGCTCCACTATCATGGCATCGCCCATTTGTTTGCAGGTAGACCTCTGCTCCTCAACTCAAACGGAGTGTCTTCACTAACACTAGATCAACAAGGACATTTTGTGGAGATAAAGATGTGTGCCGTGGTACCGCAGTGCCTCAGGTGCCGAGCCATGTACCGAGCCATGGTACGCGTGGTGCCGTGCTGGGGTACCTGGCACCCGAGCCGTGGTACCGCGGTACCTCGCGGCACCAGCCGAGGTGCCACGGCACCAGGTGTCGGTGCCGCAATATGCACTTGCTGTCTCTCAACAAATGGGCGATGCCATGATAGTGGAGCTCCACAGGAAGCTCCTCTTCTCCTCTTCTCAAAATAAAATAATTTTAGAACTTCTTGTAGCGAATATTCATCAAAAATGATATTGAATGTCAGGCAGTTGAACAATTCAACACCGTAATCACACAATTGTTTACTCGCACTGGTAGTTCACAAAGTTGCCGTCAACTTTTCGCGTTAGCATTAGCTTAGCAACGAACCTTCACACAGTGCACACAAGGGCCATTTACCACTGAAAACTAACCCCAACCATACCCTAACCCTAACCTTAACCATTTAACGCCCATGCCTAACCTGGAGCAGACACTGGAACCGTATTTAATCATTTAACTGCTTGCAAACTATATTAATGTAAATATCTAATTTTAAAATACTTTATTTTTTAGCGCACGACCTCCACTTCCGGTGGGGTACTTCCTTAGCATTAGCCACATTAGCCGAAAGCCTTAAAATTTTTCAGCCTATCCTTTT
Source organism: Sphaeramia orbicularis (assembly GCF_902148855.1). NCBI lineage: Eukaryota > Metazoa > Chordata > Actinopteri > Kurtiformes > Apogonidae > Sphaeramia > Sphaeramia orbicularis. The sequence continues at coordinate 2,385,569 of NC_043974.1, read as the reverse complement.
ATTTTTTGTGGTGGCCTTAATTTTAAAGCAAGGCACCTTTCGGGAAAACAGCGCCCCCGTAATTGAAAAGGTGGATGATGTTTTTTTTTTTCTTATAGTGGATATTTTTTTGGGCTGCTCTCTTTTTTTTTTCTCATAGTAGATAATTTTTTTCACCTGTTCTTTTTTTTTTTCTTATAGTGAATAATTTTTTGGGCTAGTAGATAATTTTTTTTTGCCTGTTCTCTTTTTTTTTCTTTTAGTGGATAATTTTTTTGGCTGTTCTCTTTTCTTTCTTATAGGGGATTTTTTTTTTTCATCTAGTGGATAATTTTTTTTGGGCTGTTCTCTTTTTTTTCTTATAGTGGATAATTTTTTTAGGCTGTTCTCTTTTTTTTCTTGCAGTAGATAATTTTTTTGTCTAGTGGATAATTTTTTTAGGCTGTTCTCTCTTTTTTTTTTTCTTATAGTGGATAATTTTTTTGGGCTGTTTTTCTCTTTTTTTTTTTCTTGTAGTAGATAATTTTTTTCATCTCGTGGATAATTTTTTTAGGCTGTTCTCTTTTTTATTCTTGTAGTAGATAATTTTTTTCGTCTAGTGGATAATTTTTTGGCCTGTTGCACCTCTGGGCCACCGTACTATTGCCTCTACTGTGGTGGTTCTGTGTATATTTTAAGAAAACATTAAAAAAAAAAAAGTATGTTTAATCAAATTACCAAAACTAATTGCTAATAGACCAACACTAATTTAGTTCTCAGATTAAATGTGTTATCTTCACATCATATGACATTACAGTCACAGCAGGAAGAGGAAAAAAATAAACTATTACACTATTTTTTCCCATGTGACTCATGAGAACTTCCTTTATGAAGACATTTGTTTGTCACCATTGTGACAGTCACAATGCTAGCACGATGGTTTGTTTTGGAGGGTTTCCACAGAGATTTATAGATTACCTAAAAAAAGTGCACTGGATTTCTGCTGGAGACTTCTATGGCAGGCATTTAAAACACCTGGGGCCTCATGTACAGACTGGAGTGGATTTCATACGTAAACCTGGCGTACGCTTAAATCCAGAAAAGTCCATACACACAAAAAAATCCAGATGAATAAAACTGAGCGTACGCCTGAATCCAAGCACACTTCCTTTATTCATCCCAGTCAGCTGGAATTGAACACATATGTTGGAGTACCTGACTCCTCCCTCTCCACGCCCACATTTAAATATGCAAATGAGTATAAACAGGGTCTGCAGGTGGGATTCCCTCTGGAAGTCACCTCTGCATGACCACATGATGATGTCAAGGTGGACACGAAGCATTAAACATTAAAAAGTCCAAAAAAATATGCAAAATCTAATGTAAAGTTAGGGCAAAAAACTGTATTTGAATTATGGAAAATGACCGTATTTTTATGAGATGGTTATTTTCTGTTATTTAACAGTATTTTTTTGCCGCCCCAGCTGCTGGAATATGACTGTTTTTTTATGTTGTTTTTTTTTTTTTTTCCAGTGCATGAGACTCCTTGAGTCCAAAGTCCAGTTTCAGTCATAGTTACAGTCACCATGTGAACCTGAGTGAACTCAGTGTTGTGTCATGTTTGCATAAAGGCCAGGGCTTTTACCTGCTGTCATAAAACTGTGCATGGAAGGAATTCCCTGTGACTGACGTCAGTGCTTTAACAGGTGGAACCTGTTTGATCAGCTAAAAATAGACACTCATACTATGACAGAAGAACACCATTAGAGTGTGGGTGTGGCACAGACCAACTGAACACAATTTATTTATTTATTCTGACACTTAGTTTTTATTAGTTAATTATCATTGTGTTCTACAAAACATAACAAACAACAGTCGGCAATAGACAATAGTTACAATCCAACAGCAAAGATAATAACGGCTACAGTTATGAAACAGCTATCAAGTTCAGAGCAGCAGTTCACACAACACTGTAGACCAGGGGTGGCCAACCCTGGTCCTGGAGAGCCACTATCCTGCATGTTTTAGACCAGGGGTGGCCAACCCTGGTCCTGGAGAGCCACTATCCTGCATGTTTTAGACCAGGGGTGGCCAACCCTGGTCCTGGAGAGCCACTATCCTGCATGTTTTAGATGTTTCCCTCTTCCAGCACACCTGACAGTCGTTATCAGGCTTCTACAGAGCTTGATGATAGGCTTATCATTTGAATCAGGTGTGTTGGAAGAGGGATACATCTAAAACATGCAGGATAGTGGCTCTCCAGGACCAGGGTTGGCCACCCCTGCTGTAGACTAGGAGCCAAAGCACACATGAGCTGTTGGAACCCTTTCATGCACAGAGCTCACTGCAGTGGACCGCTGTTCAGAGGGCTTCTCTTGTACATTCATGGAAGTGGATTGGCTGTTTTAGTTCCACATTCACCAACACAGTGGACGCTTCTGCAGTTCAGACCAGTACTGTAACTGCTGTTCTAGATAAACCTGATCTGCACTAACATGCACTCATTCATCATATCCTATGATGAACTGGTGAAATGTCCAGGGTGGACCCCGCCTTCACTGGGTCAGGCTCCAAGTGACCCCCCCCCCCCCCCCCCCCCCCCCATCTGCATGTTTGAGAGGAAAAACTTGCTAATTGTTATCAGACTGTAATGAACAGGTTTTTTACCAATAAAAAATAAAGGCGGACGTCCATCAGTCCTGGTTCGTCTCCAGTCTGTCCGTCCATAGTGGATCTGTCCTTCACTGTGCTTCTGCCTCAGGTTTCTCTTTTTCTCACTGGGTTTTTGGAGGTTTTTTTGCTGAGGAGGGTCTAATGATGGGGCATGACCAGGACTTTAATCCATGTGTTTCATCCACTGTTTAACTAATTATTTGACTGCTTATTTTTATTGTGTTTTTTATCAGTTCAACAAATTCTGTGAAGGCCTGTGAGGAGAACTTGTGATATTGAGCTCTACAAATAAAATTGAATTGAACTGAATTGAATAGAATAGATGTGGTTCTGAACAAAATAAGGAAGTGAAGACATAAAAAACAAAAATAGAATAAGATGTCCTGTTTGGTTTTCACGTTTAACACATTCACATTATAAAAACTCAGCTTACGTCTCTGGATCATTTACATGTTCAAAAAAAAAAAATCAGCGAAGAAGACAGAGTGAGTTCAGTGTGGGGGAATTTGATGGAATGGAACCTGAACTGTGTGTGAAACTATGAACTCACTGATACTGTCAGCCAAGGAGTCACATGACTCTGATTTACAACTGCAGGTGTGGAAAACATGTCTGTCTGTCTGTCTGTCTGTCTGTCTGTCTGTCTGTCTGTCTGTCTGTCTGTCTGTCTGTCTTTCTTATGGAAGAGGTTTAGGGCCACTGGAAAAAAACAAAAACATTAAGGTCTAATATAGATTTATTATTATTATTATTATTATTATTATTATTATTATTATTATTATTATTATTATTATTATTATTATGAGAAAAAAGTCAGAATTCTGACTTTTTTCTTAGAATAATAATAAAAAATATATACTGGACCTTACTTTTTTTTTTTTCTAGTGGCCCTAATCTTCTTTCTTTCTTTCTTTCTTTCTTTCTTTCTTTCTTTCTTTCTTTCTTTCTTTCTTATGGAAAAGGATTAAGGCCACTGGAAAAACAAAAACATTAAGGTCTAATATATTTTATTATTATTACTATGAGTTCAAAGTCAGAATTCTTTCTTTCTTTCAATGAAATGAACATATAAAATAAAATATAAAAAATAAAAATAAAAATTCTGACAGTCGAAGGCTGTGACAGGGCTCAGGCAGTCATGGAGAATGAAACTCCTTCAGACGTTCATTCATTCTGACAGATCCCCATTTATGACTGGATATGTTCATATGTTGTGGATGTTGTGTTAACTTTGTGTGTGTTCCAGTTTGATTGTGGAGTACAGAGTGAACGCAGCCTCAGCAGACTCCACATCTGTGAACACATGAGAAAAGAAAAAGAAGAAGATGAGAAAACAGAAAGCACTGTTTAGACTACCTTTGTACAAGGATGGAGAGAGAGAGACAGAGAGAAAGAGGGGGAGAGAGAGAGTGAGAGACAGAGAGAAAGAGGGGGAGAGAGAGAGTGAGAGACAGAGAGAAAGAGGGGGAGAGAGAGTGAGAGACAGAGAGGAAAGAGGGGAGAGAGAGTGAGAGACAGAGAGAAAGAGCGGGAGAGAGAGAGTGAGAGACAGAGAGAAAGGGGGTGGAGAGAGTGAAAGAAAGAGAGGGGGGGTGTAAGAGAGAGAGAGTGAGAGACAGAGAGAAAGAGGGGGAGAGAGAGTGAGAGACAGAGAGAAAGAGCGGGAGAGAGAGAGTGAGAGACAGAGAGAAAGAGGGGGAGAGAGAGTGAGAGACAGAGAGAAAGAGCGGGAGAGAGAGAGTGAGAGACAGAGAGAAAGAGCGGGAGAGAGAGAGTGAGAGACAGAGAGAAAGAGGGGGAGAGAGAGTGAGAGACAGAGAGAAAGAGGGGGAGAGAGAGTGAGAGACAGAGAGAAAGGGGGTGGAGAGAGTGAAAGAAAGAGAGGGGGGGTGTAAGAGAGAGAGAGAGAGAGAAAGAGAGCGGAAGAGAGACAGAGTTTCATTCGTGCTCTTCATGATTCTGAAAGTCAAAGCCTTCACATGTGAGTTTCAGGTCCGTCCTGTTTGGAAACTTTATGCAGGAACAGCTCATATATTTGAAAATAGAACACATGCATGTGGGGGTAAATGTGGGCAAATCTGAAATAACTGAAGAAATCCCACAGCGAAATTTTTAAGTTTTCATTGGGTTTGTGTGTTTTTTACCTCCACCAGGGAGGTTCTGTTTTTGTCGGTGTTGGTTTGTCTGTCTGTGTGCAAGATAACTCCAAAAGTTATAGACGGATTTGGATGAAATTTTCAGTAAATGTTGATACTGGCACAAGCAACAAATGATTAAATTTAGGTGGTGATCGGGGGGGGGGGGATATATAATATATACATAATAGTATACATCAAAAAAGGATAGAAAAATTCACAATTCACAATATATTTTACATTTTAAATATATACAAATGCATGTAAGTAAAAATATATGTTTAAAAAATGCTTGAGGTATAAATAGAAATTATACAAATTAAATAACATTATACACTTGACATAGTTTGTTGATTTTATTTCCTTTAAATTGTCTAAATAATTGGAGAAAAGGGCCTTAAAAACAATAATGTTTGGACACTGCTGTGCAAATTTAGCGCAATGAATGTGAAATTTGGCAAAAATAACTAACTAATAACTTTTCTAGATTTATTTTATTAATTTGTGAAAGGCCAAATAAAACATGTTGAAAGTTCAATTTACATGAAACCTCAGGAGTACTGTTTCATTTCCGTAACCAGGGAGACAGAGCGTCACCAACTCGGACCAATCAGAGGCCGTTTCCAGGCACAACAATAACAAATACACGTGCGCTACAGACCTCATGGAATCTTTTTGTCCATAATTGCCAGTGATTGAATCTAAATATTTATGTCCCATTCGATCATATGTTTTATCTTAATGAACTTTAGCTGAAATAACATTTTTTATTTCTCCGAGTGCAAATGGTGACGTAAGACATGAGCTGCAGATATAAAAAAGAAAAACAGTCATACATGTGCACATTAGGGTCTACAAGACCCTGTCAAAGTACTGAAGTGTTTTACTGTAACAGACGTTCTGACACTGGTCTACTGATGGAAAGGGCAACAGGACGTTTGATTTATTTATTTATCTAAAGTGTATCTCATCATTTAATACAGAGTTAAAGCGATGTCCAAAAATGAAGGAATTTAAAAGGACGAACAAAGACACAATGTTTCAGAAGTACAGGGATGAGGGAGGGGCTTGGGGATCACTGAGGGTTATAAAGATGGACGTGTGTGTGTGTGTGTGTGTGTATAGATCTGTGTATGAATATGTATCTACATATATGTGTTATTGTATTATGTGTTTATGTAAATCATATTATATTTGTTCATAATAATATAAGACAGAAACCAAATTATTTCATAATGAGCATCAGTCATATTATGGTATCTAGTATAGATCTGCTTAGACTAGGAAGGTTATTATTATTATTATTATTATTATTATTATTATTACTTATATAAGGAGAAGGGGTGGAGTTTAGAAGTTATACTTCTTCTCACTCCAGATAGTTGGACATGAGTGTGAGTTTGTCGGTGCTTCTTTTACCTTTGCTCCTCCTCGGCTGGACGTCCTCTGCTATAATAACATCTGTGTAGGACACGTCCTGGTTTTTACCTGCAGAGCAACAGCAGCATTCTGAGACCGAAGGGGGTGAAGTGAGGGGTTGACTTCAGACTTGGCACATTTATAGAGGCAGCTGATATGCTGACATCAGCACATATGTAGACATGATGACATCAGCTGAGGCCAAAATAAGGTACAATACGTGTGAGGGGCGGGGCTTGTTGTACCTGGAACCACTTGTTATAATCACACAGATGATGGTTCATTAAAGCATGTGTGTGCAGGGCCTAGCCTAAAGTATGAAAAAAATGCGGAAAAATAGGTTATATGTATTTATTTTCTAAAATATATATATTCAGTACTTTTTTAATGTATATATTATTATTATTATTATTATTATTATTATTATTATTATTATTTAATTTTCCATGCTGTAGAATTTTGACTCTTTGTAAACATTTATGTTTTATTATGTATTGTGGTTGTAATATGTAATGTATTGTGACCTAAGTACAAAATAACAATATGTCACAATACTGTTTTAATATGATACAGCTGTAATCATCATATTATAAATACTGTAAATGAATAAATGTTGCATTGAACATTGTACCAGTGGATTTATTTGTAATACCATAAGCTTGTACATTTGTGCAATGCATGATTCTTAAAAGATTTTTGTACTTTTATAATTTTTTTGTTTGTGTGTATATATATATATATATATATATATATATATATATATATATATATAAACTAACCTTTTTTTTTTTTTGCATATTTGGTGGTTTACTGGGGTTGGGTCATCATAAGGAGGGTCAGAACTCTAAAACAGAAAACTGACCAGTGGGTCACTTTTCCATGGGGGTCTGTTTTCTGTGTGACACCAGCACATACAGTCACAGACAGAGTTTATGAGGCAGACAAACAGGACACCACCCAATGACGCAATAACAACAGTATGGTTTTGTTAGAGCATGCATCAAAAACTTTGAAGGAGTCATTGAAAGCTAAAATTAAATCAAAGTAAATTCAGGAAGTAGCTCTTTGTTGTTGCAGATGAAAAGATCATTTGTATTTCCACCCACGCAGCTGTGAATATGCATGTCTGAAACATTTAAAAAAAAATAAAAACTGCACTGAGCCACACTGAATGCAATGTTGGACGGTTTGTGCTGAGTTATGAGACTGGTGTGGTGTACAGTTTGTGCTGGGTCATGTGATGTATGCTAGTTTGCATGTTGAAAATATGGGTTCAAAGCTAGTTCCTGTTATGTGTTGTGTAGTCATGTGACCCATGTTGTGTCTATGGGGGGAGAGCAGCTGAGCTGATCGGGTGGAGGGAATGCTTTAGTTTGACCCCATGACTCTGTGCTGGTGTAATAGAGTATGTGCTGGTGTAATAGAGTATGTGCTGCATCATACATGTGCTGTTGTAAATGATAGTTGATAAAACTGCCTTCTCATAGTCATGCAGTGTTCTGGGGCCAAGCGGTGTAACCCAAGTTCCCTGTCCTGTGACTTCATTCTGCTGAAACTTCACAATACACAGCCCAGTATTTAATATTTACAACAGTGTATTAGGGCCACAGAAGAAAATAAAAACATTTGAGACTACGAGAATAAAGTTGTAATATTTGAGAATAAACTCATTATTTAATGAGAATAAAGTCGTACTTTTATGAGATTAAAGTCGTAATATTTGGAAAATTCAACAGAGTTTCCAGTTTTACAGCGAAGGAAACAAGTGAAGCAGATCCTTTCCCTTCTGTTGGACTGACAAACTCAGCAGAATCCTCACAGTTTCTGTAGAAACACAAACCCTTCAGTTCTGCTGTTTCCACTGATAGTCCTACAGATGAACACCTGGACAGTTTCTCCTCCACCAAAGAGGAAATTTACTCCAAATCAGTTCAGTTCTTATAACAAACTCAAATGTGTGCAGACTCTTTTCAAAGTCCTTAAACTAACGATAATGAGCTGATGGAGGACAGACTCAGGATTTAACCTTTGTGTCTAAACCACAAATGAAAGAAGAACTGAAACTAAACGTTCACAGTTCCACATCCATGAGCGGGTACGACTGTAGTCTCATTAAATAACAAGTTTTTTAAAACTACAACTTCATTCTCATTATACAGTGACTTTATTCTCAAAATATAACGACTTTATTCTCAGAGTGACAAGAGTTTTTAAAATTTTCTTATGTGTCCTTAATACGCTAAATATTTATTAATATAATTCGACATCTTCTAAACCTACAGCATCATAACGGCTGTTAGAAGACAAACATTTGTTTACATTTGCATGTATTTCTAGTGTTTAAATTCAGATATTGTTGGTCAACTTTCAGTTCATTTTATTTCTTTGCCTCCAAACTCACAGAGCAGAGATCATATATTATATTCTGAATGTTATTTGAGTTACATCCAAAACATTCCAGACAAGTTCCTGTCAAAGAGCTGGAAAAAACTGCTTGTATTTAGATGGTGTTTCATTTTCGCTTCACACACATTTAGATGTTAATAAGAACGTGCCTCAGTTTGTATTTATGAGTTGTAATTATAGTTATTTATTATGTATTTTTGATGAATTAATTAGTTGTTTGAAGTCAGAAAAGTGTGCCCAGTGTTGATCAGTGATGTCCTCAAATATCTGGTTTGGTCCGCAAACAGAAGATATTTACTTTATTCCCATAAAGGAGTGGAGAAACCACAAAATATTCAACAGATAAATGTAATTATATGACTTAAAAATTACTCAGATTTATTATTGATCAGAAAAGATGCTTTTTAATTTAATAGTCATCACTTAATCAGTTACTGAGTTATTCATTACACTTTTATTGACCTGTTTTACTAAGTTTTACTGTAATATTTTAAAAAGTAGTAACAACAACTTCCATCAGAATTAGAAAAATCACAATTATTATGTCTAATAAATAGAGAAAATTTCACATTAAAGCTTAAAAACTTTAAGAAAATCTTTTAAGTTTTTGGAAAGACACAAGTTATTTTTTTTCCCAGGTTTTTTTTTTTTTTTTTTTATGTGTTTCTGAGGTACAGTGAAGAACAATTAGAAGAAAAGAATTTTGAAAGACTTTGATTGACAAATAAATCACATTTAAGCTAAGTCTCCATTTCTGTCGTTCCCAGACTTTTAGCCTCGACCGTACATTTGAATGAACCTCATGACCCAGCCGTGCATTTTATTCTTCTGTAGGGGACGAGAGTTTCACAGCTTCACTGAGAAAAAAACCTGTTCACTGCAAAGGACAGTCCATAAAAAAACACAATAACAAGTGGTGCCAGTCATAACAAGCCCCGCCCCCTGCACGTATTGTAGTTTATTTTGGCATCGATCCAGATGAAGTCATCGTGTCTGTGTATGTGCTGATGTCATCAAATCAGTTGTCTCTATATACGTGTGTGCCAAGTTTGAGGTCAATTAAAATTAAAGTGATGTTTTTATAGACGTGTGAAATTTCTCTCATTATAACTAAATGGGAGGGGGAAGAAAGATAAAAAAAAAAAAAATCATAAAAAATGTGAACTTTAACTTACTTTTCCAAAATGTCACCACATCCATTCTGCTAATCTATAAACCCAATTAGGTCTGAATTCAACCTGTAGTTTTTCTGCTACAGACGTGAAATTTAGTCATACTGCAGGTGGGATGGTTTTTCCAGTCAGGGCATCAGTTTTAATGGTTTATTACATAATGCACCAGATTATTACATTTCCTTTAAAAAAAATAAATAAAAGTGCTTCATCTGCTTTTTGTAATAAACTTTGCAATATGTAATAAGTTATTACAAAATGCATCAAAGTTTATTACAAAATGTGTTCAAGAATTTTATTACAAAGTGAGCATAAAATCTATGAATCCAATTTGGTCTGAATTCAACCAACAGTTTTGCTGCTACAGACATGTGAAATTTTGTCCATTTTAAGTAAATGGGGAAAAAAAAAAAGGGAATAAAAACATTCATAAAAAAAATTGAAACGTTGAACTAGTTTTCCCAAAATGTAATGACATTTATTCTGGGTCACTGGCAATCTATAACAAACAAACAAACAAACTAACTAACTAACTAACTAACTAACTAACTAACTAACAATACCCCTTGATTCTCCTTTGGGGGGGGGGGGGGGGGGTAAATATTCATAAAAAATGTGAATTTTGACCTACTTTTCCCAAAATGTCATCTGATCTATTCTTGGTCTATAAAACCCTATTTGGTCTGAATTCAACCAATAGTTTTCCTGCTCAAACAAACAAAGAAACAAATAAACAAACAGACTGAACCAAAAACAACAACACCCCTTACTTCCCCTTTTTTTTTTTTTTTTTTGGGGTGGGGTGGGGGGTGGGGGTGCGTAAAAATAAAAATTATATTTGAAAAACTGTAGTATTATGCTTTTACCAACCAAGACAATTATTTAATGTAAAAAATCCATACTGTTTTCCTTTCCTGGGTCTCAGGAGGTGAAATGTTTTCATGTAACGTCGGCTAAAAGGCTTCCACAGCTCAGTTTATTCTCATGTCACTGAAATCTTGTGAGTTCACCTTCATTTCTTTTCACGCTGCTTTTTTCAGGTTTTTGCGTCTGATATGCCACCACCACCTAAATGTCATGTTATTTACACAAAAACATGCTGACCTTTGTGGCGTCTCCAGAGGTAGAGCAGCATCAGCAGCCCCATCATGAGACAGACGCCCACCACAGGAAGTAGAATGTGTGTGAGGGGAGCGGCAGACGCAGCAGGACCAGGTCCACCTTCAGCAGACAAATGTCAGAGGGTGACCTCAATGCAAACAAACAACCAGCGTCTGCTGCCAAGTGTGACATCCTGCATGTGTTCAGGACCGACGGTGCACGTCATGTCAGTAACACTGTACCGTAAAGACTTTCACATACATTATACGGACAAAAGTATTGGGACATGTTGAATTCAGGTCGTTCTTTTGCACAGGTCTCAAACATGAGGCCCGGGGGCAAAGGGTTCAGTCTGACCTGTCGGATGGATTTGTGAAAAGCAAAAATTACACCGAAGATATTAGCAATCAATGATGTTAAAAGCATTTTAGGTCAGTTCAATCTAAAAATGATCAGACCAGTAAAATACTACCATGAGAAACTATAAATAATGAAAACTGTACATTTTTCTCTTGTTTTAGTGTCAAAAAAGTAAAATTACACAAATGTTTATATTTACAGACTATCCTTTTATATAAAAATAAAAAAATGTGAATAACCTGAGATGTCTTAAGAGAAGTATGTGGAATTTTAATGACATTCTGTCAGTTATTTAATATTTTGTGTATTTGTAGATCCACTGTGATCTGTAAGTTGTGATTCACATGTATAAATAATAAACCGAGTTGTAATATTGTTAACGTTGCACTTATTTTCTTAAAGAATGTCCAGGTTGTTCATATTTGTTCATGTTATGTTTGAGTACAGTTTGTAGATGGAAACATTTTCAGTATGGAATTTGACTTTTTTCATTCAAAAGTTCTTATCCTATTATTTATATTATTTCACTGGTCCGGCCCACTTTATATAACATTAGTCTGAATGTGGAGCTGAACTAAAATGAGTTTGACAGCCCTGTCACAGGTGCCAAACATGAGGCCTGAGGTCCAACTCCGGCCCACCAAGGGGTCCAATCTGACCTGTAGGATGGATTTATGAAATACAAAAATGAAACTGAAGAAATGAACAATTGAGGATGTTCAAATCCTTTTCATTCAGATTCCACATACAGACCAGTTAGATCTCCAGTAGGTCAGACCAGTCAAATACTATCATATTAAACCTAGAAATAATGAAAACAGACCATTTTATCTTTGTTTTAGTGTAGAAAATGAAAATGTTTATATTAAAAAACTGTTATTTGACAAAAAATGTGACAAAGCTGAAATGTCTTCAGATCAGTGAATGCAGTTGTACCAACATTCTGCCTGTTATTAAATGTTTGGTGTATTTGTAATTCTAATGTCAGTTCTAATGCACATGTGTAAAGGATAAACTGATAATCTGAGGCAGAATATTGTTCAAATTGCAGTTGTTTTTCTTCAGATGTTTCCAGTTGTTCATGTTCTTCAGATTTTTGTAGATGCAAACATGATCATAATATAATTTGTCTTTTTTCACTGTTCTTATTTGACTGGTTGGGTCCACTGCAGATCAGACTGGGCTGAATGTGGAACTGAACTGACATGAGTTTGACAGAAGTGTTCTATGTCGTTTATGTGCTCTGTCCTAACATGAAGACTTTCCCTCTGTGGTGTGTGAACAGACCTTCAGGTCGACCCTCACCTCTGACACTCAGCCAGCTGTACGGTGACGGTCCAGATCCAGACATGTTACACATGTACAGTCCTTCATCTGACGCAGAAACGCTCAGAATGGTCAGTGTTCCTGTGGAGCTGCTCCCGATCAAAACACCGTCTTTGTAGAAATCAGATGTTCTGTTGGGGGAGGGGTTTCTGTTCCTGCAGCTCAAGGTCAGATTATCTCCCTCTGTCATGGGGACGCTGGGAGTCTCCAGGATCACATCAAAAGCTGAAAAAAACAGGAACAGACTGGCTGTGAAATCTGTGTTAGGAGATCCCAGAGGGGACATGGTACGATACGTGGGAAACACTCCAGTCAGCATCCCAGTCACCGAAATGGAGAGAATTTAACTGGGAAAATCTAATTCATTATTTCATCACACCTAAAATTAAAAGGAAACAAATGAACACTCCACAGCCATGTTGGAGACTTTGTAATCACATGGACTCAGATCACACACACGTTTTAAAAATGCTCAAATATCCAGTCCTTCTGAAGGAAGGTTCACTCAGCTCTGTGTCATGTGTTGGATGTGCAATCCTAAACTCTTGTCTTGTTCTGTTCTTCAGAGTGAAGCTCCGTCTGATAAACTATGGATTTCATCTGACATATAAACTGGAGTTAAAAGAAAATCTCTTTGTGCTGACATTCAGGGTTAAACATATGTACGAAGGGACCTGAAATATTCTGACACCAACACAGACTGTTCTTTTCATCTGTTTGTTTTTCTGTTCTTCTGTTCTTTTCCTGCTCCTCAATTTGAGGAGATGGTATTGTACTGATAGAAATGAGAAATAAAAATTGTAAAAAAAAAAAAAAAAAATCTGTCTGTAAAGGGTTAACCCTTTAACCCCTGAGGCCTGATTCCAGGTAAAGGTTCACACATTAAAAGTCTGAGTTAGTTCTACCTGTCACTGTGATGTTGATGACGTTGGAGCACCGTCCTTCTTCAGATTCACACCAGTACAGTCCACTGTCTCCTGGGTAAATGGCTCTAATTAACCAGTCGGATCCATTTTGTTCCCATGGGGGGCTGTCATCATCAGTTGTGTTCCTTAAAGTCTTCCTCCTGACTGTCCACTCAGATGAGTTTCCCTCCTCCCCACAGCTGAGGCGCACCTCCTCATACTGAAAGAACTGGATTCGATACGGAACAACCGTCAAGGAGGCTGTAAGGAACCAACCAGACGACAACACCGTTAGATTTACTCTGAATCAGCTTTATTTATTATTTACAGCACATTTACAACACCGAGTGCTGTACAAATATAGAGGTAAAATACAACAACAACAACAACAACAATAATAATAATAATAATAATAATAATAATAATAATAATAATAATACATCATAGTTATATAGCACTTTTTTGGACACTCAAAGACGCTTCATAAACAAACAAAACAAAAAGAACAGGGAGAAAAAAAAGAAAAGAAAAAAAGAGGTGTAAGATATGATAAAACTAGTAAATAACTAGTAAAAAAAAAAAAATATATATATATATATATATATATATATATATATATACATATATATATATATATATATATATATATATATATATATATATATATATATATATATATGGAGAGAGAGAGAGAGAGAGAGAGAGAGAGAGAGAGAGAGAGAGAGAGTTACAGTATATGTGCCAAGTTTGAAGTAAATTGAAAAAAATTGATCTTTTTATAGACATTTGAAATTTTGCCCATTACAAGTAAAAGGGTGAAAAAAATATTTTAAAAGATTCAAAGAAAATTTAAACTTTTCCCCAAAATGTAAATCAGATCTATTCTTGGTCACTGGCAATCTATAAACTCAATTTGGTTTGAATTAAACCAATAGTTTTGCTGCTACAGATGTGTGAAATTTTGCCCATTATAAGTAAATGCAAAAAAATAAAAAATAAAAAATTGCTTTTAAAAATTCATTAAAAATGTGAACTTGGACCTACGCTCCCCTAAATTTAATCAGATCTATTCTGGGTCACTGGTAATCTATAAACCCAGTGTGGTCTGAATTCAATTCATACAGGTTCAGATGCTTTTTAAATCAGGATAAAGAAGATGTTGATTGAAGTTTAGGTTGTAGATTATTCCACAGATGTGGTCCACTATATTTTAGTTCAGTTCTGTCAAACTCATGTCAGTTCAGTTCCACATTCAGCCCAGTCTGATCTGCAGTGGACCCAACCAGGAAAATAAGAACAGTGAAAAAAGGACAATTCAATTAGGATCAGGTTTACATCCACAAAAATCTGAAGAACATGAACAACTGGAAACGTGTTATGAAAAACAACTGTAATTTTAATAATATTCTGCCTCAGATTATCAGTTTATCCTTTACACATGTGCATTAGAACTGACATTAGAATTACAAATACACCAAACATTTAACCCTTTCATGCATAGTGGTCACTACAGTGGTCACTACAGTGGTCACTCCAGTGGTCACTCCAGTGGACCGTTATTCTCCAGTCTTGTATATTCATGGGTTTTGTTGTTTTAGTTCCATATCAGCCAACACAGTGGACACTAATGCACCATCCCATAATAATACACGTACATTCAGACCATTGCTGTAACTTTGCTGTTCTTGATAAACCTGATCTGCACGAACAGGTTTGAGAGGAAATCAGTCATTAATTGTTAGACTGTAATTAACAATTTTTTTTTTTTTAAACAAAAAGTTTTTTTGCATGTTATCTCCATGAAGTGAGTAATAACTAGTATTATAGTGTGTTAAAATGTGAGAAAACACCAGATCAGCAGCATTAAAAATGTTTTCATTCCATTGTTTTCATATCTGATGGTGGGTTTTAAATACACGTTTCTTTGCTTCAAAAATTTAGTGCATGGTGTAGAGTGGACATTTTTGTAACTACATGAAAAATACAAATAAAAATAAAAAATCAATCACATTGTTTTTTTGATGCCTAAGGAACACTCAAGAAAAAATGTTGGCTGAGGTTCTCATGAAAGGGTTAATAACAGGCAGAATATTGGTACAATTGCATTCACTTATCTGAAGACATTTCAGGTTTTTCACATTTTTTGTAAAATAACAGTTTTTTTAATATAAGCATTTTCATTTTTTACACTAAAACAAAGAGAAAATGGTCTGTTTTCATTATTTCTAGGTTTAATATGATAGTATTTGACTGGTCTGACCTACTGGAGATCTAACTGGTCTGTATGTGGAATCTGAATGAAAATAATTTTCACATCCTCCATTGTATCTTCAGTGTCATTTTTGTATTTCATAAATCCATCCTGTGGGTCAGATTTGATCCTTTGGTGGGTCAGATTTGGACCCCGGGCCGCATGTTTGACACCTGTGTTTTAGAGAATACTGACTGACAGAAGTCGAGCAGTGAGGAAGAAAACATTTACTAGATTTAATGTGTTGGATAGTTGTGAATAACAGAAGGCAACATCAAAAAGTTCTGGAAAACTTTAGGAAGGTCACGAGTTAAGCACACAAATTTGTACGTGAAGACGCAGGTCTGGGAAACTTTCACGTCAAGTTGTGGTGACGATGGGGACAAAAACAATAATGACCTGAACTATATTATATGAACTATATTTGCACTTCATATATTCATCATATCTTAAACTGTTTTTAATGGTATTTTATTGTGTTCTATGGGTATTCTAATTGTATTTTATTTGCACTGATTAATTCGTTTTTTCGCAGTGTAAAGTTTTTACTTTACAGTGTTACATGTACCCCGTGTGTCTCCCCCTACCTCCCCCCTCTCCCCCAGTCTCTCTCTATCTCTATCGCTCTCTCTTTTCTCCTCCTTTACTCTCTCTCTTTAACCCCAACTGGTCCAGGCAGACGTCCATCCTTCAGGACTCTGGTTCTGCTCCAGGTTTCTGCTGTTAAAGGTACTTTTTCCTTCCACTGTCACCAGTCACTAGTGTTTGCTCCTGGAGGATTCTGTTACGTTTCTGTAAATCTGATTCGATTTTGATTTGATAAAGCACTTTGTGACTGTCTGTGAAAAGTGCTCTATTAATAAAATTTACTTACTTACTATATTCTGCACTCGTACCGTTTGATGCCTTAAAAACCTGCTCCTAAACACTCGATTCTTTTTTTTTTTTTTTCTAAACAATCTAAACACTCGATTCTAAGTCGTGCAACAGAAAGTTCAACACTTACCAACGACCGTGCAGAGTGTGGTGAAGTCCATGCTGCTCAGCAGAAGATTGAACGACTATAAATGCTAGAGTTGGTTGGTTGATCACATCTGCATCTACATCACAACATCCTGCTGCAATAATCAAGTTGTCAGGCTCTTGTTTACACAGGATGCACACCCTGTCTACACTCAGACACCTAAAACCTGTGACCTGGCCTTCTTTAACTTCCTGTTGCCTCATTTAGGAAGTTTTCACACCATTGAACAGACTTTTTAACCCATAAAGACCCAGAGCTACTTTTGGGGCATGTCCCAAATTCATTTTTCTCCTTATGTAAATGTTGAAGCCAAAACACATTGTTGTTTGTTTATTCCTCTTTTTTGTTTTGACCTTGATTTAATGATTGTTTAAATTACAGGTGTCACACATGTGTCCCAGGAGCCAAATGGTCCAGTCTGACCCACAGGATCAATTTATAAAGTGCAGAAGATTTTAACAGTCAAGGGCGTCAAACTGTAAAATAACAGCAGCATAACCGAGAAAGAATGACTGCAAATGTTCTTCTGGGTTTCATGTGAAAAAATTATCTGACATCATGTCTATGAATAATGACAACACCAATTTATTCTGTTTGATTTACTGCAAAGAACATTAAATTCTGATCTCCTTTAATAATCAAACGTCAATAACCTGAACAAATATGAACAACCTGGAATGTCTATGAAAAATCAGTACAATCTTCTGTCTGTTTAGTGTCTTTGTAGATCTGATCTGTAATGCACATGGATTAATCTGAGGCTGAGGCAGAATATTGATCAGATTTTTCTTCTTATTATTATTTCTTCTTATTTTTCTTCAGATATTTCAGTTTTTTTCAGGTTATTCACATCGGTTTTGTTTAGATAATTTGTTTAATGTAAATGTTTTCATAATTTAATGTTATTTTTTGCTTATAAAAAATTTGGAGTTGTCATTATTTATAGATTATTCTGTTATTATTTGACTGCTTCGGCCCACTGCAGATCAAATTGAGCTGAATGTGGAACTGAACTAAAATGAGTTTGACAGCCCTGGCCTGAACAATAAATGAGGAAATCTTTTGGAACTTTGAATTTTTTCATTAACTTGTCAAAGAACACAAGAATAGAATACAGTGTTTTATTGCACTTCAGTATCTGCTCTTTCTTGCATTATCCAAGAGACATAAGCAACAGAAGAATATATCAAATTATCGTTTGGTGAAACATGTCTTCCAGTTATTCACATCTGTTTTGTTTGGATTGTTTGTAGAATGTAAATGTTTTCATAATTTAATGTTATTTTTTGCATATAAAAAATTTGGAGTTGTCAATATTTATAGGTTATTCTATTACACTGTCACATTGTGGCATGGTCTGCTAGCAGGAGAAATGTCATGAATGGCAGCAGAACCACTTCTGAAAATGGAGTGTGGAGGCAGGGATGAAGAATTCAAAGTAGACAGAGGCTAAAATCTCCCAGCATGCCTCACAACATTTGAATACAGACATTAAATTGTGCCTAGTAGACAGTCAGGTCATGTTTATATTCGTTTGGTGGAGATCAGGCCTGTGAAGGCTGAGGAGAACCTGGACAAACGTCCTCCTGTGAAGGAACAGTGATGGGACACAGAACATGTATTATATAGTAGGGTGTGTTTTTATTTTTATTCATAAATTTCAGTTTTTTTCAGGTTATTCACACCTTTTTTGTTTGGATGGTTTGTAAAATGTAAATGTTTTGTTCTGCCCCGGCCTAGGGCTTTACCAGGGCCAACATGACATGCTCTGCTTTTGTCCCCTCCCAGCTCCCAACACACACGTCAGTCAAAACAACTAAAGTTCACAAGGTTTATTTTTTTTATAACTAAAGAAGGGTTAGGAAAGGGCGCGGCTAAAACAACAAACACGGTTCAAAACTAAACTAGAAGCACTCGGAGAGTGCAGACCTCCGCCAAGGCTGATCAGTGGCCCCCCCCGTGGGCCCCCCCATGCCAAGGAGGTTATGTTTTTGCCAGGGTTTGTTTGTTTGTCTGTCTGTCTGTTTGTCTGTCCGTTAGTGTGCAACATAACTCAAAAAGTTATGGACAGATTTTGATGAAATTTTCAGGGTTTGTTGGAAATGGGCCCCCCCGTGGGCCCCCCCACCCCCGATCACCACCAAAATTTAATCATTTCTTCCTTAGCCCATTTTCAACAAACCCTGAAAATTTCATCAAAATCTGTCCATAACTTTTTGAGTTATGTTGCACACTAACGGACAGACAAACAGACAGACAGACAAACAAACAAACCCTGGCAAAAACAGAACCTCCTTGGTGGAGGTAATTACCTAATCCAAAATAAATTCAAGAAATACAATACAGAAAACTAACCTTAACTCCCTAATAAAAACAGGAGAAAAGGTGAAACAAAAAAAAGCCGACTTCCCCGACCAGAAAAGGATCAATTTACAAAAACTCTCTTTACAACTTTATACAAACGAAGTATCACACGAAAGCACGACGACTGACGATCACACACACACACACACACACACACACACACACACACACACACACACACACACACACACACACACACACACGGTTGGAAGCTGACAGGAGGCAAAAGAGACAGAGCCAACTGGAGATCCAGGGCTGTTTTCAAAGGGGGCGGGCAATCACACTCCACCAATCAGCTTCCTACAAGAAAAAAAAAAAACAAAAAAACAAGACAAACACAAAAAGAGCACAGCACAGCTACAGGACAGGAGAGAACACACACGATACAGAAAACATACATAGAAACACAAATAGACAAATTATGACCCAGGCTCATAACAGTTTTCATAATTTAATGTTATTTTTTGCATGTAAAATATTTGCAGTTGTCATTATTTATAGGTTATTGTGTCATTATTTGACTGCAGATCAAACTGAGCTGAATGTGGAACCTGAAAGAACAGGAGTTTGACAGCTGTGGTTTAGTGGGTGTGGCTGTGATTATCACCACATGTGTCATTCACCCTGGGTGTTGGTGGGTTCCATAAACCTGCTGTGTGTGTGTGTGTGTGTGTGTGTGTGTGTGTGTGTGTGTGTGTGTGTGTGTGCGTGTGTGTGTGTGTGTGTGTGTGTGTGTGTGTGTGTGTGTGTGTGTGTGTGTGTGTGTGTGAGGTGGTGTTAGTATAAGTACTAGAAACCAGAACAAAATATTTACCCTGAAAAAAAAACTGGAGCTGTTATTTACTTCAGAAAACTCAGGAAAGTATTTGTACTTAGAATTGTAAGTAAATTGTGTAAGGGCGATCATCAGGTAAACTTTACTTGCAGATATACGTTTATTTTACAACCAAACCTCAGGTCATTTACTGATGATTATTAATATGGTCATTGAATTTTACTGTCTCCTTTTTTGTAAGTTTTACTCAGACTCTGAGCGCTTCAAACTGAAACATGCTAATGCACCCAGAGCTAATGGGTTTTCTAGGTGATTTTTAATCCTGTAAAGCACTTCTGTCAAACTCATGTCAGTTCAGTTCCACATTCAGCCCAGTCTGATCTGCAGTGGACCCAACCAGTCAAATAAGAACAGAAAAAAAAGTCAAATAAAATTATGATCATGTTAACATCTACAAAAATCGGAATAACACGAACAACTGGAAACGTCTTAAGAAAAGCAACTACAATTTGAGCAATATTCTGCCTCAGATTATCAGTTTATCCTTTACACATGTGCATTAGAACTGACATTAGAATTACAAATACACCAAACATTTAATAACAGTGTAGCCTGACGGTGCAGTGAGTGAACAGACTCAAAAACAGAATTATAAATTATATTATCTTCCTCTCCGTGTCAAACCAAATTCCTGAACAACCGTCCTGATTGGCTGGTATCAGGTCAAATACAGGGACATCCTCTGCAAGCGACATTTATGAAGACGAATGATTTTAAGGAATGAGCCTAATGGACTTAAGAAAAGGAAAATCTCAGCCATTGTTATCTGTTCTTCATCAGAGACATCTTCCCTGCCATAGTAAATTGAGGACTCATAAACTGTGTGTTTACACTTAGTCGACCACCTTCCTCTCAACATCTGTGTTCTATTATGTTTGCCTACCCAGAGGTGAAGATGAACCCAGAAACGAACAATAGACTGAATAACAAAATTCGTATCTGGTGCCATGTTAATAATGTATTATATTATGTGTTAATGTTGATTAACTCAGCACATTAACTCTTTTATGCACGTAATACTTAAGCCATTTGCCTGACCTGTGGTTTCACATGTGTGTCCTGATCATGTTCACGGTGAATTCTGTGAAAGTAAGAGTATCACTGCTTATAGCATGTCTGAATAATCATGCTATTATTTTACTGATGCTTAAGTGAGGTTACAGGTGATGTATAAAGTTTAAGTGATCTTATTTAAGGATCTTATTTAAGGATGCAAAGTTTTCTTACAAGTCTGCACAACGTCCTCTCCCCTCTGTCCTCCTAAGAGGGAAGAGAAACGTGATACTGAGATATGCAAATGGCATACAAAGGAGGCCGGGTTACCGCCAAAACAGACAAAGAAGGCAACGCCCCGAGGCATCGATGACTCATTAATATGCACGAGGGAGGCGTGCCGGATTGGTTTTCGGACAGAACTATAAAAGTGAATGAAACCAACTTTTCATCAGAGCTGTTCCATCACTCTCACTCAAAGAGCTGTTCCACCTTCTGAGCTCTCAAAGAGCTGTTCCACCTTCTGAGCTCTCAAAGAGCTGTTCCACCTTCTGAGCTCTCAAAGAGCTGTTCCACCTTCTGAGCTCTCAAAGAGCTGTTCCACCTTCTGAGCTCTCAAAGAGCTGTTCCATCTTCGCTGTTCTCAACTTCTCCTGGTGAGCTTTCCAGAACCAGCCGCCAGAGCCAGCTGTGCACCTCCTCCAGCCAGCAGAACCTTCGACCTCAGACCTTCAGGCCTCCAGCGCAAGCATGTCGCTTCACAGCCTGGTTCCTGTTCGAACTACGTCACAAGACGTCAGCCCAACTGCATCCATTCTCCGTCAAGGCCTCTCCAGCTGCATCCTCACCTTTGGCGTGTCGCTCCAGCGCTACAGGCTCCTCTCCAAAGTCAGTCCTGCATCCTTCAGAAGGCCTATAATTGTAAGCAAACATTGCTCCTGATTTATCTGAGTTGGTGTATTCCAATTTAAGTAGGTTTACCTCAACGTAAACCTCACTAAAGTTAACTATCTTGAATCTAGCTATCTTCCAACTTAATCTACGTATTCTCCTGTCCATAATCTCCTGCTCCCTATTATCTTGTTTGTCTCTGGTCTTTATGTTATTTGTGTGTCTTAGTTTAGTTAATAAATTATTTATATGTGTATAAATCCGCTGCCTCAGGTTATTCCTTGTGTACTGTATATTTTCACTCTCGGGTTCCCTGTCCCATCAAAAAGTTCCACCACCTCTGCAAGATTTCCAAATTATTGGTTTGGATTGATTTAAGTTTAAGCTTAGTTATAAATCTATAATTAAATTAATCAATAAATCAACAATCCATTCTTAAATAATTTGGTATCTTATTCTTGCTACAACAGGCAGAATATTGGTACAACTGCATTCACTTATTTGAAGACATTTCAGGTTATTCACATTTTTTTGTCAAATAACAGTTTTTTAATATAAACATTTTAATGTAATTTTACTGGTTTTTTTTTAACACTAAAACAAAGATAAAATGGTCTGTTTTCATTTTTTCTAGGTTTAATATGATAGTATTTGACTGGTCTGACCTACTGGAGATCTAACTGGTCTGTATGTGGAATCTGAATGAAAAGGATTTGGACATCCTCCATTGTTCAGATCTTCAGTGTAATTTTTGTAGTTCTTAAATCCATCCTGTAGGCCAGATTGGATCCTGTGGTGGGTCAGATTTGGACCCCAGGCCTCATGTTTGACACCTGGGCTGTAATGTTTTGGTTGAACAAAGTTACAGGTGAATGAACAACGGTTGCACTTCTCATCTCCTAACATACCACACACTTATGAGACAGCAGTGGTTTTTATTTTCATAAATGAACACGTGTAAAGCAGCCCAGACTGTCTGACAGCAGCACAGAGCGATCAGTCCTGGAGTCAAACGGAAACATTCCTCCAGTTTACTCAGATACTGTCCCCTGTAGACAGAACAGGAGTCACAGAACTACAGGGTGGGGAAGCAAAATGTACACTGAACATTTAGTTGTTTTTTCTCTGACAGAAACTGTTCAAAGAATGATTAAAAAACTGAATACTGGGTTATTTAGGCTGATAGATAGATAGATAGATAGATAGATAGATAGATAGATAGATAGATAGATAGATAGATAGATAGATAGATAGATAGATAGATAGATAGATAGATAGATAGATAGATAGATAGATAGATAGATAGATAGATAGATAGATAGATAGATAGATAGATAAGCTTTATTACAGACTTGTGGTTCATGTTAAAAAGCAAACAGATAAATAGAAACACAAAAAAACACAAAAAACAACCCCCCAAAAAAACACACAATAAATAAATAAAACTTTGTACTTTCACGGGACAGTCACACTATGAGTCACCATGACAACGCAAAACATTACAACAGAACAGTCCACGTGCTTCTGGAATGTTGTTTACACAAAAACACACCCTTGTGGTTGGTTTCCTCTCATGACGTTTTTATAAAAGGCAGGTGTTACATTCAGGTACCAGTCAGAGCGGTCTCCAGTTGACATGCTCAGTCTGCTGTCGTCTCCAGTGTGTGTCATGGTCCAGGTCCGTTCAGGTGGTTCTGCTTGTGTGTGCTGGTTCTGGATCCTCCTAAACTGTCTGAGTTTAGTTTTCTTCTGTCCTGTTGGAGGTAAGCAGCTGTGTGAAGGCTGATGTTTGACTCTGTGTTTACCTGAACATACCCTCCTGTTCTGTTAGAACACAGGTACAGCTCTGATGGAAACGAACTGGTACTGGAATATCTGATACTTACTGGAATATCTGATACTTACTGGAATATCTGATACTTACTGAAATATCTGATACTTACTGAAATATCTGATACTTACTGAAATATCTGATACTTACTGAAATATCTGATACTTACTGAAATATCTGATACTTACTGAAATATCTGATATTTATTGGAATATCTGATACTTACTGGAATATCTGATACAAACGGAAACATTCCTCCAGTTTACTCAGATACTGTCCCCTGTAGACAGAACAGGAGTCACAGAACTACAGGGTGGGGAAGCAAAATGTACACTGAACATTTAGTTGTTTTTTCTCAGCAGACACTACATCAATTGTTTTGAAACCAAACATATACTGATGTCATAATCATACCTAACACTATTATCCATACCTTTTCAGAAACTTTTGCCCATATGAGTAATCAGGAAAGCAAACGTCAAAGAGTGTGTGATTTGTTGAATGCACTCGTCACACCAAAGGAGATTTCAAAAATAGTTGGAGTGTCCATAAAGACTGTTTATAATGGAAAGAAGAGAATGACTATGAGCAAAACTATTACCAGAAAGTCTGGAAGTGGAGGAAGCAACAAAAAACGGACCAAAGCTTTTATTAAAGCTCTCAAATCCAAAATCCTAAAGGATCCAACCAAATCCATGAGAAAAATGGCAATTGAACTTGAGGTAGACAACAAGAGCGTTAGGAATGCAGTAAAATATGATTTGAAGATTTAAATTCTCATGACTTTCAATAAACTCATTGGTCATACACTGTCTTTCAATCCCTGCCTCAAAATATTTTAAATTTTGCTTCCCCACCCTGTACAGAATACACAACAGATACTGGCTTTGAACAAATATTTACAACTTGTACGGTACTGTCACATGACTGTCACATGACTCAGTGACATGAAACTATGTGGGTCACATGACTCAGCACAAACTGCCCCCATTACAATAGTGTGTCTCGCGCCGATACTTTTTCTAACTTTTATTAATGGACAATATATAAGTAACGTTTACACAACATTTGACATATTTTTTCTCTGCAGTTTAAATTATCTATTAAAACGTACTTGGTATTTTTTGTTTCATATGTAATGACTATAACCTTTGAATATTATGTGAAAATACAGAATACAACTGACTCTTCCCACACAGTTTATTTATTACACCAATGACATATTTAGTTTTACTGGAATAGTTCTAGTTCTCACTGATACTTACAATAAGAAAATTAAAATTGTGACAATTAACCTCATAAATATTACTACAGCAAAAAAGTCTCTGTTTTTCAGTGTAGAGCACAGATGTTTACAGTCTGATACAAACACAGATGTGGCCTTTAATGACTGTCAAGAGATGTTTTATTTTATTCAAATCCTCTTGTTTCTTCCAGTTAAATGCATAGTTCAGACAGCTGTGAGTGACAGTGCACTCTCATTCTTGTGTCATGGTGCCAAATGTACACTAGGGGGCACTACATATTGATTTAGTGTTGACATAAGGTGATGATTTGGAACTTGTGTGATGTCATTCTGTGCCTGTTGGTTTTGTTTTCGTGAGGTGTGTGAGGTTATCCCGAAAATATCTAGGTGTAATAGGTGATTTTACACTGAAAAGTGGAAACAATGACAGCATGACTCTGACAGAAACTGTTCAAAGAATGATTAAAAAACTGAATACTGGGTTATTTAGGCTGATAGATAGATAGATAGATAGATAGATAGATAGATAGATAGATAGATAGATAGATAGATAGATAGATAGATAGATAGATAGATAGATAGATAGATAGATAGATAGATAGATAGATAGATAGATAGATAGATAGATAGATAGATAGATAGATAGATAGATAGATAGATAAGCTTTATTACAGACTTGTGGTTCATGTTAAAAAGCAAACAGATAAATAGAAACACAAAAAAACACAAAAAACAACCCCCCAAAAAAACACACAATAAATAAATAAAACTTTGTACTTTCACGGGACAGTCACACTATGAGTCACCATGACAACGCAAAACATTACAACAGAACAGTCCACGTGCTTCTGGAATGTTGTTTACACAAAAACACACCCTTGTGGTTGGTTTCCTCTCATGACGTTTTTATAAAAGGCAGGTGTTACATTCAGGCACCAGTCAGAGCGGTCTCCAGTTGACATGCTCAGTCTGCTGTCGTCTCCAGTGTGTGTCATGGTCCAGGTCCGTTCAGGTGGTTCTGCTTGTGTGTGCTGGTTCTGGATCCTCCTAAACTGTCTGAGTTTAGTTTTCTTCTGTCCTGTTGGAGGTAAGCAGCTGTGTGAAGGCTGATGTTTGACTCTGTGTTTACCTGAACATACCCTCCTGTTCTGTTAGAACACAGGTACAGCTCTGATGGAAACGAACTGGTACTGGAATATCTGATACTTACTGGAATATCTGATACTTACTGGAATATCTGATACTTACTGGAATATCTGATACTTACTGGAATATCTGATACTTACTGAAATATCTGATATTTATTGGAATATCTGATACTTACTGGAATATCTGATACTTACTGGAATATCTGATACTTACTGAAATATCTGATATTTATTGGAATATCTGATACTTACTGGAATATCTGATACTTACTGGAATATCTGATACTTACTGAAATATCTGATACTTACTGAAATATCTGATATTTATTGGAATATTTGATACTTACTGAAATATCTGATACTTACTGAAATATCTGATACTTACTGAAATATCTGATACTTATTGGAATATCTGATACTTAATGGAATATCTGATACTTACTGAAATATTTGATACTTATTGGAACATTTGATACTTATTTGACTGGTTTGATTGTAATCAGAGTTCAGATGTCTGTATTCACACATAAAAAAGCTCAGACTTTCAGGGGCTCGAACTCATGTCTGTTTTAATCGAACCAAACCCAGTAGTTGTGAATCCAGCCTCTGTGGAGTTTGTGTGTCAGAGCTCTGGTAGTTTTTTTTTCTTTTTCCTCAGTTTCTCCAGTTTTCAGTTCGACTGTCCTCAGTTCACCTCAGAGGTTAAAGGACTGACTGACACCCAGACTGAGTCACAGTCAGTGCAGTCATTTCATCCACTCCATCCATATTCTGTACTTTAAGCCTGTGTGTATACATGGGCTTTTTTTTTTTCAGAATCAGATTTTATTGCCAAGTAATTTTTACATTACAAGGAATTTGTCTTGGTTCTGTTGGTGCAAACAGTTAAAAGAAGCAGATATCACAAATGAAAATAATAAGAATATAGAAAAACAGAAGTGTTTGCCTTCAGAAGTGAATTGACTTCTATACATATATACACATGTACACTAACATATGTGCTAGAAACGGTGGTGTCCTTCAAGTGACAGAGTGCAAAAGAAGCAGCTGTGCAATAATAATGTTCATGATAAGTGTCTGTGGGGGGAGGGGGGAGGTGGTCAGTGGGGGACAGGGGCCTTGTTGATGAGACCACTTTCTAAAACTTTATTTACACACTGTCATATACAAATAGAACAACAGAACATGGAGAAAAACATACATGCTCACGGTGAGGCAGGAAGAAATGACATAAATAAATACAGATATAGGTAAGTACATTAAATAGATAAATAAATAAAAGTAAAAGAATAAACAAGAATATAAGAAAAAAAAAATTACAACTTAAATTTGTTACATAAGGCTTTAGTTTTCGCAGCTTTAGAGTTAATGCAGAAGTTAAGAGTGTTTAAGTAGGATTTTAAGTCGGACTGAAAGACTACAAAGCTGGGTTTCTGTTTGGCAAATTTGCTCGTATGCACATGAAATTTTGCTAATAATGAAATGAGATTAAGAATAAATAGTTTCTTAACAGGCAGATCATTAACAAAGAAACCAAATAAAATATCTTCAATTTTGAAGTTTAGTAGTGAAAGATCCAGTTTTCCATTTAAAAAAAGACTGATATCACACCAAAAATTTGACTGAAGGCACATTCCCAAAACAGATGAGTTAATGTTTCATCAGTGTTGTGACATACATGGGTATTTATAGACATGACTACTTGTCCAGCTACGTTTTACAGATGTTCACCTACATCTTGCTTGTTGTGCTGAATTCTGCTACCTGCCGAAAACAGCTCCCCTTTCCAAAGTCAGCCGTGAAGAGGACACTGTGCACCAAACTGACCCTGTCACACCAGAAGAACTCCAAATATGAGCTGTTAAAGTCAGTTCACTCCTTCAGCTTCGCAGGTTTATACTGATGGGGGATGCAGTTTACAGCAGAACCTGGTGTCACAACGGGGGGAAAAGAGAGGACTCAAATGCACGGTACTGAAGGGGAAAAAAATACAAGTTTATTTAACAAAAATGAAAACAGAACAATGGAAACATACAAAACCTAACACAAAAGCTAAGACAGAGTCCATAGAAAAAGACGGGAAAAAAACACACAAAACCTGGGTCAGAGTCCGTAGATGAGATGAATAAATGTCCGGGTTATGGAGAAAATGGACCAGCACTGCATGGCTGCAAACCAAAGCCTTAAATAGGCTGGAGATAATTGGCTGCAGCCACGCAGCGCCAGCAGGTGAATCTGATGATGATAATGATTATGAAAAGGAGGAGCTGAGGGTCACACAGGCACAGGTCCATGACCAAAAGGGAGGAGCTGAGAGTCACACA
The DNA here is from genome assembly GCF_902148855.1 of Sphaeramia orbicularis. Lineage (NCBI taxonomy): Eukaryota > Metazoa > Chordata > Actinopteri > Kurtiformes > Apogonidae > Sphaeramia > Sphaeramia orbicularis. The sequence continues at coordinate 2,357,207 of NC_043974.1, read as the reverse complement.
GGCACAGATCCTGACACCTGGTGCCGAATTCTGCTCCCTGTGGAAAACTGCATCCCCAGCCGTAGAGGATATAGTTTTCGTTTGTATCTGTTTTTATTGTTAGATATTCTGTGTGTTGTGTGTCTAAGATTTAACTTTTGACAGTTTTATAAACCTTACAGTTTGCACATTCTTTACTATTAAACAGATAAAAACACAACTGCATAACTGTCCTCTTCATGGCTGACTTAGGAAGGAGGAGCAGTTTTCAGCAGGGAGTAGAATTCAGCACAACAGTACACACTATATGATCTTCAGAACACTTTTCATCTATGGGTCTGCTCCATCCTACCTTCTGACCACAGACACTCACTATCTTCATTCTCAGGATCTTTTCTTTTGTCTGTTCCTAAAGTTAGAGCTGAACAGAGGAAAAAGGCCTTCAGGTTTGTGGCTCCATTCACTTGGAATGAACTACAGCAGGAATGTCAAACTCATGTTAGTTCAGTTCCACATTCAGCTAAATCTGATCTGCAGTGGGCCGGACCAGTAAAATAATAATATGATAATATACAAATGATGTCAACTCCAAACTTTTCTCTGTGTTCCCAAAGTCAGAACTAAACATGGAGAATCAGCGTTCAGTTTCTATGCTCCATATATCTGGAACAAACTACCAGAAAATATCAGGTCTGCTGAGAGTCTGAGTTCTTTTAAGTCCAGGTTAAAGACTCACCTGTTCACTCCTGCCTTTGACTAAAAGGCTTTTGACTTTTTAAATTTTATATTCTCTTTGAAACTCTGCACTGCAACTTTTACTTTGATATGTGTGTTTTTATTTTTATTTTATTTTATTCTATTTTTTTTTTTTTTTTTTTGATTTTATGTGTTGTTTTCTTACTTGCTGTTTTTAATCACCTTTTATATGTTTCTTTTATAATGTTTTAAATGTGTTTCTTTTTGTTTCTTTTATTTCAATGTCCTGTGTGAAGCACCTTGAATTGCCTTGTTGCTGAAATGTGCTATACAAATAAACTTGCCTTGCCTTGCCTATGTTTTAGAGCGAAAAAAGTAAAATTAAACAATGAACAGGTTTACATCTACAAACTATCCTTTCAAAAGATGTGAATAACATGAACAAACTGAAAAAAATCAGTGTAATTGTAACAATATTCTGCTTTAGTTTATCATTTACATATGTTCATTACAACTTACAGATCACAGTGGATCTACAAACACACACAACATTTAATAACAGACAGAATATTGTTAAAATTGCTCTTACTTTTCTTAAGACATTTCAGGTTGTTCATATTTGTTCAGATTATTCACTTTTTTTTTTAAATTATACTTTGTTTTAGTGCAAATGCATGAAAATATTTACATTTACAAAGAGAAAAATTGTGAATTGTGAGTATTTATAGATTATTCTGATAGAATTTGACTGGTCTGACCCACTGGAGATTGAACTGGTCTGAATGTGGAACCTGAACTAAAAGGATTGTTAATTTCTTAATATCATCCCAAGGGCCAGACTGGACCCTTTGGTGGGCTGGATTTGGACCCCGGGCCACATGTTTGACACCTGTGAACTACAAAAAGACCTGAATCTCACAGATCTGGTTTCACTGGACACTTTCAAAAGGACGTTGTATGACTTAGAGATGGAGACATGTGGATGCTATCTGATATCTGATGAACTTTAGCTTCATCTCATGATCACTTTTAGCCAAGTTGACTTTGGAAGGTTTGACTCGATTATTATTATTTTTTTTTTTTTGTGATGTATTGAAGGTTTGTTTTTGTTTTTATGTATGAAAGCTTGTGTCTGTTTGAAACTCTAACGTTCTGCTGCCTGTCTGGGCCAGGACAGTCTTGGAAAAGAGATTTTTATTCTCAATGAGGTTTTCCTGGTTAAATAAAGGTGATAGATAGATAGATAGATAGATAGATAGATAGATAGATAGATAGATAGATAGATAGATAGATAGATAGATAGATAGATAGATAGATAGATAGATAGATAGATAGATAGATAGATAGATAGATAGATAGATAGATAGATAGATAGATGCTTGTCCAGGACATGTGCAGTACCATGAGTTTTCAAAGTGCGTTAATCCAACACAGTTATCATGATCATTAGAATTTAAACGCTAATACTAACCGTCTGCAATTTTACCGCGGTTTATCGTTATACCGGTAATCGTTACATCCCTATTTGAGACTGATCTGAATCCAGACTCGTCCCTGGAGCTTGTAATAAAAGAACACGTTTCCCTGTTTTCCAGGTCAGATCCAGGTCCTCGGTCCACTTGAGCCAGTGGTAGCTGCTCCAGGGGACGACATTACCCTGAAGTGCCTTGTGGATCCTAAATTTGACATCGGGGGTAAGACGGTGGAGTGGTCCAAGCTGGACCTGCAGGTGAACCCGGCGGACCCGTCCTACGTGTACCTGTACCGAAACCGACGTGAAGACGTGCTCCTGATGTTCCCGTCGTATGTTGGAAGAACAAAGCTCTCCACTGAAGCTCTCAAAGATGGGAACATACTGCTCCTGATCAAGAATGTCACACTGTCCGATAATGGACAATACAGATGTTTCATCCCAGACTTAAAGAGCAGCTCCCGACATTCTACTGTGACGCTGGTTGTTGGTGAGTCTGTTTGTTTACATGTGAACACTGAATGGTCCTTCTGTCAGCTTATTCATATGAGGACTCTTACAGGACGCCAGGCCTAAATGTTCTGAAAATACAGTCAGTGGTGTGCACAGATATTAGAACACTCTGCAAATCTGAAGAAACTGGTGGTTTATTTTATTCCCACAGCCTGAATTTCACTTATTTTTGCCACTGCAAAAGGTAAAGGCAAAGGGATTGAGAATATTTCACCTACAAATGTGTCAGTCCAGTCCTTTTTTTTTAGGTTTTACTCTAATATTTAGTGTTTAGATGTGTATTTGACCCCAGCGATAAGGTGCTGTGCTGGGAAAAATGTTCAAATGCCCCTTAAATGTGCTTGAAAAGGACTTGAATTTGACCTTGAAAAATGTGTACGAACGCTGTATAAAGTTTTTTAAAATAACAAATGAAAATAGAAAAGTAACAGCCTTTTATTTTCCATACATTCACTAGCCCAGCAACATTAATGTTAAAAACTACCCATGATGCAATACTCTCTGACTACCATTTGTAATGCTGACCTTCTGGTTTATTATGTGAGTTTGTTCTAATTCAACGTGGACCTTGTTTATTTTTCCAGATCCAAACTATGTTCAAATGACCACAACAGAGATGCCACTGGAACCGAGCAGTCTCCAAACTGTAGAGCCGATCACAGACGCAGAAAGAAAAGGTTAAAAAAAAAAAAAAAAACAGCGACAAAATGCCACATTTCTGAGGTTATATATAGAGTTGAAACAATTAATCGATTAGGTGCTTGAAGCAAATGCAAAAATTCCCGATTCGATTAATCGACTCGAATTATTCAAAGGGAAATATTCTATGTCAGTTTTCCTGAATTGAAGCTTCTTTGTGCGTCACAATAAGCGTCCGTGTGAAACACAACAGTGGAACCAATGTTTAACAGCAGAGAAATGAAGGAAACTAAGCTGAAGATCCAGGAGAACTGTGGTTGAATGATTTTTTTGGAACACTTTGAGTCGATTAATCGTTTCAGCTCTAGTTATATGTGTATTCCAAAGCTGCTTTATTCCAGTTATTGTAAATTTGTGCCTAACTTTAATTTATGCCTGTTTTTTTTTTTTCCCCTCCATCAGGTCAACGCCATCATCTGATACCTATCGTCGTGCTTGTTATTTTACTAACCCTGGTGTTCGGTGTTGGACTGCTTGGATATTTATTTCTAAAAATCAAACACCAGACTGTAAGTCAGAGGTGATCTTATGAAAAATCACTCAACACCTGCAGCATTTGTAGGACCAGAGGTTTTTGTGGGGATTTAACTTGACTTTTAAATTTGTCCCAACAGTGCCATCCCATGGCACAAATCCAAGCCTAGGTGCCCTGCCTGAACCTGACTTTGCCAGTTGATGTTAAGAGACTGAAGAGTTGAACTAGCAACCTCTCCATCTGTAGGCGGACTGTGGTGGATCAGTAGACTGCAGCAGAAATACATGTAAGTCACATGGAGATGGAAACTGAACCGACGTCTTAAAGTGGGACTCATATTTAAAGGTGCAGGAGACTTTCATGACCAGTGTTTCCTCAGATCTGTCCATCCTCAGTCACATCCTCACTTTCATTCGTCTGTCTGTCATTCCTCAGCTGAATCTCTTCCTCATGCTGAACAGTTTCTTAGTTCCATCCACCACAAACAAACCATGGGTTTATAAACAGAGCTGGGAGGGAACTGGGCGTCTGAGGAATTTTGTTGCGATGTGCATTGTGGGAAACGCCGGTTCGCTCCCCTGTCTGGCAGCGGCAGCTTCTAAAGACATGACATGGAAACAGCAGGAGCTCCCTCCCCTCTATGCATATTCCCCCAGTCGTTTTTGTGTTTCAGCTGTTTCTGTGTCATGTTTCATCCATATAATATATATATATAATATATAATCATAGGCTCGTGCTGCCACTGCCGCCTGACAATGTTTCCCACAATGCACGTCACGACAAAATTCCTCAGATGTCCCAGTTCCTCCTGGCTCTGTTTGTAAACCCATGGTTTGTTTGTGGTGGATGGAACTAAGAAACTGTTCAGCATGAGGAAGAGATTCAGCTGAGGAATGACAGACAGACGAACAGACGAATGAAACTGAGGATGGACAGATCTGATGAAAAACTAGTGACAAAAGTCTCCTGCACCTTTACCTTTTATCAGCTGAAGTCAGTCAGGTTGGTGGTTTAGGGTCGTGTGCAGCTGAAAATGTCTGCACATTGAGTCCAGAGGCTGTAAGGCAAAGGCAGGTTTATTTCTACAGCACATTTCATGCACAAGACAATTCAAAGGGCTTTACATACAACAATAAAAAGCATCACAGCAGAAGCATAAAAAGTATAGGTATGACAAAAACAAACAAACAAACAAACAAAAAAATCAGATAAATAAAATAGATAAGCAGATAAAACAGCCAGCTGTACCGGCATGTACTCATTAACTATATTATTAACACATTACCTTGTCCTCAGAGAAATTCAGCCTCTACCCATTGTTTTTTTTTGTTTTTTTTATGACCTCTGCCAAGGAGGTTCTGTTTTTGTCAGCGTTGGTTTGTCTGTCTGTCTGTTTGTTAGCAAGATAACTGAAAAAGTTAAGGACGGATTTGGATGAAAATTTCAGGAAATGTTGATACTGGCACAAGGAAGAAATTATTAAATTTTGGAGGTCTGCGCTCTCCAAATGCTTTTCTAGTTTTTTTTTGTTTGTTTTTTGGTTAATGGAGAATGTTGTTGTTGGGTTTGTTTGCATGTAAAATAAAAAGGAAATTGTGCAACAATTTATTTTCAGTTGATGTGTCACATATGATAGTGTTTGTATTGCCCAATTTCTACAAAACTCCAATAAACAAAGGTTGGAAACAAAAAAAGAAGTTCTTGCTGAACATCAGAGGAACATTTCATCTCATGTGTATGTGTACAGAGTTGATGTGTTTTTGCCAGTGTTTAACAGATTTGTTTTGTGTCCACAGCTCACCTTTCTGTTCCTGGCTGCGTCCACCACCACAGGTCTGCAGAGTCCCAAACAGAAACAGACTCCTTCTGAAGTCCACCTGGATCTAAACTGAATTCTCCTTCAACTTGTTTTGACTTCAAGTCTGGAGTAGGAACAGTGCCAGACCCTGCAGGGATCGGCCAACGACTGCATTGAACATTAGCCTTTGGTTTTTCAGGTGTTACGCCCGGCCTAGGGGTTTACCAGGCCGAACATAATAGGCTCAACTTTGTCCCCTCCCAGCTCCCAAGCACACACGTCAGTCAAAACTAAAAGTTCACAATATTTATTATCAGTATTTTGTTCAACAACTAAGGAAGGGTTAGGGGAGGGAGCGGCTAAAACAACAAACAAAATATCTTCTTTTACAATTTAAACTAACTTACCTAACCAAAATAAATGCAAGAAATAAAATACAGCAAACTTACCTAAACTTCCTAACCAAAAACAGGAGAAAATGGGAAAAACAAAAGAGCCGACCTCCCCTACCAGAAAAAGGTTCAATTTAACAAAAACTATTTACAACTACAAACAATCGAATTTTTCTGGAGCACACGAAGACTGACGGTCTCTCACACACGAACACAGGGTTGGGAGCTGACAGGAGGCAAGAGCGAGCAAGGACGGAAACTCCAGGGCCATTTTTAAAGGGGCCAGGCAATCATGCTCCACCAATCAGCAACCTGCAACAGACGGACACAAAAAGGCACAGCACACCGACAGGACGGGGGGAGAACACACACACTAAACAGAAAACACATACATGTAAATAGACAAATTATGACCCAGGGTCATAACACAGGGAAGCGCTAAAGATCACCATGGTTACAGGTCTGCCACAACTGCAGATCATAATTTCTGTTTCATCCTTGATTATTGAGGACGTTCCAAAGTGTAACCACAGATATCCATAGGATTTCCATGGATTTTTGGCCTGGATGTTCTTAAAACTCCAGGCAAGTATATTTATTTATTTATTTATTCAAAGACTGTAAAATCAGAGACAATGCTTTGATTTTAGCTCCGTCCCGTTTTTTTCTTTTTTTTCTTTTACAGTATAAAGTATTAGTTCCTACTGTAGCAGCACAGGCACATCTGTCATCCAAACTGGACCTGTAGGCGATAACGTGAAGGAATCTTATTGCATAGTGCACAGTCTTCTTTTTTCATTTATGTTTGTGATCCAAACCCTGGATTTCACTGTCCCAAGAGATTCCAACTTAGCTGTGTACTAAAGGAAGACCTACCTCTGTCCTAAATGAAGACCTACCTCTGTCCTGAAGGTCTACCTCTGTCCTAAATGAAGACCTACCTCTGTCCTAAAGGCCTACCTCTGTACTAAAGGAAGGCCTACCTCTGTCCTGAAGGTCTACCTCTGTCCTAAATGAAGACCTACCTCTGTCCTAAAGGCCTACCTCTGTACTAAAGGAAGGCCTACCTCTGTCCTAAATGAAGACCTACCTCTGTCCTAAAGGCCTACCTCTGTCCTAAAGGAAGACCTTCCTCTCATCTGTAATAATTGTATTTTCCTTTGACAAGAGAAAGCAAGTTTTTTTTGAATGGATAATATAATGTAATGTGAGTTGTTTTAAGTTGAAACTTGATGTTTTTCTAAAGCAGAAACGTGTGTTTGTTGAACTAGCTAAGTCTAGTTTTTTTTGTACTGATAATATAAAATAAATATTTGTTTTAACTCAGTACTAAGTTGTAACAAGTGATTAATAGTTGAATCAACTTTCATAACTTTGGAAAGACAGTTGGGACGAGAACATTGTAGTGAAGTCACCTTTATGAACGTCAGTATCTGAGTTTAAACAGTGGTATTATTCAAGTTAACTCCCATTTTCAAGGCAGCAGGTGAACTTTCATTTGCAAGATGAACCAACTTGAAGTGTCTTCCAGCGTACATGGATGCTGATCCAATGAGATTAAAGCTTTTAATCAGAATGGGTACAGTTACATGATGTTTTTTTAAATCTGATTTATTTTTCAAGAAGAAATTAATCCGGAACTGAAGTACTTTCTCTTCTATTTCTATGGAAATGTTAAACCTGAATAAAGGTTTACATGAGAAGTGTTTATTTGGTTCTCACAGCCCTTCTGTTAGCTTAGTTTAGCATAGTCACTGCATTTCCATGGTCATATGTAGCCAGTTTTTTAAAGGTGATTTGTCGTCTTTTCTCAGTGATTTTGTGAAATCTGATTCTCTCTAATTATTTCTTTAGATCTGCGACTTACTGCACTCATACAGTCTTTGGACTGTTGTGTTGACAGAAGTTGGAAAATCTTTTTGTTGGAAGGGATGTATGCGCTAAATTAGCTTTACTTTAGCGTTTTAGCTTTGCATTAGTTTTTATTTCCCAGATTTCATTAGTGCAGTAAGTCACATGACCATGATTTGAGCCTCAGTTTGTGATCATACTGACCCCAGCGGACTAAAGGAATGATTAGGGAGAACTGAATTGACCAAAATCACTCATAAAATACTACAAATCACAGATCAGATCCCTCCCCAGTTACCTCAGGTGTGCCCCAGGGCTCCGTCCTGGGGTCCCTTCTTTTCATCATCTACCGCCTCCCCCTCAGCAATAGCTTCAGAAAATTTCACATCCAGTTCCACTGCTTCGTGGATGACACCCAGCTCTTCCTCACCACCAAACCTCGCTCCACACTCCCGCCCTCCTCCCTCACCTCCTGCCTCTCTGAAATTCAATCCTGGTTCACCTCCAACTTCTTGAAACTCAATAGTGACAAAACAGAAATGCTCCTCACTGGCACAAAATCCACTCTTTCCAAAACCAACACCTTTTCCCTCACTATGGACAGCTCCTCAGTCTGCCCCTCCCCTCAGGTTCACAGTCTGGGTGTCATCCTCAGTGGCTTACTATCTTTCAAATCCCACATCAATAACATCACCTGGTCTGCATATTTCCACCTGCGCAACATCAACCGTCTCCGCCCCTCCCTCACCCCTCATACCACCTCTGTTCTTTCACAGTCTCATAACCTCCCACCTCGCCTACTGTAACTCCCTCCTATTCGGTCTCCCCCAAAAGTCCCTCCATAAGCTGCAACTGGTCCACAACTCTGCCGCCCGCATCATCACCAAAACCCCCTCCTACCACCACATCACCCCCACCCTCCAGGAACTACACTGGCCCCCAGTCAAACAGAGAATTGAATTCCAACTCCTCCTGTACACATGGAAATCCATCCACAGTCTGGCTCCTCAGTACCTTCAGACCTCCTCCATGTCACCACTTCAGCCCCGTCCCTCAGCTCCTCCTCCTCTATCCACCTCACCGTACCCCCTGTCCACCTCAGCACCATGGGGGGGCGGAGCCTTCAGCCGCTCTGCTCCTCAGCTCCTCCTCCTCCTCCTCCTCCTCCTCCTCCTCTTCCTCAGCTCCTCCTCCTCCTCCTCCTCTGCTCCTCAGCTCTGGAACTCCCTCCCACCATCCATACGTAACTGTGATTCTCTCCCCACAAAACTCACCTTTTCAGAATAGCCTCCCCCCATAAGCTCTACTCTCCATTTTACATCTTCATTTCTATATATAGTAATTATTATTATTATTTTTTTATCTGTTTGTTTCTTTGTATTTTATGGATTGTTTGTTTTATCTTGTTGTACAGTGTCCTTGGGTGTCTTGAAAGGCGCTTATAAATAAAATGTATTATTCTTATTATAAAAGCCTGGCTACGTCTGACCAGAGGAATGAAGCCATTATGCTAAACTAGGCTAAGCTAAGCTAACGTTAGGGCTGCAGTTCAAACTGTTTGTCCCACTTGTGGAACTCATTAGTTCAGGACAAATGAATGAATCCAAAGCCAGTGTTGAACTGTTCCTTCAGGGTTTTCCAGGCTGGTAGATCCCATCAGAATATTCCACTGGAACGCTTTGGGAAGACTAGACTGCAGTGCAGATTCTTCCACCAGCGCAGAATGTGTGCGTCATCGCCACAGGACAAGACACTGAGCATGTGCAGAATGGAAGGAATAAAGTCCAAACGGAATAAAGGCTTTACATGTCCAGGAAGAATTTAGAGCGCAGTTAAAAGAGGATTAAACCACTGACTTTAATCTGGTTTAAATTTAATCCCAATTTTTCTTTTTCAACTGGAATAAGGTGTTTACATGGACATCTGAAATAGGATCGAACCTTTAATCAGATTAAACCAGGAAGAAAAGTTGTCATGGAAACGCACAGACTGACAGGTACAGTTAGTGTTTGACCTTTTGTGCTGAATATGCAGGACTGTGTCAGTCTGAGGACACCTTTAGCTTAGTTGTTTTTGCAGGGTTGAAATGAACACACATATTGAGTTCTCATTCATTTTTCATTTTCAGAGGAAGAACAGAAGATTAGCACTTTTTGTGTTGTGTTTTTTCAGACAAACTGAATGTTCTAAACACATAGATGATGTTTCACTACTGCACTATATGAGCTGGACTCTGATTTCATGCCTTAAATGGACGTTATGGTTTAGTTCTGCCCACTCCCTTACCAGCAGCTGTCAGTTCCTTTGAGCAGGGCACCTATACATGTGTTCTAGGGAAGTTTTCCCTCGCCGCTGTCACCAATCACAAGTGTTTGCTCCTGGAAGATTCTGTTGGGTCTCTGTAAACTTGATTTGATTCTGATTTGAACTGATAAAGCACTTTGTGACTCTGTCTGTGAAAAGTGCTCCATAAATAAAATTTACTTACTTACTTATTTACTTACTTCTACAGCTGTTGCTGTTCTTTTTTTAGTCGACTTATTTATTTCTAACACATACCAGTGTGATGATGATGTCACATAATGAACAAGAAAAGCACTCGGAGAACGCAGACCTCCGCCAAGGCAGATCAGCCCCCCCCCATCACCACCAAAATGTAATCCTTTCTTCCTTGTGCCAGTATCAACATTTCCTGAAAATTTCATCCAAATCCGTCCTTAACTTTTTGAGTTATCTTGCTAACACACAAACCCCAATGAAAACATAACCTCTGCCATTCCTTGGCGGAGGTAATTGTGGAGGAAAATTATTTTTTGCTGATTCATTGTGTTTAAGCATTTTGCCATTCTGACAAGTTTAGACTTTGTACTTGCTATACTGAGCAAATCAGTAGAATCTGATCAAAACCAGACCCTGTAGGGACATGTGATGGAACTGAGGTTAACATGTTTCCATGACCTGCACAGTGTAAAGGCTGTCTGAATCTGTGTGTTGGTGTCCAGTCTGAGCAGACTGCACCCTGTTTGCAAACAGTCAGACTTCATCTCTGAATCTGTGTGCTGATCATTGCTGCTTATTGTTGGTTGTTCACTTCAATTTGAAACATCATTTTGTAATTAAATTTAAAACTCTACAAACTCATTGTGCTTCTTTGTCACCGTGAGGTTTAGGCCCTGACAGTAATAAAAGTGTCAGAGCTGTACTGGTGTATTTTAATGTGCCTGGCATGTCAGTGTTATGTTGCATTTGGTTTTCTTAAAATACCTGTTGCAGGGTTTGTACAGGTGTTTGAAATCCTTGAAAATGCTTGAATTTCAATGTTGTGTTTTCAAGGTTTGAAAAGTGCTTGAATTTTAGTTGAAGTGCTTGTAATTATCACTCTGTCATGTGATTTCTTTCTATATTTATTTTTAATATGAAATCTGCTAGGTTAGAGGTCAAGCCAAAGCTACTTACACAGACGTGATACATTTGAAAATTAAACCTTTATATCTGTCATATCAGTCCCCGGACTCTTGCATGTTTTGTCTGTCTTGTCTGTTATTTCCTGTTTTATTTTGTTAAGTTCTCCTCTTGTGTCATGTCTGGTGTCTTTGCTTCCCTTCCCTGATTGTGTCACCTGTGTTGATTACCTGTCTCCACCCTGATTTGTTCCACCTGTGTCTCGTTGTCTTCCCTCCCTCCTGTGTATATAAGCCCTGTGTTTTCCCCTGTCCTGTGCCAGTTCGTATTCCTCCTTTTTGGTGTGTCTACTTACCAGCGTTTCTTCAGATCCTGTTTGTTTGCCTGTCTGTCTGTTTCCGACCCGGATTGTTCTTCGACTCCTGAGTTTTGCCTGACCCCCTGTCTGTACTTCAGCCTTTCCAGCTACTCTCATGTTCAACCTTTTTGCCAGGATTTATGGTACGTGATTCTGCCTTTTCCCCTATGTACTGTTGCCTGTCTGCTAGACTCCCTGTGTTTGACCTGGTCTGTCCCCTGACGCTCCTCTGCTTTTTCCTTGTCGGGTTCCCCTCGTGTGCTCCCGACCCGGGCTGTGGGTTTCCTCCTTTGGATTCGGACGTCGTGACGAATCCGCGGAGACAATACGCTGAAGACTCACCTAAAACCTTTTGATGTGAACTGTATTCCCTGTCTGTGTTTAAACACAACTTAATCGTATTTTTGTCTGCTGGTCGTGCTTTTGGGTCCAGACATCGTACTTCCAGTCCTAACAATATCATGTGTTCTCTGGTCGACTCTAAATGTAAATGTTTGATCTTAATCTTTGTCTCGGTGCGAGTGTGACTGAAGAACGCCAAGTGGCCTTGACCTTGTCTAAAATCATGTGACCTTTGACCTGTACATGATTGTAGACCTTCATAAATGACAGTTCCATCCTCCAAAACCTCTAATATGACATTTACATGAGCAGATATGGCAGAACTAACCCACAAATGCAGGATTTTCCATTAAAAATGGGTTTTCTGCACTGGGCTGACGGGCACCCTAAAGATGGTGGTTGGGGGGGGGGGGGGGGTCTAAAACTGTATGGACTGGGCTGAAAATTTTCTTGGAGTTACTGATATATAAGAGATTAACTGGTCAAATTAAGAGCTGGATCGGAAAAGAAGTCCCAAAAATGAGACGCCCTACAAGTACCTCTGAGCAAGGACTGGGTTAAATGTTGGACTTTGTCAGAGGATTCCTGCTGTCAGACTCCTGTCAGTTCAGTTCCACATTCAGCCCAGTTTGATCTGCAGTGGACCCAACCAGTCAAATAATAACAGTGAAAAAAGACAAATTCTATTCTGATCAGGTTTACATCTACAAAGTTTCCTTAAAAATCTGAATAACATGAACAACTTGAATTATCTTGAGGAAAAACAAGCGCAATTTTAACAATATTCTGCCTCAGTTTATCATTTACACATGTGCATTACAATCACACAAAACATTTAGTAACAGGCAGAATATTGGTACAATTGCATTTACTTAAGACATTTACGTTTGTTCAGGTTATTAATTTTTTTTTTTTTTTGTAAAAGTATAGTTTGGTAATGCAAACATTTTCATGTAATTGTTTTTTTTTTTTTTACACCAAAAAGACAAAGAGAACATGTGGGGTTGTCATTATTTATAGCAGTGGTTCCAACCTTTTTTACTCCTGACTCCATTTTAACGTCACTAATTTCAGGTGACTCCAGACATTCAAAACAGAGACCATTTCTTTGGGCTAAAAGTAATTTATTTTTGATCGTGTAATAGTTGGCTATACTATGTTGCTAATAAACATTAATTTTAGACATGTAGGCTATATAATGTAAATTTTTATCAGTAAGTTTTCTTTTTTTTTTGTATAAATTATTAGAAATTTCAGGCGACCCCAGACATTCAAAACAGAGACTTTTTTTTTTTTGGCTAAAATTTTTTTTTTTGATCCCGTAATAGTTTGCTGTAATATGTTGCAAAGAAAAGTTAATTTTAGGCAACATTTAGGCTATTTAATGTAAATTTTCATTAGTAAGTTTTAATTTTTTATCAATTAATAGAAATTTCAAGTGACCCCATTTGAATTCCAGGCGACCCCACATGGGGTCCAGACCCCAAGGTTGAAAAACACGGATTTATAGGTTATTATGATAATATTTGACTGGTTCTGACCCAGTTGAAATCTAATTGGACTGTATGTGTCCGTATGTGGAACCTGAATTAAAATGGTTTTGACACCATTGATTGTTCATATCTTCAGTGTCATTTTTGCATTTCACAAATTCATCCCAGGGGTCGGACTGGATCCTTTGGGCTGGATTTGGCCCCTGGGACGCATGTTTGACACCTGTGGTCTAACAGCTTTAGTTCTTTTTCAGTTGACAGTGTTTGGCCCCTGTTTTGTTTTTCTGTTACTTCAAACATGTTGACGTATAAACTGAGGTCAGTGAGATGCAGAAACCTGGAGCTATTATTGCACAACTAGACTTTTTGGGAAGTAGGAGACACCTGGTGCCCAGCAGACACGCCTAAAAAAACAAACATTTCAACATGATGTCATGACTGACATGAATATACACACCACTTTAACTGGTGTGGTATATGTATGTAATTATAAGCTTATGTGTGTTCACACCAAGGTTCTAACAGTTTTGGATTTTTCATTCTAGTTTAGTTTTATTTAGTTTAGACTTTTTTTTTCTCTAATTCAGTTCATTTTAATTTGTTTTTAGAGCAGGTTGATAGTTTTTATTAGTTTTCATTTTTTTCTAAATGCTTAGTTGTAGTTTAGTTGTAGTTCAGTGGTCTCTTTTCTCTTCTTCTCTGTTGTCGTATTCAAATAAATCCCAGACAGGACTCTGCTGCTTTAGTCTCCATGTTTCCAGGTAGAGTGGGGACCAGAAGACGACTGGAAACCACAAGTGACGGACCAGAAAGTGACAGCACAGAAAACTGAGAGAGACAAAGAAGTTGCTTTTGTATCAATCCGACATTGACAAAGACGAAAACGAAGGGAATTTGATCCAGAATTTTTATCCGTTTTAGTTAGTTTTGTAAACACACAATACAGTTTCAGTTATGTTTTTTTTTTCTTTTAATTATAGTTTTTATTTATTTCAGTTAATAAAAATGTTTTTACAATTCTAGTTTTGGTCAGTTCGTTAGTTTTCGTTAACGATAATAACCTTGGTCGGGACTCCATGTGGGGTCACCTGGAATTCAAATGAGGTCGATCAAAATTTATAGTTATTGATAAAAATAAAAACTTATTAATAAAAAATATATGGTGAGTTGACAGAGACAACCGTGATACACAGAAGACAAACTGTGGTTGTGAAACTGCAGCACTGTGGTTCTGTTTCTATGTCAAATGTTCATTGTGGTCAGTTTCAGATGCTGCAGCTCTTTCATAATTCATAGTTTCAGTTCTTGTTTGTTCAGTATTAATTGTCCTCCTTGTAAATCCCAGCTGGACTGACTGGACAGATCCTGAGCCTTTGTGCAGTAATCTACACCTGGATTTACTGCCTCTGTCCACAATAATGGACATTATATAGACTAAATGTCCTCTGAAATTAATGTTTATTTGCAATTAGGGCTGTGTATCGGCAAGAATCTGGCGATATGATACAAATCACAATACTAGGATGACGATGCAATATATCATGATACTGTTAAAAAGGCTTTTTTTTTTTTTTTTTTTAAATGATTATTTCCTTGAAGAATTGAATTCCAGCAGAAATCTGCACAAATCCTAAACACATTTATATTTGATCCCAACAGGATCTAATGTTCTATCAGCAAATGTTCCAACTGTGTTCAAACTGAAATTCTGTTTTCCAGACATTTCAGTTTCAGATCCTGTTCAAATGTTCAGATTCTATTAGTTCACAACTAACATCAGAACAGGATTGGAGTTCAATCCCAACAAAGGAATGAACATTATTTAATAAAACAGTGTTAAATAATAATGGAGTATAAACAAAAAATTTGAAAAAAAAAAAAAGAACCTCCATAATATCTGCATTTGAATAAATACCTAAAAATATCGATATAGTACTTTTTAATATTAATACAGTATTGCCAAATGAAATACTGCGATATATTGCAGAACCAATATTTTTTTACAGCCCTACTTAGGAGGTTAAATATCTCGGTAAGTTGATAGGACCAGTATTTTCTGAGATACTAATCCTGTTGGAATACTATTGTCTGACATTCACGGAAGCACAGTACCACACAACATGACGAAAAATGAAGTTGAAAACAGGAACATCGCATTTACTCCCGCAGTCCCGACATGTCAGTATTAACATTGGCGCCTGCAAAAAACAAAAAAAACAACAAACATCGGTGCCTGCAGCCGTACGGCCTGTGTGGACCTCGTGTGTACTGAGTGACATTTGAGAGAGAGACACACACTGATATATATTTTGAGAGAAAGATAGGTATGGTATGTCCCAGTACTTATGGAGAATTGAAATTTTTTAAAAAGTTTTCTCTGTTTTTGATATAATAACCCTTAAATGTAATCTCATCATGCTGGTTAAAGTACACGATCAGTAAATTAAATATAGGAAAATGCTAGATTTTCAAAGAAAACATGCAAAATATAGAGGATTATATTTTGATATATGATGAGAAATTACTTAAGAAAGGTTAAATAGACAGAAAACTTCCTTTGGGAACTGTTACAGAAGTATCACTGGGTCTGTGTGGTCTGTAATAGTCAAGTGTGTCAAAGTCATTTGAGTTCCAAACTCCAAATTCCAACAGTATTGTGTCTGTTACTAAATATTTTGTTCTTTTGTAGATCCACTGTGATCTACATGAAATGCACATGTATAAAAGATAAGTTGAGGCATAATATTGCACCTATTTTTCTTAAGAAATTTCAGGTTTTATTCACGTTTTTGGGAAAAGATATTCACCAGTGACCAAAACCATCTACTGAGACGAAATGTTTAATAACTTTAAAACCACTCATTCTATGAACATGTCGAAATAACTGATGTAAAATGCAGTTTGTCATCTTTTCATTGGTCATCAGATATGACCATATTTGGACGTTCAGAGGCTCTGTAGTTGCCATGGAAACACCGTCAACTTCTCCAACACTGATTCCCCAGTCAAACCCATGGAGTTGGATCAATGACAGTGGATGGACACACTGGGTTTATATCGATGAATAATAAATAAAATGAACGAAAACGACTAAACAATTCACAAAATGATGAAAAAAAAATAAGTGGAAAAAATGAGCAAAAATGGACTAAAATGAAGTGAAAAGGAATAAATTAAGCAACAAAATCAACAAAAAACAGCCAAATTAACCCATAGAATGATAATAAATCAACAAAATAATAACTAACATGAACAAAACAAGCAACAACCTGAAGGAAATTGAAGAAAGAAAGAAAATAGGCAACAAAAAAGACAAAAACAAGTAAAATGAATAAAATTAAACAAAATGATAAGTGCATCTGAAGTTACCATGGAAACACCGTCATCTTCTCCAACATTGATTCCCCAGTCAAACCCATGGAGTTGGGTCAATGACAGTGGATGGACACACTGGGGTTATGTTCAGTTAATGACAAAATGGACTGAGAAAGCTGCTTTTTTTTCCTTTTTTTTTTTTTTTTTTAAGTTTTCTGTTTTTGATAGAACAGAACAGAACAGAACAGAACAGAACAGAACAGAACAGAACAGAACAGAACAGAATAGAATAGAATAGAATAGAATGTCTTTATTGTCATTGTACAGGTACAACGGAATTAAAAAAGTGCAATTGTCCTAGGTGCCATAAAAAAGTATAAATAATGTATATAAAACAGTATAAAAACTAAAGTATAAAAGAAAAACCCTGACGGCATAAATATCTTTTTAAAAAAAAAGAGAGAGAGAGAGAGAAAAAGACAACTGTCCACCACAAAGGACATTCCATACAAATTTTAAAAACTGCATCTGAAAACACTGTTGCATCATGATGTTTCCAATATCGGCACTAATTTAATAAAAAACAAAAAAAAAGCTGGTACTTTGCTGACATTTCCTGAGTCTGAGGAGGTTAAAGGATTATATTATGATATTTGGTGAGAAATCACTCAAGAAAGGTTAAATAGAAAGAAAAATTAATTTGGGAACTGACACATAAGTAGCACTGGGTCTGTATGGAGTAACTGGACTTTTTTTGCATTTAAACAGTGAAAAAATCTCTTTATTATTATTATTATTATTATTATTATTATTATTATTATTATTATTATTATTATTATTACCATTATTATTATCATTATCATTATCATCATCATCATTATTATCATTATCATTATTAGGCCCTTTTCCACCGCAGGAACTTTTGCAGGAACTTTCTGTATTACCCTGAACTTTCAAAGTTCCTGGTGCGTTTCCACCAAAAATTACCCTGGTAACTGACCCTCCCCCGGCCCCGAATTTACCCCGAAGAAGTTCCTGGCACAGAGATAGTACTTTCCAGATTACCAGGAACTTTAAGGGGCGGAGCTGTGTGCTGGAGAAGGCCTAGACTGGCAGCATTTCCACATTCTGTTCACCACCAATATTTTATTTTTTATTTATTTGTATTTTATTTATTTTTATTTATATATTTTTTCATTATTTTTTTTATTTTTATTTTATTATTATTATCATCATCATTATTATTATTATTATTATTATTATTATTATTATTATTATTATTATTATTATTATTATTATTATTCTGCTGTTGTTTGACTGGTCCAGTCCACTCTGTGTCCTCTGAACTTAAATAAGTTGGACACCTCTGCTTTAGAAGTCGCAGTTTCTTCATAATCAAACTACAAATTGAACCGGAAGACTACATTTCCCATCATCCCTCTAGTCGGACTGTGCCCACTCACAGCCTTTCCAGTCACAGATTCTTTCCGTGCAGAACAGGTAGGAAACTGTTTTATTTCTACTTTTCTGTCCTTGATATCTGCTTCCAGGTTGTTTAAATACTTACTGACTGTAGTGTGGGACTGTTTTTCATTCTTAGATTTATTGTAGTCCAAGTGTCGTCGAACTTAGATTTGTGTCATTCACCGACATTTAGCTCATTTTCTGTTATTTTATTTTATTTTATTTTATTTTTTTAGATATTACAGGTACAAATTCAGGTATGTGTTTAAACCAGAACATTCTAACTGGTATAATGTGCCTGTTTTTATTTGCTGGCTGTTTGAGGTCATTTAAGAAGACGCAAACGTATCGATACGTGTCTGCAAATCCATGAATTAATCATTAACTATAACCAATAAATCCATCTGATATGTGGAACGGCTGCACATTCACCTGTTTTAACCTCAGATAGTCCGTTTAATTCTAAATCCTGGCCTGAAACTTGTGTTTTTTTATCGATAGTCATCTTCTGAATGAAAGTGAAAGTGAAAGTAAAGTCTTTGTGCAATGCTGTCAGTAGAATTAAAAAGTGTCTTTAGACAGAACAGTGAGATTCTATCAACAGTTCTAAGTTTGGACATTCTGCTTCGTGTTAGTTTTGCATGTTGTGACATATGTGTGGACTTGTTTTGCTCTGGTGTAATTCTTACTATGGTAAGGCTGGCAGTAGTTTGGCAGAGTGGGGCTTTGGCCGTTAATAGTGAACAAACTAAAGGAGCACAAAGCACACATGTTCCCTTGTTGTGATCTTGGTTCTGCTGGTAATAGACTACTACAGCATTTCAGCCTAAATGAGCCACACTCCCTTTACTTACATCAAAAACACATGGTTTTTCAGCAGGACTGTGGAGCACGGACCGCTTAGGGACCGTCTACAAAGTGCACAAACGCAAAGAGTGGGAAATAAGCTTTTGCTGAAGGAGGGACATTTGAATTATTTCTTGCTCAATAGCCCCGCCCACAGAGGGGGAGGAGCTTCCATATTCACAGACCATGACAAAAAAGAAATATTTAAATAGTTCCTCCATCAGTAGCAGAAGTATATTTCCCTAAACGGAGAGTTGTAGTAGGAAGGGGGAGGTGTCCTTGTCATGGTCTGTGAGTATGGAGGCTCCTCCCCTTTTATGGGCGGAGCTATTCAAAAAGAGATATTTAAAAAGTTCCTACTTCAATTGCAAAAGTATTTTTGTATAAACTGAGAGTTATAGTAGGAAGGGGGAGGTGTCCTTGCCATGGTCTGTGAGTATGGAAGCTCCTCCCTCTTTGTGGGCAGAGCTATTGAGGAAGAAACATTTAAAAAGTTCTTCCTTAGGGTGTCTCATTTTTGGGACTTCTTTTCTGATCCAGCTCTTAATTTGACCAGTTAATGTCTTATATATTAGTAACTCCCTCCAAAAATTTCAGCCCAATCCGTAAAGTTTTCGACCCCCCACCCCCACCCACCCCGCCATCGTTAGGGTGCCGGTCAGCCCAGTGCAGAAAACCCATTTTTCAGTGGAAAATCATGCATTTGTGGGTACCTGCTGAAGTGCAGAAAAGGGAGGGTACCAGATGGGTACTGTAGGATCAGATGGAGGGTACCAGATGGGTACTGTAGGATCAGATGGAGGGTACCAGATGGGTACTGTAGGATCAGATGGAGGGTACCAGATGGGTACTGTAGGATCAGATGTTCTGAGTGCAGATCTGTGAAATCAGGCTAGGACAGAAAGAAATCTGAAAAAACCTGGGATTGGACCCATTTTTAACTGTCACATGACCTTGACCTTGTCTAAAATCATGTGACCTTTGACCTGTACATGATTGTAGACCTTCATAAACGACAGTTTCATCCCCCAAAACCTCTAATATGACATTTGCGTGAGCAGATCTGGCAGAACTAACCCACAAATGAAGGATTTTCCATTAAAAATGGGTTTTCTGCACTGGGCTGACAGACACCCTAAAGATGGAGGTGGGTGGGGGGGTCTAAAACTGTATGTATTGGGCCGAAATTTTTTTGGGGAGTTACTAATATATAAGAGATTAACTGGTCAAATTAAGAGCTGGATTGGAAAAGAAGTCCCAAAAATGGGACATCCTAGTTTGGATAATTTATAAAAGTAAGTAGTTTCATAATTTAATTTTTTTTTTTACACTAAAACAAAGGCAAACATTGTCAGTTGTCATTATTTATAGGTTCTTCTGTTCTTATTTGACTGGTCTGGTCCACTGCAGATCAAATCAGACTGAATGTGGAACCTAAAAGAACAGGAGTTTGAGAACCCTGCTTTATACAGTAGGACTTTAGAGCTAGTTGTGTATGGCTAACCATTAAGGCTATTATTATGTAGAAGGGGACAGGAAATATCAGATTATCTTCCTCCTGCTCCTTTTCGAGTATGGGTGTGTACATGTTTGTTCACCTGATGATTATTGAATGTCTGCTGATGAAATGCACAACCATGAACGAAAGAAATGAAATACAAACAAACAAACAAACAAACAAAAAAACATCCAATGTAAAAGGTAAAGGAAAGTGGTTATTCTAGTCCAGGGCTGTCAAACTCATCTCAGTTCAGTTCCACATTCAGCTAAATTATATCTGCAGTGGACCGAACCAGTAAAATAATAACATAATAATATATAAATAATGTCAACTTTAAACTTTTCTGTATGTTTTAGAGCGAAAAAAGTAAAATTACATTATGAAAAGGTTTACATTTCCAAACTGTCCCTTCAGAAGATGTGAATAACATGAACAAACTGAAAAAATAAGTAATTTGAACACTATTCTGCTTCAGTTTATCATTTCCACATGTACATTAGAACTTACAGATCACAGTGGATCTACAAACACACAAAACATTTAATAACAGACAGAATATTGTTAAAATTGTACTCACTTCTCTTAAAACATTTCAGGTTGTTCATATTTGTTCAGGTTATTCACATTTTTTGTGAAATTATACTTTGTTTTAGTGTAAATACATGAAAATATTAACATTTACAAACAGAAACATTGTCATTTGTCATTATTTCTATGTTATTCTGATAGTATTTGACTGGTCCTGTCCACTGCAGATCAAATCAGACTGAATGTGGAACCTGAACTAAAAGGATTGTTCATATCTTCAATGTAATTTTTACATTTTACAAATTGATCCCAGGGCCGGACTGGACCTTCTGGGGGGCTGGATTTGGCCCCCAGGCCACATGTTTGACACCTGTGGTCTATACAGTTGTTTCCTCAGACAGCAGTAAAACATGACTCTGATCCATGTTTTTTTTTTTTTTTACCTCAGTGATCACAGGTTAAAAATGTGACACTGTAATACTGCATTTGTTCAAACAGAGGGCGCAGTTGAGTCAGAATATTTAGCCACAGTCCACCAAAAATGAAATGAATGAGGGTCCGATCAAGTAAAAGTGAACATCAGTGTCAAAAATTAAAGTTTCACCTCATTTCTCAAATAGGCTCATTTTTTTAATTTTAAGAACTCTATTTTATAGAACTGTTTTACACTATTTCAGTATCACTTGTATATAAAAAGAAATAAAGATATAATCAATATAAAATGAACCCCACAAAGGCCTAAAATATGTAAATATATTATTAACTAGAGGTGCATTTGAATTTTGTTTTTGTATTGCATTGCTTTGTCTGCCTGAAGATGCATGAACTTTAATCTCAATTGTGTTCTTTTAATCAATTACAATAAAGTATTGAATTGAATTGAAAGTATAAGCTGCAGGTTTAGAATTACTCAAGTAAAGTACAAGTAGCTCAGAGTTGTGTTAAAGTACTGAACAAGTTTGAGGGTGACTTTATTTCTACCTGTGGGTAGATTTGTTTTGCAGACAGAGTGAATGCATTTGGCATTAAAACAAAAACACACACTGAACCTGTTCAGCAGGTCCTGGATCGAGTGTCCAGACACAAAGTGCTCAGTGTTCATCAGTGTAGAAGCATGGATGAGTAAAAGAGTACAATGAAGGAATGTAGTGAATGCGGAACTGCAGTCAAACTGTGTCTATATTAGTTTTATGTTAGCTTAGTTCATTTTCAGTCATGGATGCACTTCAAAACAACAGAAGAAGAGAAAAATAAAACAGTGTGACTGAAAAAGGCTCAGGCAGAAGCAAAACTAATGAATGGCTGCCTACGTTACAGATTAAGCTACACAATACATGGTGTCAAGTACGGGAAAAAAATTATATATATTAGTGCTGTCAAGCAATTTTTTTATATATAGATATAATTCAAGTTTTTATTAGAGTTTTCACTTGGTACACGACAATCATACAATGTTGCTTGATGTTAGCAAAGAGGGCTTCTATACATACATGAAAAATATCAAAAATGCTGCAAAGCGTGGAAGTTCCCAAAATGAAAAAATAAAATAGATAAATAAATAGAATGAATGAAATAGAATTCATTTTTCAATTTAAAACCAAAAATAAAAAACAAAAAAACCCACTTTTTTTTGTTTTTGTTTTTCATTTTCAAAACCACAATGAAAAACTGGTAACGGTTTGTTTTTCCATTTCCCCATTTTGTGCTCAAATGAAAAATGGATAAAACGGATAACGACCGTTTCATCTGATTTTGCTATTTTCAATAAAGTTCAGTTGTCTGACCTGGAAGTAGTCATTACTAGGGAAAAAATAAACAAACGGAATTTTCCGTATTAACAAGATACTGTTTTCTGAAAAAATTTAAATTTGGCTCTGTTTTTCTGAATTAATCAATTCAGAAAAATTAATTTTTTTGTATGAATGCAATACGTTTCCGTACATATCAAACAGCTGCTCAATTATAGAAAAATATTCCTCCAGTCCGGCCATGATTCCGTTTGTTTATTTTTTCCCTAGTAACTTCCCTTCCAGGTCAGACAAGTGAACTATATTGAAATTAGCAAAATCGGATGAAACGGTCGTTATCTGTTTTTTCCATTTTCTGTTTGAGCACAAAGTCGTGAAATGAAAAAACAAACCGTTATCAGTTTTCATTCTGGTTTTGAAAATGTAAAACAAAAAAACGCGTTTTTTTGTTTTTAAATTGAAAAACAAATGAATGAATGATACACAGATTGAATAGATGAATAAATAGATAAATAAATCCTAGAGGTTCGTAGTTGAGCTGTGGTCCTGCTGACAGTCGGTCATAGTTCTGTCAGATCAGAATGGTTCCAGACTGCTGCTGTGGTTCCATCCCTACTGTTAACCTTCTGAAGCACACACTCATATTCAGTCTGTTTCATCATGTTTACTCATTCGTTTAACTGTGGGGCTTTAGGGGTTTTCCAGTGTTTAAGAATAATCCTAACTGCCACTGAGACCCCAACCATAACAGAAAATGTTCTGTTTGATACGTTAGCTGTCGGTCCTTTTCCCAGTAAACACAGCCTTGGACAGACTGGGACGCTTCTGTCCAACCAGTTCTTTAGAGTATGAACTACAACCATCCAGAAACCTTTGATGATTGGACATTCCCACAGACACTGGATCAGAGTACCATGATCATTTTAACATTTCCAACACAGTCAGTTCTTCTTCAGACCTCATCTGTTCAGTCTGACAGGAGTCCAATAATACCTTTGTAATCTCTGATATTGTGTACATTTGTCTTCACCTTCCCTTAAAAAATTTCCACATTGTGAAATTATTTTCCTCCATTCCTCATTCCCAAAAACAACCCCAGTGTCTTTTTTCCATAAAACCTTCAAATTGTTCAGATCAGAACTGAGTGTGTAGTTCATTCTTCTATAAAATCCTGAGGCTCTGTGATGGTGAGGTGGTCAAACCAAAGACTCCAGAATATGGTGTAGGCACATGAGACAGTTCCTGATCTGAGGATATTCCCACAAATGTTCCTTTCCTTTTAGTTTATATTTACTCAGTCGGTCATTATAGGACATAAACACTTCACCTTCATACAGATTATCCAGTGGACATATTCCATGGTTGTGCCAACTCTTCCAGTAGATTGGGTTTTTACCGACAAATTATAGGATTTTGCCACAAGGACAAATATAGGTGCTTATAATGAGATAATTTAAGCAATTATAAGCAATTAAAATTTGTAATCAGATTAATCACAGGGTTGCTGTGGATTAATTTGGATGAATCATGATTAAATATTCATTTTTAATCTATATTTATCGTGTTTCATTTTACATGAGCAAACAGACTCAAGAAAGAAGGGAATACATATGCACTTAAGGCATTTATTAAACACCTTCAACAGTTTCAACAAAACAACTGTAAACAACTATAAACAACTGTAAACAACTGTTCTACCTGTTTTTCTTCTGTCATATTTCCATCCAAAGGGACAACCTGCTGTTTAGTGTATTCCATCTTCATGGGTCGGTTCTGCTGGTTCTGTTCTTCTTCTGTTTTCTTCGTAACTTTTGAACCAGTTCTAAACTGTCCCTCCAAATCTACAGTTTTCCATGTTTTTCAGTCACCAGTCAAATTAATCCAACAGTATCTGGATGCATAATCTTTTACTCTTTTATTCTCAGTACCCATGAATGTCTTTGAAATAGTTGGATTGTGTATATTTTATATTTATATAAGTGCCTGTTAGACTTGTCCTCGTACTGAAATCTAGTTGTTTGTGTTTGCTTCATTCCAGGATGCTTCACATGATGCTCAGACATTTTAATAACTTCAGCTGTGGTGCCTTCACTGTCCTGTCCTACACTGTGCTTTTCCCTGCATTAATTCATCTGTGTACAGGTAAGTGACATACATGTATGATGGCATATTAGAGCAGAGTTAGCTCTGCTGTTTGTTTGTTTGTCTGTTTCTTTTAATTTGGTTTGACTGTATAAGCAGAGACAACTGAACCAAACCACCACTGAAAACTGACACTAATTACATCTACAGCTGTGGAAAAATGAAGAGACCACTGCAGTTTCCTGTGGAATCAGCCTGTCTGCATTAGGGCTGTTAGAAAATATCATTTCCGCAATATATCGTGATATTTCATGTCACAATACTGTATTGATATTAAAAAGTACTGTATCAATATTTTAGGTATTTATTCAAAAGCAGATATGGCAGAGGTTCATTTGTGGATTTTGTTTTTCTCTATTTGTTTCTATTTTATTTATTATTACTAGCAGCATTGTACCTGTGGTGCCATTGTATGATAGCATGAGTGGCTAAAATCTCCCAGCATACCTCACAACATTTGAATACGGACATAAAATTGTACCTAGTAGACAGTCTGGTAATGTATGTATTCATTTGGGCAGTTTGGCGGTGATCAGGCCTGTGAAGGCTGAGGAAAACCTGTACAAATGCCCTCCTGTGATGGAACATTGATTGGACGGACACAGAACATGGATTGGAAGGATTATCTAACACTCTTTTATTAAATAATGGTTATTTGAAGCATCCTAAAAGCACTTTTTACTGTCTGAGAGGCAGGTGGGAGTTCCTTTGTTGGGACAAAAATCCTGTTCTGATGTTAGTTGTGAACTAATAGAATCTGAACATTTGAACAGGATCTGAAACTGGAATGTCTGGAAAACAGAATTTCAGCTTGAACATTTGGTGATAGAACATTAGATCCTGTTGGGATCAAATAAAAATATGTTTAGTATTTGTGCAGATTTTGGGTATAATTCAATTCTTCAAGGAAATAATCATTTAAAAAAAGAAACAAACAAAAATTTCAGTTTTAACAGTATCATGATATATCATGATATATCGTATCGTGATCCTAGTATTGTGATTTGTATCATATCGCCAAATTCTGGCTGATACACAGCCCTAATCTGCATGTATGACAGCCGTTCCATTACTGTGACAGCTGCATTCCAACACAATGTTCCATGTCTTATTAAAGAAGGAGAAGTATAAACACCTCCACTGTGGCATTCACTGTCTTCTTGCATTAGAACTAACTGGGTGGCAAAAACAGTGACAACAGCATTTGGAATCCAAAAATAACTATTGAAAACTACTGGACTTGTGCTCTGCCAATGTTCCCAAACTGTGAGTTGGACTGGTTCTTCTATCAGGACAATGCTCCTGTCCTCAGCTAGGTCCGTAAAGGTGTGGATGAAGGACCACCACATGAAGACCCTGTCAGGTCCACAACAATCTGCCCAATAGGGCTGTGTATGGGCAAAAATCTGGTGATATGATCCAAATCACAATACTAGGGTCATGATACGATATATCACGATAGATCATGATACTGTTAAAAAGGAAATTTTTTGTTTGTTTGTTTTTTTTAATAAGATTGTTCCCTGGAAGAATTGAATTACACCCAAAATATGTAAAAATAAACACATTTTTATTTGATCCCAACAGGATCTAATGTTCTATCACCAAATGTTTGTAATTCTCCTAGTTTCCAGAGGAACTCCCATCTGCCTCTCAGACAAAAAAAAGTGCTTTTAGGATGATTCAAAGAACCATTATTTAATAAAACAGTGTTAAATAATAATAAATAAAATATAAACAAAAAATAAAAACAAAAAACAAAAATGAACCTCCACAATATCTGCATTTGAATAAATACCTAATAATATCGATACAGTACTTTTTAATATCAATACAGTATTGTGAAATGAAATATTGCAGAACCGATATTATCCAACACTCCTAATGTCGATGAACATAAATCTATGTTGTTTTGAATCTAGAACACTCATTACCCCTCTATCCTGTACAAAATTCAAAAATGAAGGTTTGTTTTCAAACTCTTCATCTTCACTTTTTGTAACATCTGTCAGCATCCGGGTTTTTTGCTCATGTGACTCTATAGTTTTCCAAAAAGATCTTTCCATTGCAGTTTTGCATGATTTACCATTTTCGATACAGCCAAAAAAGCACCTCTAATGAGCGCAAAAACTTTTCATCGAAAAACAAGAGTTTTGGTGAAAATTGTCATTTTTCTATTGGGCACAGTTTTATGTGCAAGTTATATTCAGGCAATTTGAGGGTCAATGGAAAAGCCACTTTAGAAGGTCAGAGAATGACAAAAGACAGAGTTAGAGGTGTTTTTATATCCTCCTGACACCCAGTAAGTCAACATTTTCACCATTTTACATTCAATAATTGCCTTAATTGGAAACAGCGTGATGCAACAGTTTTATCAGATACATTTTTTATGTTTTTTTTTTTTTTTATATAATGTCCTTTTCACTGAACATTATGTAATTTTTTATTTTAAAGTAAAGCTGTGAAACTCTTGTCCACTACAGAGGACACACACATTTCTGGGTCTCAGGAGGATGTAT
Source organism: Sphaeramia orbicularis (assembly GCF_902148855.1). Taxonomy (NCBI): domain Eukaryota; kingdom Metazoa; phylum Chordata; class Actinopteri; order Kurtiformes; family Apogonidae; genus Sphaeramia; species Sphaeramia orbicularis. The sequence continues at coordinate 2,329,675 of NC_043974.1, read as the reverse complement.
AAGGAACATTTTCTGAGCTTTAAATAGTGAATCTACTGAATTTCAAACAATGTCCTTTTTTTCTATAAAAAATGTGACTTATTGGAAAATGTACAACTGAACTGTCAGAGAATATCCTTTTTTTTCCATATGTTTGTTAGTTTTTCCCCAGGATCAGAGAATATCTGAGTTTTGTCTAATTTAAAAAAAATAAAATAAAATTTGTCCTGGAAATCTATGAATTTATAAAGACCAAACATATTCCTTTTTTTCCTCATAAATTTGATGTGGGTTCTTTCTCTCAGAAAATTTAGTTAATAATCTAAGACACAGGTGTCAAACATGTGGCCCGGGGGCCAAATCCGGTCCACCAATGGGTGTAGTCCGGCCCTGGGTTGAATTTGTGAAATGCGAAAATTACACTGAAGATATGAACAATCCTTTTAGTTCAGGTTCCAGTCAGACCAATTCAATCTCAAGTGGGTCATAATAACCTATAAATACTCCAGATTTTTCTCTTTGTAAATGTTTTCATGTATTTACACTAAAACAAAGTATAATTTTGCAAAAATATCTGAATAACCTGAACAAATATGAATAACCTGAAATATCTTAAGTACAATTTTAACAATATTCTGTCTGTTATTAAATGTTTTGTGTTTGTAGATCCACTGTGATCTGTCAGTTCTAATGTACATGTGTAAATGATAAACTGAGGCAGAATATTGTTAAAATTACACTGATTTTTTCATTACTTTTTTCATTCTAAAACAGAGAAAAGTTTAGAGTTGACATTATTCCTATATTATTATGTTATTATTTTACTGGTTGGGTCCACCGCAGATCAGATTTAGCTGAATGTGGAACTGAACTAACATGAGTTTGACAGCCCTGTTCTAAGAGAACATCCTTATTTGTACATATTATATTTTGTTCCAACAAATTTATGACTTTATGACTTTTTTTTTTAAACTTACCTTAGTTTTTCTCTTATTTTGTCTGTATGTGTGTGATTAATTTACAACTTTATTCTAGAGAATAAAATGTGTTGGTGTTGTAAAATCACTTCTGTGAAACTCATACTTCTTAAATCTTAATTGGTTCTATTACATCACGATGTGAAGTTTTGTTCTGAACAGAAGTACATTCAGTGTGTTCTCCAGAAAACTCTTCCACTTCTGTTTTGCTCCTCAGGTCAGGGTCAGGTGTCCAGTCCTTCTAAACCCTTGGTATCACTGGTTGGACACAGTGTAACTCTGCCATGTCACCTCGATCCTGCTGCTGATGCTTCACAGCTGACGGTGGAATGGACCAGATCAGACCTGGACCCTCGCTTCGTCCTGGTGTGGCGTGACGGTATAGAACTGGAAAGTAAAAAAAATCCATCCTACACCAACAGAACAACAGTGTCCCCTGAGAAACTGAAGCTGGGAGACGCTTCGCTGAGGCTGTCCTCAGTAAGGCTGTCTGATGAGGGGACGTACAGATGTTTTATTCCACAACTGAGAGACTCTAAAGTTCCGCTGGTTGTAGGTGAGTTTATTTCTGGAATTTGTAACGTGGACAGACTAGGGATGTAACAGTTACTGGTATAACGATAAACTGCAGTAAAATCACAGACGGTTAGTATTACATTTAAATTCTAATTATCATGATGACCGTGTTTGATTCCCGCACTTTTAGGGGAAAAAACCCTATGGAAAGATCTGCTTTTATGTCAAATATTTGAGTATAGCTTTAATTTATTACAATTTTAATTTTCTATACCTAATATTTGGAACCAATATTCACTTTTAAAGTCTATGAAAAGGTTCATTAAGCATCTGTGTGTTATTTATGCAATAAATTACAGGGGTTGGACAAAATAATGGAAACACCTTCACCTCAAGATGATAATGCCCCAATCCATACAGCTAGAATTGTTAAAGAATGGCATGAGGAACATTCTAATGAAGTTGAGCATCTCGTATGGCCGGCACAGTCCCCAGACCTCAACATTATTGAGCATTTATGGTCAGTTTTAGAGATTCAAGTAAGACGTCGATTTCCACCGCCATCGTCTCTAAAACAGTTGGAGGGTATTCTAACTGAAGAATGGCTTAAAATTCCTTTGGAAACAATTCACAAGTTGTATGAATCAATACCTCGGAGAATTGAGGCTGTAATTGCCACAAAAGGCGGACCTACACCATATTAAATTATATTTTGTTGATGTTTTAAGGTGTTTCCATTATTTTGTCCAACCCCTGTATATACATTTTTCAAATCAGATTTTATATATTTTTGCGTTTTTTGTCCTTTTGTGTTTTTATAGTAGGTTAAAGTGAAAAAATAACAGACAGATGATATAAATGAAGTTGTGCTGAAAAAACAGATCCCAAACATGGGTAAACATTTGTTTCTATAGTATATAAAGGCAAAACCAAAAGGACTGAAAAACAGACAAAATAGACTCAGACCACTAAGGGTTAATATTTGAATGTTTCTGACACAGAAGGGACATTGTGCCAATTTTATGTTGGTTTTTTTTTCCAAATACAACTTGGTTAAATTATTTCAGTGTGTGTATCAGTACTTTTTGAACATTTTGAGCACAATTTCAACAATACCGCGATAATAATGATAACTGTGATAATTTTGGTCACAATAACTGTGATATGAAATTTTCATATGGTTCCATCCCTATTACAGACTAAATGGCACAGGAACAAATGATACACACAAGTTCAGTAAAGAATAGGGTTATTTCCAAGATCAGGGGTCCCCAGCCCCCGGTCCGTGGATCATTTGGTACCGGGCTGCAAAGAAAAAAAAAAATTGTGGTTAATATTAAAGCAATTTTTTCCATTAGTCTTGTGGAGATTTTATTTTGAAAAGCGACCGTTTCCGCCCTCACCTCAACCGCTCTTGACTCTGACGCCATTTCATGAATCAGTAGAAACACAAACTAAAGAAAAGAGCCACAAACAAAATTCACTGGAGAACGTTTTTTGGGAAGAAACAAGGAAATGATGAGGCTGCAGAAGGGTCACAGACTGAAGGGTCACAGTCTGTAGAAGGATCACAGTCTGTAGAAGGGTCACAGACCGCAGAAGGGTCACAGACTGAAGGGTCACAGACTGAAGGGTCACAGTCTGTAGAAGGGTCACAGTCTGTAGAAGGGTCACAGACTGTAGAAGGGTCACAGACTGAAGGGTCACAGACTGTAGAAGGGTCACAGACTGTAGAAGGGTCACAGACTGTAGAAGGATCACAGACTGTAGAAGGATCACAGACTGTAGAAGGGTCACAGTCTGTAGAAGGGTCACAGACTGAAGGGTCACAGTCTGTAGAAGGGTCACAGACTGTAGAAGGGTCACAGACTGTAGAAGGGTCACAAACTGCAGAAGGGTCACAGACTGCAGAAGGGTCACAGACTGTAGAAGGGTCACAGACTGTAGAAGGGTCACAAACTGCAGAAGGGTCACAGACTGCAGAAGGGTCACAGACTGTAGAAGGGTCACAGACTGTAGAAGGGTCACAAACTGCAGAAGGGTCACAGACTGTAGAAGGGTCACAGACTGTAGAAGGGTCACAGACTGTAGAAGGGTCACAAACTGCAGAAGGGTCACAGACTGTAGAAGGGTCACAGACTGAAGGGTCACAAACTGCAGAAGGGTCACAGACTGTAGAAGGGTCACAGACTGAAGGGTCACAAACTGCAGAAGGGTCACAGACTGTAGAAGGGTCACAGTCTGTAGAAGGGTCACAGACTGCAGAAGGGTCACAGACTGTAGAAGGGTCACAGACTGTAGAAGGGTCACAGACTGCAGAAGGGTCACAGACTGTAGAAGGGTCACAGACTGCAGAAGGGTCACAGACTGTAGAAGGGTCACAGACTGTAGAAGGGTCACAAACTGCAGAAGGGTCACAGACTGCAGAAGGGTCACAGACTGAAGGGTCACAAACTGCAGAAGGGTCACAGACTGTAGAAGGGTCACAGACTGCAGAAGGGTCACAGACTGTAGAAGGGTCACAGACTGTAGAAGGGTCACAAACTGCAGAAGGGTCACAGACTGCAGAAGGGTCACAGACTGTAGAAGGGTCACAGACTGTAGAAGGGTCACAAACTGCAGAAGGGTCACAGACTGCAGAAGGGTCACAGACTGTAGAAGGGTCACAGACTGCAGAAGGGTCACAGACTGTAGAAGGGTCACAGACTGAAGGGTCACAAACTGCAGAAGGGTCACAGACTGTAGAAGGGTCACAGACTGAAGGGTCACAAACTGCAGAAGGGTCACAGACTGTAGAAGGGTCACAGTCTGTAGAAGGGTCACAGACTGCAGAAGGGTCACAGACTGTAGAAGGGTCACAGACTGTAGAAGGGTCACAGACTGTAGAAGGGTCACAGACTGCAGAAGGGTCACAGACTGTAGAAGGGTCACAGACTGTAGAAGGGTCACAAACTGCAGAAGGGTCACAGACTGCAGAAGGGTCACAGACTGAAGGGTCACAAACTGCAGAAGGGTCACAAACTGCAGAAGGGTCACAGACTGTAGAAGGGTCACAGACTGCAGAAGGGTCACAGACTGCAGAAGGGTCACAGACTGTAGAAGGGTCACAGACTGTAGAAGGGTCACAAACTGCAGAAGGGTCACAGTCTGTAGAAGGGTCACAGACTGCAGAAGGGTCACAGACTGCAGAAGGGTCACAAACTGCAGAACGGTCACAGACTGTAGAAGGGTCACAGACTGCAGAAGGGTCACAGTCTGTAGAAGGGTCACAGACTGTAGAAGGGTCACAGACTGTAGAAGGGTCACAAACTGCAGAAGGGTCACAGTCTGTAGAAGGGTCACAGAAGGGTCACAGTCTGTAGAAGGGTCACAGACTGCAGAAGGGTCACAGACTGAAGGGTCACAGACTGCAGAAGGGTCACAGACTGTAGAAGGGTCACAGACTGAAGGGTCACAGTCTGCAGAAGGGTCACAGACTGCAGAAGGGTCACAGACTGAAGGGTCACAGACTGCAGAAGGGTCACAGACTGCAGAAGGGTCACAGACTGTAGAAGGGTCACAGACTGAAGGGTCACAGACTGCAGAAGGGTCACAGACTGCAGAAGGGTCACAGACTGTAGAAGGCTCACAGACTGTAGAAGGGTCACAGACTGAAGGGTCACAGACTGTAGAAGGGTCACAGACTGCAGAAGGGTCACAGACTGTAGAAGGGTCACAGAAGGGTCACAGACTGAAGGGTCACAGACTGTAGAAGGGTCACAGACTGCAGAAGGGTCACAGACTGTAGAAGGGTCACAGACTGCAGAAGGGTCACAGAAGGGTCACAGAAGGGTCACAGACTGAAGGGTCACAGACTGCAGAAGGGTCACAGACTGTAGAAGGGTCACAGACTGCAGAAGGGTCACAGACTGCAGAAGGGTCACAGAAGGGTCACAGACTGAAGGGTCACAGACTGCAGAAGGGTCACAGACTGTAGAAGGGTCACAGACTGCAGAAGGGTCACAGAAGGGTCACAGACTATAGAAGGGTCACAGACTGCAGAAGGGTCACAGACTGCAGAAGGGTCACAGACTGTAGAAGGGTCACAGACTGAAGGGTCACAGACTGTAGAAGGGTCACAGACTGTAGAAGGGTCACAGACTGCAGAAGGGTCACAGACTGTAGAAGGGTCACAGACTGAAGGGTCACAGACTGTAGAAGGGTCACAGACTGTAGAAGGGTCACAGACTGAAGGGTCACAGACTGAAGGGTCACAGACTGTAGAAGGGTCACAGACTGAAGGGTCACAGACTGTAGAAGGGTCACAGACTGCAGAAGGGTCACAGAAGGGTCACAGAAGGGTCACAGAAGGGTCACAGACTGAAGGGTCACAGACTGCAGAAGGGTCACAGACTGAAGGGTCACAGACTGTAGAAGGGTCACAGACTGTAGAAGGGTCACAGACTGAAGGGTCACAGACTGTAGAAGGGTCACAGACTGAAGGGTCACAGACTGTAGAAGGGTCACAGACTGTAGAAGGGTCACAGACTGAAGGGTCACAGACTGTAGAAGGGTCACAGACTGTAGAAGGGTCACAGACTGAAGGGTCACAGACTGAAGGGTCACAGACTGAAGGGTCACAGACTGAAGGGTCACAGACTGTAGAAGGGTCACAGACTGTAGAAGGGTCACAGACTGAAGGGTCACAGACTGTAGAAGGGTCACAGACTGTAGAAGGGTCACAGACTGTAGAAGGGTCACAGACTGTAGAAGGGTCACAGACTGAAGGGTCACAGACTGTAGAAGGGTCACAGACTGAAGGGTCACAGACTGCCTGCAAACACAAAGCTGCATTTAGAAGGAAATATCAGGATTCCTGCCTCAGTTCCAGGTTCCTCAGGTCCTACAGGTGACACACCAGCTCCTCCAAACTGCTCCTGCACATCAGTCCATGTTTGAGACCACTTCAAACCTCTGTGCATTCTGGATTCAAGTCAAAGCAGAATATGCGGATATCACCACAAAAGCCCTGAAAGTCCTTCTGTTTCCAACCTCATATTTTTGTGTGTCTGGGTTTTCTGCGATGACAGTTACCAAAAAAGGAATCCAGAGTAGACTGGATCTACAGAACACCTGGACTGTGTGTCTCCATCAGCCCCAGATGGGACCGTCTAGTTACAGGGAAACAAGTTCAGGGTTCAGACTGGTTCTGCATTAGGGTGAGTTGATATTCTACTGCAGAACAGGGGTGTCAAACATGCGTCCCAGGGCCCAAATGCGTCCCCCCAAAGGTTCCAATCCGGCCCCTGGGATGAATTTACAAAGTGTATAAATTCCACAGTCCAGGCTGTGGAACTCATTTTAGTGTCGGTTCCACATCCAGACCAATCTGATCTACAGTCAAATAATAACAGCAGAAGAACAGACAAAAAAGAATGACTGCAGATTTACTACTGGGTTTGATGGGAAAATAATATTACATTATGCCTATAAATAATGACAACTTCAAAGTGCAAAAAATAACATTAAATTATGAAAAAATTTACATTTGCAAACTATCCTGTAACAATAAAATGTGAATAACCTGAAATGTCTAAAGACAATTCAGTCCAGTTTGAACTCTTTTCTTCCTGTTCCTCAGTGTTCAGTGTCTTGGTAGATCTGATCCAGAATGCACATGGACAAATGAGAAGTGGAGGCAGAATAATGGTAAAATTGCACTGATTTTTCTTGAGAAATTTCCTTTTTTTTTTTTCAGGTTATTACCTCCGCCAAGGAGGTTATGTTTTTGCCGGTGTTGGTTTGTTTTTCTGTCTGTCCATGTGCAAGATAACTCAAAAAGTTATGGATGGATTTGGATAAAAATCTTAGGAAATGTTGATACTGGAACAAGGAACAAATGATTAAATTTTGGTGGTGATCTGATCGGGGAGGGGGAGTGATCTGCCTTGGTGGAGGTCTGCGCTCTCAGAGTGCTTTTCTAGTTCACATCTTCTTTGTTTGGATAGTTTATAAAAGTAAGTATTTTCATAATTTAATGGGTTTTTTTCACTAAAACAAAGACAAAAAATTGGAGTTGTCATTATTTCTAGGTTATTCTGTTATTATTTTACTGGTCCGACCCACTGCAGATCAAATCAGGATCAATGTGAACCTGAAAGAAAATTAGTTTGAGAGCCCTGCTGTAGAATCATTGTAACTGCCTGATATCCAGTGTAAGTGTTTCAGATCACATACTCTGAACTGACAGAGGTTTTTGTCATTGGACCACCTCTACCCAGTCTGTGGAAAATTTTCATGCATGAAACTGGTCCGTAGAACAATAAAGGTTGGGGACCACTGTTCTAGATGATTCATTGATTATTTACTAAAAAAAGGGAAAAACTGTGAAAAAGCTCCTTGTAAATAACCCCTACATCCCAAACTGACACCTTCAGAGAACTTTCTTCACCAACTGACCAACACTAAACATTTTTCACTGACGTCTGTCGATTCTTTTTATGCTCCCGTCACCACAGTCGCACACGCACTCTGATGGCAGAAAAACAGTGTATCAACAGAGGACTAACTAATAGAATATGAACAGGACCTGAAATTGTAATGTCTGTAAAACAGAATTTCAGTTTGAACACAGTTTGAACATTTTGTGATAGAACATTAGATCCTGTTGTGATTAGAGCTGGGTAAAAAAAAAAAGATTTATTTGATTTTGGATCGATTTGTTTTTAATTTTGCGGAATCAATTAATGGTGGATGAGATCAATTTTTCAGAGCAGGACCGCAAGTAAATGACCCAGAAACCGCCGACGTGGAAGCGCAGCTAGCTCCATCTCACCAGCCCCTTGCAGAGACTTGGTCTTGGTCGTGCTCGCGACGGTTCTGGCGCGGGAGGAAGGGTGGGGAAAACCCCTCAGTGGGAGGTCCTCCCCTCCTCAAACTGGAACCTGCAGTGCAGATGAACTGGCCAGTGGAGGAGGGTTGCGGAAGCCAGTCGTTCTATAACTATTAACTTGGATGATCTATGGCTGAGTGCGAAGTTAGAGGAATAGTAAAGCCGAAATCACGAAGCTCCGCCCACCCTCCCCCTCCAGTGACTTTCTTGTACCAAGGGCCCAACATGGGTCTGTTTCAGGGGGAGGCAAACTGGTGTCAGTGCCCCAGGGTGACAGTAATGAGCCTTCAGGCTGGAAGCAGCAGGAATAAAACAGAATAAAGATGAAGAAGAAGTCTGTTCTGATCCACAGTAGAAACATGGACATGTTTGTGTTCATTATTTCAGAGCAGATTCATCTGTTTACTGATGAAATGTCAGATTTATTTCCTTTCTAATATCAGTATTGATTCTGTGTTGCATGGCTGCAGTAGTCAAAAAATCAAGTTACAACTCAAAATTGTACTTTATCACTAAATGAATCTGAATCAATCAATATTAAATCGAATCGCAATTAATTCAGAACCTTATGAATCAAAATTGAATCGATTAAGGAAATTGGCCATCATACCCAGCCCGAGTTGTGATCAAATAAAAATGTGCTTAGTATTTGTGCGGATTTCTGGTGTAATTCAATTCTTCAAGGAAATAATCATTTTAAAAAAGAAACAAACAAAAAAATTGTCTTTTTAACAGTATCATGATATATCATGATATATCGTATGGTGATCCTAGTATATGGATTTGTCTGGTATCTCCAGATTCTTACCAGTACTCAGCTCTAATCGTATGTTCTCATACACAGCCGTCCAACTGAATACCTTCCTAGTTCTTGTGTCTCTATATTCTAATAACAGAAGCATCTGTGGTTCTTTCTTTTCTTTTCTTTTTTCTGTCTCTTCTCTCCTGTCGTCAGGTGCTGCCTCCTCACCTGTTATTACTACAGTAGATGATCAGCAGAGCGGAGGAGTGGTGCTCCAGTGTCGTTCCTCTGGCTGGTATCCAGAGCCGCAGGTGTTGTGGCTGGATGAGGAGGGAAACCTCCTGTCTGCTGGACATCCACACACACAGACAGTCCGAGGTCCTGATGACCTCTATACTATCAGCAGCACAGTGACTGTGGACAACAAACACCAGAACATCACCTGCAGAATCACACAGAACGGCATCGCACAAACCAGAGACACCCACGTACATGTTCCAGGTGACTCAGGGTTTATGGGGTTCCTTAAAAACATGAGTTTTATTTATTCATTTATGACCCCGCCCCCCGAAGAGGAGGCAAGGGGTATTGTTTTTGGTTGGGTTTGTTTCTTTGTGTGTTTGTTTGTTTGTGTATTTAATTTTAGCAGTGAAACTATTGGTTGAATTCATACTTAATTGGGTTTACAGATTACCAGTGACCCAGAATACATGTGATTACATTTTGGGAAAAGTAGGTCAAAGTTCAAATTCTTTATGTATTTTTAAAATCTTTTTTTTCCTCATTTACTTAGAATGGCTGAAATTTGTTTATGCCATTTATGTTTATTAGGCCTGTAACATACACACATATTTGGTCCACATACCGAACTGAACTGTTTCAGTTCAGTCCACAGCTGAACCCAAACGGCACAGTTGCACATGGACATATTGAAAGAGCGGACAATGACCTGAAATACAAAATAGCAGCTGATATAAGGTTAAAAAAACAAAACAAAAAAACAAAAAACAGATATGATGTGAACCTGGAAGGAGACTGAAGACCCTCCACCATCAGTCCAGTTCAGTTTGGATCAGTTCAGGTTCAGGTGAAAGAAAATGAGGAAAGAGACGGGGAAAAGACAGACGTCAGTTGCCGCCTATGAACGGTAGTAGTAGTTCTAAAACACACATTCATTCTCTCTCTCTCTCACTCACTCACTCAGAGGAATAGAACCCCGGAGTTGGATGTTGAAAGTATTTAGTTTCATGTAAGTGTTAGTTACATTAGTTATGGACCACACCCTGACGTATATAACTGTGTAACCCCCCGTGTTTTTGACAAATCACACCCTGCACACACACATACTGTACTTCACATGTAATTTTTTTGGTTGTTATTTATATGCAGAATGTGCACTGACATTTAGTAATACTTTTTTTTTTTTTTTTTCTATTTGATTATAGCAGCAGAATTATATTACTTCTGTTTGTCTATATTCTATTGTCTCCAAAAATTGGGGGGGAAATGTTCAAAAATTCATAATAAATGGATTAAAGATATTTTGAGGGGTTCTCTTTCTTCCTGTACCAAACCGAAAAAAAAAAACAAAACAAAAAAAAAACGTGGCTATCAAAACCAAAAACGTACTGAGCCGAAAATTCGGTGTACCGTTCCAGGCCTAGTGCTCTGTATTTGACACATTGATTCAGGTTGGACAGGGGGCTGAGAACGGCCTAAACATACACGTGGAAAGCTTCTAATGTGGACAGAGAACACAGCAGTTCAAAGTGCTGTGTATATTTACCTGAGTCTCCATATGACGTTGAAGTGTCAGACCAAATGAAAATGTCAACTCCACAATGGTACAGGATGAAGCTGGAACCTTCTTGTTGTGTGTTTGTCCATCACAGGTCATTCCAGTTCATCTGCTCCTCTCCTGGTCGCTGTGATCGCTCTCGTACTGTCGCTCATTGCAGTGGCTTTTATTGTCCACAGATGTAAACAGAGAAACAGTAAGTATGGAAACAGTCAGTCAACAGTCAGCCAAGCTGTCCCAGCTCAGTAAATGTCCATATCTGACCATGGATGTGGAACTACAGACTTCCGTGGGAGGAGGGACATTTTTTTTTTAAATCAATTGTCAAGTTGAAAACAGGAGAACTGAAGTAATACAACTTCAGATTCAGGATTTAAAATTTTTTTTTAACACATCATGTGTCCAAATTGCAGGAAAGACTTCCACAATTCTTCCCAAAGCAAAGTCCATAAATATTTGGACAGTGAAACAGATGTTGTAATGTCTGTGTACAAAACTACAGTGGATCTGAAAGCTGCGGGAGACTTTCATCACCAATTTTTCCTCAGATGTGTCAAACCTCAGTCATATCCTCAGTTTCATGAATCCATTCGTCTTTCTGTCATTCCTCAGCTGAATCTCTTCCTCATGGTGAACAGTTTCTTAGTTCCATCCACCACAAACAAACCATGTGTTTACAAACAGAGCCGGGAGGGAACTCAGGCATCTGAGGAATTTTCGGAGCTCCACCTGGCAGCGGCAGCTGCAACAAACACGATGCAGAAACAGCTGGAGCTCTGCTTCCCTCCAGCCGTTTTTGCATTTCAGCCGTTTCCACGTCATGTTTGTTTCATTCATATAATATCATATGGTTGTACTGTCGCTGCCAGGCGGCTGCACGAACCTCCGTTTCCCACAATGCACGTCACGACAAAATTCCTCAGATGCTGGAGTTCCCTCCTGGCTCTGTTTGTAAACACATGGTTTGTTTGTGGTGGATGGAACGAAGAAACTGTTCACCATGAGGAAGAGATTCAGCTGAGGAATGACAGACTGATTCATGAAACTGAGGATATGACTGAGGATGGACAGATCTGAGGAAACATCTCCTGCAGCTTTAAATGAAACACTTAAGATGTGATTGAAACAAGAATATTCAGCTTTAATACCAACATACTGTATGAAGTGTTTTGAACTGACATTTAGTTCAAACAGTAAATTCCTCCTTCATGGTCTCCTTTAGTGTCTGATGTGAAACAGCTGTACCACCAACTCTCACTGTGGGAAGACTTAGACACATGGTTCATGCACTGTTAACAATTCACATTCACATGATCAGTACATTTATGTTCAGATGTTCTGTACTGGTCGTCTTCCACTTCTCCACATCTGGGTCTCGGGTCAGCAGCCCCAGCAGAGGAGCCCAGACTGCCCCCTCCCCAGCCCTCACTCATGAACAAGATCCTGAGATCCTTCAACTCGTCCACCTGAGGTCGGACTTGTGTCCCTGACCTGGAGTGGACACTCCACCCTTTTCCATCTGAGGACCATGGCCTCAGACTTGGAGGTGCTGATCTTCATACCAGCTGTGAACCGCCCCAGTGAGAGCTGGAGGTCACTGTTTGATGAAGCTAAGAGGACCACATCATCCTCAAAAAGCACAGACCAGATCCTCCCACCACTGAACTCCACCCCCTCCACCACCCGGCTGTGCCTAGAAACTCTGTTCATAAAAGTTCTGAACAGAACCAGTGACAAAGGGCAGCCCTGGAGGAGTCCAACCCTCACGGGGAACGGTGACAATTATCAGTAAATAATGTCAAAGTAAACACATCTACTCAAATGGACTTCTTGGTTGTCCTAAATGATTGTTTGAATATGTCGAAGCAAAGCACATTTCTCTTGGATGTCAATCCTTCATGACAGTGAACATTATGCATGTGTGTGTTCTGCACAAATGGACAATGGTAACCTTTATTTTGGCACCGATTGATTTGAAAAGAACAGGATCCTTTACTTCATTAAGATTTATTTACATGACATCCACACAGATGCACTGAACACATCTGAACTCATTTGAACTAGGGATGCAAATTATCGATTAATCCATTAATCATTAGTTGGTTGACCTTATCAATCGATTAAGCAGCGATTTCCTGAGAACCTGAATTTGTCTTTCAATATGGTCCATAAGAATAAAAAATAAATATTGTTTCTATACTTCATGAAAAACCATGTCACATTCCTTAATGATTGATTTATTGAGCTACTGGATACAGTCAGTGTTTCCTGTGGAATTCATCTGTTGGTGTGGGGGTCTGTAATGGGGGGGGGGGGGTGCACGCGTGTGTGTTTTGTCGGTAGATGGGGTTGTGCACACGTGCGTTTCGTTGGCGGGAGGGGGGTGCATGTGCGTGTGTTTCGTCAGTGGGGGGGCTACTCGCAGGGGATGCGTGCATGTTGGTTGGCAGCCACACGCGTGCGTGCGTGCGTCACTCTCCGTCCTACTTATGATACTATGGGGGGCGGTGCAGTCCGTGCCCCTGCAGAAGTGGAAGTGAAACTTTTCGCTCATGTATCTTTTCCCTACCTTAGTCGCAGGTGCACCGCTCCCACAAACAGACGGTTGGTCTGTGTTTGGTCCTCCATGTTCATAAAGTCATTCTAACTCATCAACACCATGATCCGGTTCAATGACCGGCTATCCCAGCCGCGGCGTCGCAGCACAGACAAACCAGCAGCCTTCAGACAGTTGTGGACAAGGGCAATTAACCAATAATTAACAATTTAATCGAGCAAATTCTTACCGACAATTAATCGTTAGTCAATTAATTGTTTACATCCCTAATTTGAACTCTTTTTTTTTTTTTTTGGTGACAGAGAAGAGTAACCAGGGGGATGTGGAATCACAGAAAGGAGAAGAGAAGAATGACTGTGAGAGTCCTGAAAACACTCCTCTGCTAAAAACAGAAACAGATGGAGGGAAACGTTCAGAGAAGGAGGAGAATGAGAGGACGAAGACCCAGGAGGAAAGAAGACAACAAGGACAAGAAGAGCAGGAGACAGTCCAGAACCAGAGACAACAAGGACAAGAAGAGCAGGAGACAGTCCAGAACCAGAGACAACAAGGACAAGAAGAGCAGGAGACAGTCCAGAACCAGAGACAACAAGGACAAGAAGACCAGGAGACAGTCCAGAACCAGAGACAACAAGGACCAGAAGAGCAGGAGACAGTCCAGAACCAGAGACAACAAGGACAAGAAGAGCAGGAGACAGTCCAGAACCAGAGACAACAAGGACAAGAAGAGCAGGAGACAGTCCAGAACCAGAGACAACAAGGACAAGAAGAGCAGGAGACAGTCCAGAACCAGAGACAACAAGGACAAGAAGAGCAGGAGACAGTCCAGAACCAGAGACAACAAGGACAAGAAGAGCAGGAGACAGTCCAGAACCAGAGACAACAAGGACCAGAAGAGCAGGAGACAGTCCAGAACCAGAGACAACAAGGACAAGAAGAGCAGGAGACAGTCCAGAACCAGAGACAACAAGGACAAGAAGAGCAGGAGACAGTCCAGAACCAGAGACAACAAGGACAAGAAGAGCAGGAGACAGTCCAGAACCAGAGACAACAAGGACAAGAAGAGCAGGAGATAGTCCAGAACCAGGCAGACCATGTCCTGGTCCACACAGACGGACAAAGGGTGAACGAAGGAGCAGAACTTCAGACTGGAACACAACAACATGGACACACATGTGATGGTAATGTGGAAAACGGTGACGCAGACAGTGATGGAAACATGGGAGGAGATGAACCTCCACCTGTTAGTCACAGCAAAGACCCTCTGAAAAAACAAGATGAAGACAAAACACAAGAAGAAGATCCTGAAGTTCAACGTGGAAGTGAGGAGACAGGAGCTCAGGTTCAGAAAGAGGAAGAAAATCATGAAGAACAACTTCAGCTGAAAGCAGAAAAAGAAGAAAAAACAGCAGATGAAAAGTTGGAACCCCTGAAGAATAAACTAAAGCAAATAGAAAGAGAGAAGAAGAAAGCTGAAGATGCAATTTCCAGAAAGAATGAGAACATAAAGGACCAAGAGAATCAGCTGAATGAACTGAAAAAGCAAAAGGAGGAGGTGGAGAGGAGACTCCAAGAAGAGGACATGAGGAATAAAACAGAGAAAGAAAGAGAAGACACCATGAAAGACCTGGAGAAGAAGAAGGAAGAACTTCAACAGGAAATACAAAAGTTAGAGAAAGGACTGGAGAGAAACCAGAGAGAAAAGACTCATGTTGAAACAAAGAAGTTAAAATTAGAGAAAGAAAAGAGTGAAATCATGACAAAACTAGAGTTACCGAAACAGAGAGAAGAGGATGAAGAGGAGGATGAAGATGAAGATCTGTAGAAAAAGAATCAACAGCAAGGAATGATGTTTATTCGACCTCAGGAAAGATCCAGTTCTTTTACTGTTGATAATTAGTCTGGATGAATTCTTGTTTTTCTGCACTAAATGTTCATATTTGTAATAGTTTCAGATCCTGTTGTGGCTGTAACTAATGATTATTGGACTAAAAGCTCCTGGTGATCTGCTCCAGTCCAGCAGGACGTCCTCACACAGCTTTGATTCACCAACCAACAGGCTGGAACCTCCAGACCTTTCACTGACCCACTCTTTGGCCAGAAGCAAACGTGTATTATTTTTGATGAAACTCAATAAAAAAATTCATCCATTTATCAGACAGTGTGTGGTCAGATCAGACCATCAGATTCATGTGAACACTTGTGTATATTTGACACAAACATTGACTCGGACTCAAGGGTGAACTAGGGTTGGCCATTTGGAAAAAAATCCTATCACAATCTTTTTTTTTTCATATCAGATAATATCGATATGAATCACAATATCAATCAAATCACCATTTTTTTGTCAAGCTTATATTTTCTGTTACTCATAAGTAGGGCTGCACGATTAATCGATTTTAAATCGTGATCAGATTTTTTAATTAGGACGATTTTTAAAAAAGGGAAATCGTAAAATTGATTTCATCTGTCTCGTGCCTGCGGGCCGCGTGCTTGCGGGTACCGTAGGCTCCTCCTCCTATCAGTGACAGCAGTCTGTCACAGAAGTCCATGTAATGACTGGACTTTAAATGTGTTAATGAGCCCGCAGTACTTATACCAGTGTAAGCTGTGGTTTCACGCATGGATCCCGCAACTGAAATAGAACTGCATGCGGATCACTCATCTTACATTGTCCCGGGTCCGTACCGTACTGTCTTCTTCCGAACCGGGTCCGGGTCTCGGGGGTCATCAGCCTCAGCAGAGGAGCCCACACAGCCCTGTGCCCACACACATCCACCAGCTCCACACATAGAATCCCTCCAGTGTGTCCTGGGTCGGTCTGTTCCACGCACGGATCCTCCAGTTTAAACAGAACTACATGTGGATCACTCATATTAACGTGGTCCACACACGCACGACTGATGCCTGTCACTGACTTACACTGGTGTCACTTCTGTGGGCCCAGATACCCCCACCCCCACCCCCCACAAAAAAAAAATAAAATTTAGTCCTCTTACTTGCTAAATTTTTCATTCACAAATGTAAGTTCTGTAACACAAAACCAAATAGTATTTATTTTTTGAAAGATGTTGAACTTTATTTAAAGCTGTTCGATAAATCTGGAAACAAAAAGGCTGTAAAAACCATCAGTATTTGCTCTGATTTGGACATTGTATTATAGTGTATTCCCCCTGGCAAACTTATGTTATTTTCTTGTTGCATACATTGTTTGTATACTCTACTTCATTCAATAAAGATTGAATTAAGAAAAAATAAACTTCTGTGGGTTCATCACGTGATACCATCACAGATTTGAGGTCAGAGCAGTGGCTTGCATTAGTGGGCTGCTCACTAAAATGACATGCTGACTTCTGTTCTTTTGTAGTTTTACCCAAAAATCGAAATTGAAAATCAAGTTTTTGGAGGAAAAAAATCTGGATTTTTTTTTTTTTTTTTGCCAAAATCGTGCAGCCCTACTCATAAGTTAGTTGTGAAGACATCAGAGAGAGAGAGAGAAATGCATATGTTGCAGTACTTAAAGGAGAAGTCCTGCCCTCTGCTCTTAGAATTATCCCCCCCTCTGCTCTTATGTATTATTCCCCCCCACCACATCACCAAAACATGGATGAACGTGTCTCATTTTTCTATCGAGAAAAAGTTATATCGCAATTAGGGATGTAACAATTACCAGTATAACGATAAACCATGGTAAAATTCCTGACGGTTAGTATTACCATTTAAATTGTAATTATCATGATAACCGTGTTTGATTACCGCACTTTCAACACAAAGTTGATATGGAAAATGGTCAAACAATGGCTATAATGTGCCATCTTTAATGCACATTTGTATGTTTGATGTGTACCAAGTGCTATATAATTAGGATTGAATGATTAGCATTAGCAGGTGGCTTTGCTATAGGTTAGTTTAGCAATGGATGTTAAAAAAATACAGAAGCTTTCTAGGATTGGCTAGTGCGAGGGAATGATTAAACTGATGCACAGAATGCAGTGAAAACCAGGAAACATGAGTTGCAAGTAAAAGTGGTACCATGTATTGACAAAATAATATTTACAATGTGTACAAAACAAATTAAGGTTTGATCAACCAGTTATTGTGTTCTTTTGTTTAGAAAAACAACTTTATAATTCTTAATTTGGGTGCACCTTAAAGAGTTTCAATCTGATGGATCTTTTTTTCTGTTCTTCCAAATGAACAAATGAAATAACTTTCACAGGTTTACGATCAGTTTCAGTTCAATAAAGGAAAAAAAGTCAGAAGTCCACAAATCCAGAAAAAAGTAGTCCGTGTTAGTTTGGAGGGGGGGCGGAGATGTCAAGACTCCAAAATTAAATAAGGGAATTGGGCCGGCAGTGTGTGTGTGTGTGTGTGTGTGTGTGTGTGTGTGTGTGTGTGTGTGTGTGTGTGTGTGTGGCGCAGGAGTGAGCAGAGGCTCTGGCCTACTATGATGGTAGATCAGATCAGTTCAGCAGATTCAGGTTCTTCTTTTTGTTCCTAGTTGCCATCAGGCTTTCCAATCACCAGGAAAAAACCTGGCCTGACTAACACAAGGCCAACTTTAACTGCATTCATTCTTTGATAATGTTAATCAAACCAAACACATTCAAATAAATCACAAATCTACAGCTGTATCCAGTTTGGACATCAGATTCAGTATCCAAGGTTATCAAAAGTGCATAATTTCACTTTAAATATACAAAGCGTAATTAATATTACCAATGCATGGTCATTTTTGTCCATAGTAAACATTAAACAGGTTTTATCGATTACGAATAGCACTTCCGGTTAACCCTTGTATTATGTTGAAAAAAAATTACATTGATTATGTTGCGGGTCATTTTGACCCGTACTGTGTAAATCCACTCAAAACAGTCAAAAAAACTGGTTAAACCAATAACAACTTTATTTCATACTATATAAACATTTAGAAACAAGACATACAATACATTTTTAAATTCCAAGACTAAATTTAAGAACTATTTTGTTAAACTTTTCATCTTCACAAACACATTTTTTTTCATTTAACTTGTCCATTTTTTCAGACTTTCAATGCTCAACATTTCAGTGTTCTCGACATGATGGGCAGAATGTAACTGTGTGCTTTCTGCAGATGTAATTCTTGCATTTCACACAAGAGGTAGTTGTTTCACTGTCCTCTCGGGAGGAACATACCTGGCATCTTTTTCGCTTCTTTACACCTGTATCCACTGGATCCATTGCAGATTGGTTGGATGATCTGAGCTTGACCTTTTCAATGATAGCTGCAGCTGCTGGGGATTGAGCTGGCCTGGCTCGCCTCTGGATCTTGGGAGTCACAAGTGCTTTGCCGAGTTCTTCCAAGAAAAGTTGACGTCGGTACAATTTGCTGGCATTCCATTGCTGGTTGATTTCAGTCCACAGGACATAGGCATTGTAAGCAGACACGTCCACGATGTTGTAGAAAATCACCAAGGGCCAACGGGCAGTCTTGCGCTGACAGCTGTACGTTGCTGTGACTTTGTCCAGATTGTCAACTCCTCCTTTGGTGGAGTTGTAGTCCATGATCATTTGTGGCTTCATGTCTTTTCTTGTGCTCAAAGATGCATCTTTGTGCATTGTGCTCATTACAAGAACATTTTTGTTTCTCTTTGGGCAGTATGAAACAACTGTTGCTGTCTCAGTGAAAACAAATATTGAGGAATGCAAAGGTCTGCCCTGCATCTTCAGAATTTTGCTGGGAAGTTCTGGCTTATTTCTTCTGACTGTTCCCAACATAGTCAGCTTTCTTTTCTGCAGTTCATCTCCAAGGCGGTAGGATGTAAAGAAGTTGTCACATGTGATGTCATGACCTTGCAGCCCTTCACTCATTTCCAGCACCACACGCATCCCCTGATTCTTCTCAGATGCTCCTCCAGGAAGCTTCCCAGTGTACACTTGCATATTCCATGCATAGCTAGATTTTGCATCACAGGCTACCCATATTTTGATGCCATACTTGGCAGGCTTGTTGGGCATGTACTGTCTGAAAGGACAGCGCCCCCTGAATGGAACAAGGCGCTCATCTACAGTAACATGGGGACCAGGATTGTACAACAAAGGTAAAATTTCGACCCATTTATCCCATACATCTCTGATTGCAGCAAGTTTATCTCTTTCACGTCGACCAGCTCTGGTGTCACGGTTGTCAAATCGGATCACACGAGATATCATGTGAAATGTCTCCAGAGACATTGTTGCTCTAAATATTGGCCTTCCATTCTCTTCATTCCGTAAACTTGCAGTTGCTTCTCCCTTTGACCTGTACACTCCAGCTAATACCAGAATTCCGATGTAAGCATGCAAGTCAGTCTGATCCAGTGGCTTCCATTTTTCTTGATATACACGCCTCCCCTCCATGTTTGTCATGTCCAGTATAATCCTTTCTATTGGTGGGGATATGAAGAGCTGAAATGCTGACTGAATATTATCAACTCGTGTAACAGCAAATCTTGTAGGACCTGGAGTCATTTTGATGATATTGGAAGATGACAGTCTGCCTTGGCTTTGTTGTGGTGATGTTGACCATTTTATATTACCATCTTTAGATGTCCATGTCCCCTCTGTGGATGATGATTGCTGCGTTTCTTGGTTTTCATCTGATGGAGAGACAACAGCAGACTCGTCCTCTGAATCATCCTCATCATAGGAAAATCGACAATCTGGATCATCAATAACATTGTCCTCAGTCTCTGAAAGGTCCTCTGTCTCTGAAATCTCCTCCTCTGCATCACTGTCCCAGTTCAAAATCTGTGATAAAGCTTCTTCAACAGTAAACCTTCTGGAGCTCATTTTTGGTGTGTTTGTCAAAGAGATGACATGAGAAAAGTGACAAGGACAAGGGAGAGAAAGTTCCTACTCTACATACACCTGGGTCTCTGGGTCTGAATGGCTCTTCAAAGGGAATCAAAATACAAATAATTGGGCAATCAAAATAAAGTACATCAAAGAGACATGTTTATTTTAGATCTGAGCAGCTACTTACCCACATTAAAGTGTCCGGGTCAAAATGACCCATAACATCATCTTTGTATACAAACTCTGCACAGACACTACACTACACATCAAAGTGTCCAGATTTCACACACAAGTTCATGACCTTAGATGAGGAAAAGTCACAAAATTTCACGAAGAAAAAGAAAGGATAACCAGTAGTTTGATCAACCCAAAAACTGAAATGGGTCAAATTGACCCTTAACATAATACGAGGGTTAAGTATGCTAATGCTAGCAGCTACGAAGCTAACGCCAAGCGCTAATGCTAAGCACTAACGCAAAGCGCTAACTAGCGTCCGCGGCGCAGTTAAATACACCAAGTCCATGCATTTTACAGTCATATACACATGTTAGTCAACATCTAGCAGTGGCAATCAGAGCAGTGCACTGAAATACAAAGGACAATAGCATCAGGCTAACGGCAACAGCAATATACCTGACCAATTCAGGAGTTCGGTTCACTTCTCCCTTCTTTTCCCTTTCACTCGTCCTCAATAGACCTCTAAAACTGTAGCGGAAAACACTTCTATACATTAAACTGTCCAAGAATATAAATGTGGTGCAGATTAGTGGTTAAACAGGTGAGTATTTAGCAGCTCTGTGACTCCATGTTTTCTGTCCACTCCACAGCTCACTCTACCGTCTTCTCTCTCTTACTTCCTCTTCCTGTTGGCTCTACTTCCTGTTTATGCCTCAGCCCTGCTCTGATTGGCGCTCTCATCTCGCGATACCATGACTTGATGATGATTTACAGATATATTCATTATTATTACATATTACCCCTCCGTCTCCTACTAAATTAAACAAGGATTAGTTTCCTGGTGTGTCCATGTTTTAACGTCCGTCAACATTCTTTTTTTTTCTTTATTCATATAACTCCAGTTGCAGAAAAAGGTCTTTCCGTTGCAGTTTTGCGTGATATACCATTTGCGCTATGCCTGAAAAAAACAAGAGTTTTGGTGAAATTGTGGTTTTTCCAATTAGGCAAATTTTTATGTGCAAGTTATATTCACACACTTTGAGGGTCCGCCCCAGTAGTGAACCTTCGCTGGGTGAAATTCTCTGTGCACTTCGTCATGTCTGAACATAAACGCAGATGGACAGACGGTCAGTGTGTTCCTTCTGTGACGTTTTCACCGGTGGAATGTTGAATGTGTAACGCTGCGTATGTGTATCGTTCCGTGTAGGAAACACATGTTAGCGTCTTTGGTTCTGCTCTTAATTTACTAGACTGTATGAGACTGGTTTGGACAGCCTTGACCATTAATTAAGCCTGACATTTAAAATTGCAATTAATTGTAACACCATGACATCTTTACAACCCTAGTAGAAACAGTTTTTAACAACTTTTACTGATTTTTCTTGATTATTTAGAGACAATGGATGATGGCTCTGTTTTCTGCTTATGTGTGTTCAGTTGTGTAGGTCAGGGTTCTCAAACTCCTGTTCTTTCAGGTTCCACATTCAGCCCAGTTTGATCTGCAGTGGGCCGAACCAGTCAAATAAGAACACAATAACCTATAAATAATGACAACTGCAAATGTTTGTCTTTGTTTTAGTGAAAAAAACAAACATTAAATTATGAAAATACTTACTTTTATAAATACTATATAAAAACTATACTTTTAATAAACTATCCAAACATAAAGATGTGAATAACCTGAAAAAAACTGAAATTTCTTCAGCAAAATCCGTGTAATTTTATCTATCTTCCTCCACTTCTCATTAGTCCATGTGCATTCTGGATCAGATCTCCAAAGACACTAAACACTGAGGAACAGGAAGAAAAGAGTTCAAACTGGACTGAATTTAATACAGACATTTCAGGTTGGGCACATTTGTTCAGGTTAGTCACATTTTATTGGTACAGGAGAGTTTGGAAATGTCAATATTTTCATAATTTAATATAATTTTTTTTGCACTAAAACAAAGAAAAAAATTAGAAGTTCAAGATTTTTTTACTAAATTTAAGAATTTTTTTTTGGCTTAATTCAAGATTTTTTTTACTTAATTGATTTTTTTTTTTTTTTTTTTTTTTTGCTTAATTCAACATTTATTCCTTAATTCGAGCATTTTTTTTTTCTTCTTAATTCAATTCAAGACTGTGGAATTTTTGACTTTGCAAAAACATCCCATGGGTCAGATTGGAACCTTTGGGGGGCCGCATTTGGCCCCTGGGCCGTATGTTTGACATCCCTGGTGTAGGTGTTGTATATTATGACTGTATGGATCATAATTCATTGCATGTTTTATTGGCAGCTGCCTGGAAACCATATTGTGTCTGAGGGACATGAACATTTTAGTCGACTCTAAATATGCACATATTCATACTGTATTGCTCATGTTGGTGTTGTTGTTTTTTTAATTATTTGGCTAACCTTGCTATATGGTGCTGGATTGGTCTTTTTGTTTTGTATGTATTTGTGTTTGTTTTATTATATGATTATTAGATATTAGATAATACATCACTCATTGTATAGTTTGTATTAATGAACCAAGGGCATTTTCTATTTTTGTGCTATGACATGGTGTAAAGCAGGGTTCTCAAACTCCTGCTCTTTCAGGTTCCACATTCAGTCTGATCTGATCTGCAGTGGACCCGACCAGTCAAATAAGAACAGAAGAACCTATAAATAATGACAACTACACATTTTTGTCTTTGTTTTAGTGCAAAAAACCCCCATCAAATTATGAAAATACTTACTTTTAGAAACTATCCAAGCAAAAAAGATGTGAATAACCTGAAAAAATGAAATTTATTTAGAAAAATCAATGCAATTTTAACAATATTCTGCCTCTACTTATCATTTCTACATGTGCATTATGGATCAGATCTACAAAGACACTAAACACTTTTCTTTAAACATTTCAGGTTGGTCATATTTGTTCAGGTTATTCACATTTTATTGTTACAGGATAGTTTGTAAATGTAAATATTTTCATAATTTAATGTTATTTTTTGCACTAAAACAAAGACAAATATTTGAAGTTGTCATTATTTATAGGTATAATGTAATATTATTTTTTCCCATCAAACCCAGTAGTAAATCTGCAGTCATTCTTTTTCATCTGTTCTTCTGCTGTTATTATTTGACTGTAGATCAGATTGGTCTGGATGTGGAACCTGAACTAAAATGAGTTCCACAGCCTGGACTGTGGAAGTTTTACACTTTGTAAATTCATCCCAGGGGTCGGACTGGAACCTTTGGGGGGATGCATTTGGGCCCCGGGACGCATGTTTGAGACGTCTGATGTAAAGTTCAGATTGAAGAGAAAAAAATACACGATCATACATTATGATAATTATAATGTACATGTACCATGAGACCAATATAACACATAATAATAATAACACTAAACAAACCCACCGCTGACCATTGTAAATACCCCTGGGCCACCCCTTTGGACCTTTAACCCTTTATTATTGTGTTCGTTCTGGATGAATTGACAGATTATGTGAATGTGAAAGTGAAGTGGTGAGATGTAAAACTTATTAAAGGGGTTTTTTTAGTGCAAAAAAGGGAAAAGTTTGGACATCTGACATGCAAATGTGTGTCATTTTACTTCCAAAACTGCAGCCAGTAATCAGTGGCTGTTTGAGCTGTGATTCTGAGAACAGACTAAAGTAATGCACTGTAAAATACTTGAAGATGATGGCCTTTTCTATTTAAATAATTACTGAACTTACTGTGGATGATGCAGAACTACTGGAATATCTGTGGTAAAAGTCTAATAAATGTGTCCATTTGTACTTCCTGGTATATGTTTAAATACATTATTCTGTCTTTGTCAGTAGATGGATTTGTCTGGGGGCATTTGGGTTCAGTGTTCAGGAAATGAAATGTGTAGATTTATGTGTTGTGTGTCTCCATGTACATGACTTTATACTGGGTAAATAAAAATGAACGTGAACTCATATGATTTATTTATTTATTTATTTGCACATCATAAAACGGCAACAAAAAATTAAAGCAGCAAGCGGCATCTAAAGGCCCTGACCACGGGCATGTGCAGTACAAGTATGTCCATCGTTCAGCAGGTGGCGCTCTAGCACCAAATTTTATGTCATCTGATGAATGGGTGTAGGCCTGAGAGATTGACAATTGACTCAAATTTGAGGCAAATCAGTGTTTGTATGTCTGAACTGAACAAATTTTTGTATAAGTAAATCTGTAGGGGGCGCTATGGAGACAAAATTCAATTTCTTACATTGAATGGGTGTAGGTCTGGGAGATGTAGCACTGAGTCAAATCTGAGCCAAATCGGTGTTCGTATGTCCAAACTGAAGCAGTTATCGTAAAGGTAAAGTTGTATGGGGCGCTACAGCACCAAATTTACAATTTTTCTGATAAATAGACATAGGCCTGGGAGATAGACGTCTGAGTCAAATTTGAGCCAAATTGGTGTTCGTATGTCCGAACTCAAGCAATTTTAATAAAAAAAAAAAAAAAAGATGTAGGGGGCGCTAGAGTAAAAAATTTAAATTTCTTTTGATAAATGACTGTAGGCCTGGGAGACAGATGTCTGATTCAAATTTGAGCCAAATTGGTGTTCGTATGTCTGAGCTGAAGCAATTTTTGTAATGGTAAATTTTTGAAGAAAGTTTGCGACATCGTCACACAAAAACGGTGACACCGATCCCAAAAATTCAGCTAACTTTTGATGCCCCACTCCTCTAGATACTGTACACAAATTTTGAGCTCATTTGGCCAAACGACCAAGGAGGAGATAGTTAAAATACGACGTCAGCAAAAACGCTAACTCAGCATTTTGGAAATTTCAATCCAACATGGTGGACTTGTGGTTCGTTTAGGGGCGTGGCCATAACAATATTTTTTGTTTGTCTCCTGATGATGAATCTGTGTACCGATCTTCGTGGCTCTATGACAAACTTTACGTTGGACGTGGTCCCATTGACTCCCATTCATTCAGAGCAGGTGTAAATCTGTGGTTTGTGCACATGTCATGTACATGTTCTTAAAGGTCTGACTGTCGTGAATGTGAATATGTGTGAGAGTGGCGACAGCGGAGAAAGGCGACTGCGTCACTGGTGATTTGGTCCCCATGCGCCCACTGCAGACTCCGTAGGCCCTGCACCGGCTTTACTCGGCTCAGGCCTAAAAAAACAAAAAACATTCAAACAAGTCACATCATTGTGCAGGAGAGGTTCGAAGCCAAAAAAGGCTCATTTATATGAATACCTCCACCACAAATGAACAATACAGAGAAAAAATGAAGTAAAATACAATAAAACTGTTGTGAACTAAATAAACTAAAGTAAAAACAATAAAAATGTAAATCCCATTAGAAATCATCAAATACAAATGATATACAGTTGTACATTTTTTCATGTATTCCAGTTCTTTTCAGATGCTTTTTAAATAATAATAAAGTAGATGTTGGTTGAAGTTCAGGTCGTAGATGATTCCACAGATGTGGTTTCACCATATTTTACAGAATACTGACAGAAGTTCAGCAGAACAGAAGATCAGATGTACATGGATATCATGTAGGATAACTGTGAAAAACAGAAGACAACAAAGAAATTCTGAAAAACTTTGGGAAGAATATGAGTCAAGTGACCATATTTGGACATGTAGACACAGGTCTGGTAAAACGTTCACATCAAAAACTGAGAGAAGTTTGAATTTTTGGAAAAGAGGAGCAGATGAGTGGAGTGTGTGTGAAAAGCTGATCATTCTGAAACATTTCTGTTGAATCAGGAGAATCTTCTGTAGGTCAGTGGGACAGGTTGGCCCCGAAACAACTGGAATAAATAATGGAAGGATAAATGAAACAATAATAAGAAGCCAAGAAACAGGAATGATTTATCACTGAACGGACTCTGCTCCAAATGCAAACTGACCATGATTTTTTTTATAAACAAGATCAATATGAGATTTACACTCAGTTTATCATCTGCAATAAAACCTAAAAATCTAATGCATGAAACCTGAGTTATTTCAAAGTTATTTATGGATATTTTGTTGGTTTCATTGTTATGTTTCTTATTTTTGTAACAAAATATGATACAATTCGATTTTTGGGTATTGAGAGGGTTTATTCACCTGAAACCCTCTAGACCAGGACAGTCAGACTCATGTTAGTTCAGTTCCACTTTCAGCTAAAGTTCATCTGCAGTGGACCCGACCACTGTTAAGGCATGACACTAGGTGTGGACCCAAATGCAACGAGACTCTTGGATCAGTGGTCAAAAGGGATTTATTTAACAAAAAATTCAAAAGTACAAAAATGGATAAACAAAAAGAGGAAACACAACATGTTCTACATAAACCTAAAAAAACCCTAATAAACTAAAAGGAAGTACAAAGTACTCTATAAAAACTAAAAGCCTGAGGTAGAGAACACATGGTTCCAGATACTTAACACTAGTGGGTCTTCACAAGAACACAGAAACAACGCACTGACGACAGACAAAGAGAGAGAGGAGAATATATGAGGGAGGCAGGATCACAAACAGGTGTGGACGATTACAGGAGGAACAGCAGGTGGAGGCAGTGATGGGATTAAGGAGGACGGAGACCAGACTGACAGAGCAGACACAACAGGAAGAAGACCACCACCACCAAAATAAAACAGGAAGACACAAAAACCCCAAAACTAAATCCACATAAACATCGACCCATGACAACCAGTAAAATAAGAACAGAATATAAATGATGTCAACTCTAAACTTTTCTCTATGTTCTAGAGCGAAAAAAGTAAAATTACATGATGAAAATGTTTACATCTACAAACTGTCCTTTCAAACAATGTGAATCACATGAACAAACTGAAAAAAATGTGTAATTTGAACACTATTCTGTCTCAGTTTATCATTTCCACATGTGCATTAGAACTGACAGATCACAGTGGATCTACAAACACACAATTTAATTTAACATTTAATAACAGACAGAATATGATTAAAACTGTACTGACTTTTCTTCACACATTTCAGGTTGTTCATATTTGTTCAGGTTATTCAGATATTTTTACAATATTATACTTTGTTATAGTGTAAATGCATGACAATATTTACATTTACAAACAGAAACATTTGGAGTTGTGAGTATTTATACGTTATTATGACCCACCTGAGGTTGAACTGGTCTGAATGTGGAACCTGAACTAAAAGGACTGGTCAGATCTTTGTGTTATTTTTGCATTTCACAAATTCATCCCCAGGACCGGACTGGACCCTTTGGTGGGTTGGACTGGACCCTTTGCAGGGTTGGACTGGACCCTTTGGTGGGCTGGACTGGACCCTTTGGAGGGTTGGACTGGACCCTTTGGTGGGTTAGACTGGACCCTTTGGAGGGTTGGACTGGACCCTTTGGTGGGTTGGACTGGACCCTTTGGTGGGTTAGACTGGACCCTTTGGAGGGTTAGACTGGACCCTTTGGTGGGTTAGACTGGAGCCTTTGGTGGGTTAGACTGGACCCTTTAGTGGGCTGGACTGGACCCTTTGGTGGGTTAGACTGGACCCTTTGGTGGGTTAGACTGGAGCCTTTGGTGGGTTAGACTGGAGCCTTTGGTGGGTTAGACTGGACCCTTTAGTGGGCTGGACTGGACCCTTTGGTGGGTTAGACTGGACCCTTTGGTGGGTTAGACTGGACCCTTTGGTGGGTTAGACTGGAGCCTTTGGTGGGTTAGACTGGACCCTTTGGTGGGCTGGACTGGACCCTTTGGAGGGTTGGACTGGACCCTTTGGTGGGTTGGACTGGACCCTTTGGAGGGTTAGACTGGACCCTTTGGAGGGTTAGACTGGACCCTTTGGAGGGTTAGACTGGACCCTTTGGAGGGTTGGACTGGACCCTTTGGAGGGTTGGACTGGACCCTTTGGTGGGTTAGACTGGACCCTTTGGAGGGTTGGACTGGACCCTTTGGTGGGCTGGACTGGACCCTTTGGAGGGTTGGACTGGACCCTTTGGTGGGTTGGACTGGAACCTTTGGAGGGTTGGACTGGACCCTTTGGTGGGTTGGACTGGACCCTTTGGAGGGTTACACTGGACCCTTTGGTGGGTTAGACTGGAACCTTTGGAGGGTTAGACTGGACCCTTTGGTGGGCCGGATTTGGTCCCCGGGCCGCATGTTTGACACCTGTGATCTAGAAACAGACGACAGTTCTTCATTTGCTTCTCTAATCAGTGGATTAAAATTACATTTTCATGTGGTATAACCAAACGTGTCGTCAGCAAACAAAAGAGGCGGGACATTTTTACAACCCATAGGGAGATCATTCATGTCAATCAAAAAAATCCCACATCATGATGTGATCCCACATCAGAACGGTTGTCCTGGTTCTGCAGGAAATCCAAGTAATTATTGACAGAAACAAACGAAACATGGCATTATTACTTTGTTTACTGGAGCCAAAACAAAAATATAATGTTGTAGTGAATCACAGCTGAACTGAAAGAATGTCTTGGTTTATTTGGCTGGTTCTGTTTCGCAGCCATGAAAGAAAAACACACAGTTTAACATCATATTTATGCAGACATTTTCCTGAGTTTTTTCTGAGTGTTTTTATTCCTCTAGGCCAGGGGTGTCAAACATGCGGCCCAGGGGCCCAATGTGGTCCACCAAAGGTTCCAATCTGGCCCACGGGATGTATCTGCAAAGTCCAAAATTCCACAGTCTTGAATTGAATTAAGCAAAAAAAAAAAAAAAAAAAAATTAGCTTGAATTAAGCAAAAAATGTTGAATTAAGCAAAAAAAATATCTTCACTTAAGTAAAAAAAAAAAAAAAAATCTTGAATTAAGCAAAAATGGTAAATGGACTGAACTTATATAGTGCATTTTCTCCACCTTCATGGTGCCCAAAGTGCTTTACAGTTCCTCACATTCACCCACTCACACACACTCATACACCAGTGGGTGTGTGCTGCCATACAAGGCACCGCCTGGCCCTGCTGGGAGACATTTAGGGTCCAGTGTCTTAACCAAAAAAATCTGACATTTAGCAAAAAATCTTGAATTAAGCACAAGGTCTAACTTTGCAAAAAATCTTGAATTCCGCACAAAAAAAAATAAAATAAAATCTTGAATTAACAACTTCAAATGTTTGTCTTTGTTTTAGTGCAAAAAATCACATTAAATTCTGAAAATCTTTCCATTTCCAAACTCTCCTGTACCAATAAAATGTGACTAACCTGAACAAATGTGCCCAACCTGAAATGTCTGTATTAAATTCAGTCCAGTTTGAACTCTTTTCTTCCTGTTCCTCAGTGTTTAGTGTCTTTGGAGATCTGATCCAGAATGCACATGGACAAAACACTAAGCTGAAGCAGAAGACTGATAACATTGCACTGATTTTTCTGAAGAAATTTCTTTTTTTTTTCAGGTTATTCACATCGTTTTTGTTTGGATAGTTTATAAAAGTAAGCATTTTCATCATTTACTTTTTTTTTTGTACTAAAACAAAGACATAAATTGTCAGTTGTCATTATTTATTGGTTATTCTGTTCTTATTTGACTGGTTTGACCCACTGGAGATCAAATCAGACTGAATGTTGAACCTGAAAGAACATGACTTTGACAGCCCTGCTCCAGGAATTAAAAAAAACAAAAAAACAAAAAAAAAGCGATTGACATTTTTTTATGAACCTATTTTTCATGGAGTTGCAAAAATATCCATTCAGCTGGACACCATGCATTTAATTTTTGACACAAAGAAACATATTTACTGACAAACTGTGTGAAAATTATAAAATAAAAACATTTGTGATGCAGCTAATTTGATGTTTTCTGACATTTGAACATACACTAATACAGGTCATTACTCACTTCATGGAGATAATATGCAAAAAAGAAACCATTTTGTTTAAAAAAAAAAAACCCTGTTAACTACAGTCTAATAACAAGAACTAGTACTTGATTTACTCTCAAACATGTTAATACAGATCAGGTTTATGTAGAACAGTACAGTTACAGTAACAGTATGAACTGCAGTGTATGTGATGGTGCATGAGCGTCCACTGTCGGCTGATACGGAACTAAAACCATAAAAGCTGTAGTGACCACTGTGCAGGAAAGAAGGTTATTATCGTTAATGAAAACTAACGAAATGATGAAAACTAGAAGTGTAAAAACATTTTCGTTAACTGAAATAAATAAAAACTATAATTAAAAGAAAAAAACATAACTAACTGAAACTGTATTGTGTGTTTACAAAACTAACTAAAATGGATAAAAATTATGGATCAAATTCCCTTGGTTTTGGTCTTTGTCAATGTCAGATTGATGTTCAATGGATTTCTTTGTCTCTCTCAGTTTTCTGTGCTGTCTCCATACGACACTTTTTGCTCCGTCACTTGTGTTCACTTGTGGTTTCCAGTCGTCTTCTGGTCCCCACTCTACCTGGAAACATGGAGACTAAAGCAGCAGAGTCCTGTCTGGGATTGATTTGAATAGGAGCACAGAGAAGAAGAGAAAAGAGACCACTGAACTACAACTGAACTACAACTAAACTACAACTGAACTACAACTGAACTACAACTGAACTACAACTGAACTACAACTAAACTACTACTGAACTACAACTGAACTACAAATGAACTACAACTAAACTACAACTAAACTACAACTGAACTACAACTGAACTACAACTAAACTACAACTGAACTACAACTAAACTACAAATGAACTACAACTGAACTACAACTGAACTACAACTAAACTACAACTGAACTACAACTAAACTACAACTAAACTACTACTGAACTACAACTGAACTACAACTGAACTACAACTAAACTACAACTGAACTACAACTAAACTACTACTGAACTAAAACTAAACTAAACTACAACTGAACTACAACTGAACTACAACTAAACTACAAATGAACTAAAACTAAACTACAACTAAACTACAACTGAACTACACCTGAACTAAAACTAAACTACAACTGAACTACAACTGAACTAAAACTGAACTACAACTAAACTACAACTGAACTAAAACTAAACTACAACGAAACTACAACTAAACTACAACTGAACTACAACTAAACTACAACTAAACTACAACTAAACTACAACTGAACTACAACTAAACTACAAATGAACTAAAACTAAACTACAACTAAACTACAACTGAACTACAACTAAACTACAACTGAACTATGACTAAACTACAACGAAACTACAACTGAACTACAACTAAACTACAACTGAACTAAAACTAAACTACAACTAAACTAAACTACAACTAAACTAAAACTGAACTACAACTAAACTACAACTAAACTAAACTACAACTTAACTAAACTACAACTAAACTACAACTACAACTAAACTAAAACTAAACTACAACTAAGCATTTAGAAGAAAATGAAAATGAATAAAAACTATCAAACCTGCTCTAAAAACTAATTAAAACAAACTGAATTAGAGGAAAAAAAAAAAGTCCAAACTAAATAAAACTAAACTAGAATGAAAAATCCAAAACTATTAGAACCTTGGCATGAAAGGGTTAAAAGGCTGTCGGTTCAGGTTTGTGCAACAGACTTCTGTATTATCATTAATCGGAGTCATCAAAAGTTAATTAATAACCAGTGGTTCTACAGAAACCATCCATTTTTCAGATATCCAAATGTGTGGAATCACTAACAGATTTGTATTGTTTTTGGAGTTAATCATATGCTTTGACGGCCTGTGTGTGTTTTTTGTTTTTCACTATCATGTCAGTTTGAGATTTCAGATTTTCAGACAAATCCGACCCAGTAACAGGTGATGACATGAGAGATTTAAAGGAGGAAAAGGAGTGTTGAACTGAGTATTTTCAAACTGTAGCTGCTCGAACCGTTTGTCTAAGGTCTCATAGCCCACCTTTAATTTCATGGTGTTAATTGCTTTTAAACTAAATGGAATTCAACTCTTAGGTTTGGTTTTGTCAAGTTAGGTCGAGGTCAGGGCTCCTCAGGCTGGTGTAGGCATTGAATGGAAACATATTATTAAGTATGACTAACCCAACAAAGGGTCCAAAGGGTCTGATCTGACCCACAGGATGAATTAGTGAAATGCAAAAATTACACTGAAGATATAAACAATCAGTGGTGTTAGAATCATTTTAGTTCAGGTTCCATAGATCATAGAAAATAGGACCTGTTCCAAACCTGCTGCTGCCCTGTTAATAATATGATAGTGATATGTTAATAATATATGCAATAATATGAAGCACTTTATTGCACTGTGCACTTCAGTTTTTAGTCTTCTAGTCTTTTAAATTTTTATACATATATATTTCAAATGTTTATAGTATTTTAAGCTATTTTTTTATATTTTGCGAGGTGTGTTTTTGTTTATTTTATTTATAAACTGACACTGTGGTGAACCAAGCATCAACATTTTGTTTCATCACGTACTGATGGTGCATTTATTGAATGACAATAAAGCAAGTCTGAAGTCTGAAGTCCACATACAGACACATATAAACCAGTTAGATCTCAGTTGGCTCAGACCAGAAAAATACTGTCATAAATAATGAAAACTGCAGATTTTATCTTTGTTTTAGTGTAAAAAAAAAAAAAAAAAAAAGAAGTAAAATTACATGAAAATCTTTACATTAACAAACTCTCCTTTAACAAAAAATGTGAATAACCTGAAAAAATATGAACAATGTGAAATGTCTTGACAAAAGTAAATGCAAATTGATCACTATTAGACCTGTTACTAAATGTTTAGTGCAGTTGTAATGCACACGTGTACATGATAAACTGATGAACTGAGGCAGAATATTGTTACACCGCTGATCTGTGACATAAATATGAGAACAACTGGATTAACTGATCAGGATCAGGTTGGGTTTGGACACAGACATTAAAGTGCCGATCAAATATGGACATAACTGTGTCAGGTTCAGACAGAAACAGAGACAGTGGGTGCATGTGGAGGCACTGACAGGGGTTCTGCTGCTGCTGCCCTGGGGGGGGGGGGGGGGCGGGCACTGGTGAAAACACAACAACAGCACTCCTACATTTATGTCCAAACCCGGCCTGACCCATCAGGTCCTGTCAGGTTCAGGTTGGAGCCAAAGTTTGAATAGTTTTGGATTTTTCATTCTAGTTTAGTTTGATTTAGTTTGGACTTTTTTTTTTCTCTAATTCAGTTCATTTTCATTAGTTTTAGAGCAGGTTTGATAGTTTTTATCAGTTTTCATTTTTTTTTCGAAATGCTTAGTTTTAGTTCAGTTGTAGTTTAGTTGTAGTTCAGTTGTACTTCAGTTGTAGTTTAGTTATAGTTCAGTTGTAGTTTAGTTGTAGTTTAGTTGTAGTTCAGTTGTAGTTTAGTTGTAGTTTAGTTGTAGTTCAGTTGTAGTTCAGTTATAGTTCAGTTGTAGTTTAGTTGTAGTTTAGTTGTAGTTCAGTTGTAGTTTAGTTGTAGTTCAGTTGTAGTTTAGTTATTGTTCAGTTGTAGTTCAGTTGTAGTTTAGTTGTAGTTTAGTTGTAGTTCAGTTTTAGTTCAGTTGTAGTTCAGTTGTAGTTTAGTTGTAGTTCAGTTTTAGTTCAGTTGTAGTTCAGTTGTAGTTTAGTTGTAGTTCAGTTATAGTTCAGTTGTAGTTTAGTTGTAGTTCAGCTGTAGTTTAGTTGTAGTTCAGTTGTAGTTTAGTTGTAGTTCAGTTGTAGTTTAGTTATTGTTCAGTTGTAGTTTAGTTGTAGTTCAGTTGTAGTTCAGTTGTAGTTTAGTTGTAGTTCAGTTGTAGTTTAGTTGTAGTTCAGTTGTAGTTTAGTTATTGTTCAGTTGTAGTTCAGTTGTAGTTTAGTTGTAGTTTAGTTGTAGTTCAGTTTTAGTTCAGTTGTAGTTCAGTTGTAGTTTAGTTGTAGTTCAGTTTTAGTTCAGTTGTAGTTCAGTTGTAGTTTAGTTGTAGTTCAGTTATAGTTCAGTTGTAGTTTAGTTGTAGTTCAGCTGTAGTTTAGTTGTAGTTCAGTTGTAGTTTAGTTGTAGTTCAGTTGTAGTTTAGTTATTGTTCAGTTGTAGTTTAGTTGTAGTTCAGTTGTAGTTCAGTTGTAGTTCAGTTGTAGTTCAGTTGTAGTTTAGTTGTAGTTTAGTTGTAGTTCAGTTGTAGTTTAGTTGTAGTTCAGTTGTAGTTCAGTTGTAGTTTAGTTGTAGTTTCAGTTGTAGTTCAGTTGTAGTTAGTTTTAGTTCAGTTGTAGTTTTAGTTGTAGTTTAGTTTTAGTTCAGTTGTAGTTTAGTTGTAGTTCAGTTGTAGTTCAGTTGTAGTTTAGTTGTAGTTCAGTTGTAGTTTCAGTTGTAGTTCAGTTGTAGTTCAGTTGTAGTTAGTTTTAGTTCAGTTGTAGTTTTAGTTGTAGTTTAGTTTTAGTTCAGTTGTAGTTTAGTTGTAGTTTAGTTGTAGTTCAGTTGTAGTTTAGTTGTAGTTCAGTTGTAGTTCAGTTGTAGTTCAGTTGTAGTTTAGTTGTAGTTCAGTTGTAGTTCAGTTGTAGTTTAGTTGTAGTTCAGTTGTAGTTCAGTTGTAGTTTAGTTGTAGTTCAGTTGTAGTTTAGTTGTAGTTCAGTTGTAGTTTAGTTGTAGTTCAGTTGTAGTTCAGTTGTAGTTCAGTTGTAGTTTAGTTGTAGTTCAGTTGTAGTTCAGTTGTAGTTCAGTTGTAGTTCAGTTGTAGTTTAGTTTAGTTGTAGTTCAGTTGTAGTTTAGTTGTAGTTCAGTTGTAGTTCAGTTGTAGTTCAGTGGTCTCTTTTCTCTTCTTCTCTGTGCTCCTATTCAAATCAGTCCCAGACAGGACTCTGCTGCTTTAGTCTCCATGTTTCCAGGTAGAGTGGGGACCAGAAGACGACTGGAAACCACAGTGAACACAAGTGACGGAGCAAAAAGTGTCGTATGGAGACAGCACAGAAAACTGATAGTGTGAGCGGTGGTGTTTTCTCTGTGTTGTGTTTCTTTGTGTTGTGATGCAAGATGGACCTGCAGGACACAACGCTGAGACTGGAGGAGTAATGGACACTCACACTCTGTTTATTTCCTGACAACATGTAAATTCAAATACAGTCAGTCTGACTACGGTCCAACCCCAAACTATAAAGAGAAGACAGCGGTTAGCATGTTCTGAACACACACTCCATTCACCTGTCAAACATCTGCACAACCAACCAGTACTGACACACAACCCACTGGAACACCACCCAGACAACACAGATCACATGAAATGTCCAAAAGGAACAGAAAATCACTTAATAATACACGATGACAACAGATAAAAACAGATGACCTACTTCTTCCCATAATGAGACATGACAAAAGGGAAGAGGAAGAGGAGGACCCCGACTTTATACTGGGGTACCCCTGGAAGTACATGAAGAAGAACGGACATAAACCAACGAAAAAGAGTGTGGAGGACCAAACACAACACAGGACTACGACTAAAACAATGCCAGATAACACACTGAGATTAAAAGAATAATCAGAATAATGACAAAAATAACATTATTATTCAAATCAATAACTTCTACTTAACAAACATCCTGCACCACAAGGGGGCGCTACTGCCCAGTTTATCACGATTTAAAACTACTTTAATAACTATGTTACACTAGAACAAAATAAATCACTTTCGTATCAATCCGACATTGACAAAGATGAAAACGAAAGGAATTTTATCCATAATTTTTATCCGTTTTAGTTTTGTAAACACACAATACAGTTTCAAATAGTTATGTTTTTTTTTTAATTATAGTTTTTATTTATTTCAGTTAACGAAAATGTTTTTTCAATTGTAGTTTTGGTCATTTCGTTAGTTTTCGTTAACGATAATAACCTTGGTTGCAGCAGTCTAATGTGGATCACTCATGTTAGGCGGTCTGCTGCAGTAGGTCTGGTTTTCAAACACCACACCTTCCTCTCCCCCTGCCCAGAACTCTAACTCCAGGTATGTCAGTCCATTCTGCACTGATAGGACAGCAGCCAAATACAAACTGACCAATAGGAGAAGAGATGAGCCCAGGACACGCCTTTAAAGACCGCCCCCTTCATTTACATAATGAAGCATAAATGCAAACAGAAAAAGAAAAAGGACAGGCAGAAATGTAAAAGAGAGAAATAAATAGGCTTGGAGAAATAAACAGAGGAAGAAAATGCATGAGGGGGAATACTGAAGAGGTAAATATGAATATGAATAAAAAAAAGTCAATAAATAAATAAAATGTCAGATGAAAATAAAACAAAGAAATAGATAATTTTGTGGCCATTAAGAGATAAAGAAAATGTAAATATGGAAAATATAAATAAGGACAAAATAAATACATAAATAAATGGCGTGGAAAATGAAATGTTAAAGTAAATAACTAGGGTTTTTAACACAATTAAATTAAAATGGTTAAAATTAAAATACACATACCCATTTTTGTCACATTTTACAGAGAACTTCATAGAAAACGCCTTTTTTTGGATCATATATTGGCACATGGATTCATTTATCAACCCATTTTTGTATTTCTGTGTGTATTTTTCTATATGTTAGGTTCGGTCCTCCATACAGGAACAACTTGTGCAGTGAACGACACTTGGCCAGAACACTAGAGACAAATAAATGTGTTTATATAGAAGGGTAATTAAAGCAGAGGATGGAGTAAAGGTCAGTCTGTCAGTGATCTACTTTGACTGTGACTGCGTTCTGAACGTATGAGCCACTGCTCAGTAAACAGGTAGGACGCCTTACTCAACTTTTATGTTTTTATGTTTTTATGTTTTTTTCACACGCAGCCTAAACCAGGGCTGTCAAACATGTGTCCCCCCAAAGGGTCCAGTCTGACCCCAGGGATGAATTTACAAAGTGTTTAAATTCCACAGTCCAGGCCGTGGAACTCATTTTAGTTCAGGTTCAATATGATCTGAAGGAAAATAATAATAATCTGCAAGAAAAAATGATTCCAGATTTTCTTCTCAGTTTGATGTGGAAAAAAAAAATTATACTATGTCTATAAATAATGACAACTTCAAATGTTTGTCTTTGTTTTTGTGCAAAAAATAACATTAAATTCTGAAAATATTTACATTTCCAAACTCTCCTGTACCAATAAAATGTGACTAACCTGAACAAATGTGACTGCTGCCATACAAGGCACCGCCTGGCCCTGCTGGGAGACATTTAGGGTCCAGTGTCTTAACCAAAAAAATCTGACATTTAGCAAAAAATCTTGAATTAAGTTAAAAAAAAATGTTGCATTAAGCAAAAGATCTAACTTTGCAAAAACAAAAAAAAATCTTGAATTAACAACTTCAAATGTTTGTCTTTGTTTTAGTGCAAAAAATAACATTAAATTCTGAAAATATTTCCATTTCCAAACTCTCCTGTACCAATAAAATGTGACTAACCTGAACAAATGTGCCCAACCTGAAATGTCTGTATTAAATTCAGTCCAGTTTGAACTCTTTTCTTCTGTTCCTCAGTGTTTAGTGTCTTTGGAGATCTGATCCAGAATGCACATGGACAAACGATAAGCTGAAGCAGAATATTGTTAAAATCGCACTGATTTTTCTAAAGAAATTTCAGTTTTTTCAGGTTATTCACATCTTTTTTGTTTGGACAGTTTATAAAAGTAAATATTTTCATAATTTAATGGGTTTATTTGCACTCAAACACAGACATAAATGGTCAGTTGTCATTATTTCTAGGTTCTTCTGTTCTTATTTGACTGGTTTGGTCCACTGCAGATCAGATCAGACTGAATGTGGAACCTGAAAGAACAGGAGTTTCAGAGCCCTGGTCTAAATCCTTCTGGGTGCTGTCAGATTTGAACCAAAATGAAGAATTAAAGTGATTTGAACTGATTTCATAAGTGATTTCATCTGAGTTATCCAGACGAACCTGAAGTCTGTTTGAACACAAACACCCACATGTAACCCATGTGAAAAAAACAAGACAGAAAGAACACATTTAAATGCTTAGAAACTTTATTAGAATATGCAAAAACAGGTGAAAATCCATAAATAGGGTTAAAACTCATAAAAGCATTGATGAAAAATCAGTTAAATCCATTTTGATGAGAATAATTGAAATTCTGTTAAATAAGTGAACTTTCCCTTTAAGAGCTGAGTTACAGTTCACTGTGAAGGTACAGGAAAAGAAGGAGAAGCAGACGGATGAGTGTGTGACAGAACTGATAAAAACAGGTTTATTTACTGTGAAAACTAATACTGACCTGGTTATAGTTTCACAACAACTTCTGTGTGAACTAACCACAACAGTTCTGGTCAGTTTTGGGTTGTTGTTGTCGTGTACTTTGATGATCCAGTAAGAATTTCACTGTTTGGATTTTGAACTGAACTCAAATCTGACTGAGGAACTGGAACGGATCTGGAAAAAGGTTTGAACTGAACTTGAACTGACTGAATTATTATTTTGTGAACTGTGTTATTTTCATATTTGCAGCATTTCTGGTTTTGTGATATACAGTATGTGATGTTTTATTCCATAACGGTGTTGAAAAGGTTAAGGTTTGTTTCTGACCTGTGGAAAAGCCTAAACTCAAAGGAATAACAAGAACATTTATGCAGCGCTATTTTTGGATCTGCTCCCAAACTGATGGGGTTCATCCTTGGTCCATGTCTGACATTTGAACCAAGTTTAGTGGAAGTCAGTGCAGTAGGTTTAGTGTGATCCTGTTGATCCACAAGTGTGTGAACACACAACCCTCCTCACAGAGGGAACCTCTGCTGTGTTCCAGTTCCAGCTGTAACTGCTGTTTTTCCGTCCTTCTACTGCTGTAAATGCACTGGAATGTTCAGTCAAAGCTGGGACTTCCACCTGTGAACTCCTACTAGATCCATGTTCTCCCAGTTCTGAGCTCTGATGTCATGTACAAGCCCCCCCATGGATGTGGTGTTTATGCAGATTATTCATTAAAACAAGATATTACTCTGAAATTATTTATCTGTAAATGTTCTGTATAATCAGCTGCTCTAGTGTTAGCTAGTTTCAGTCCAATGAGTGACAGAATAAATTCAAACCAAATCTGAATCCAAATAAACAGAGAACATCAAAGGTAGAACAGCTGCTCTGTCCTTATGCACCGTTCTTCTTCCTCTGTTTCCTTTAAATAATCAAAGAACAAACACCTGTGGGATAGAAATGACTATAAATGAACAGAACCTACGCTCCACCATGCTGGTTTGTTTACATCTAACTCCCACAATTCCTTGCGCTCAGACAGTTTGGTGTGACTTGCCTGAATGTTACAAAGTCGTGAGTCGTGGTTTGAAGTCGTGACTTACGGGTTCAAAAAACGGCCTCGAACGCAGCATAAATAAATATGTAATCTTTAAGAGCTTGAATTGTGTTGAACTCTTTCTTTATAAAATACAAGTGACTTTTTATTGTAATATGACTGATGACTTTATTGAATGAATGTTCAGTCATAAATGTTCATGTCCTTGTTTCATGCTTTTATTTTTTAAACTACAGGATGCTTCAGCAACAAACTCCACTGAGCGCCTTCACTGTGTTGACCTGTCTACTCCTAAACAGCTGTTGTGAAGGTGATGTCACATCAGAAAATCTGTGCACTGGTCTGCCTTGGTGGAGGTCTGTGCTCTATGAGTGCTCTTCTACTTTTGTTAGTTTTTCCTTAGGAATGTACCACTCAAACATAACGTGCCCACACTTTAAAACCCTCATCCTTTGGTCCACACCACGGTTTCCTTATCATAGACTATCTGCTACTCCCCTCCAGTTGAGAAGTACTGGTGCAGCAGACAGACGGACGACGAACTGATGCCAATAGGGCTGAGGGTAAAAATCTGAGGTTTTCTCTCATAAAATACATGTTTTTGGAAATCTATGAATTTATAAAGATCAACAATATAAATTTTTTCCTCATAAATTTAACACCATTTACCATGCAGAGTTTATAAGCTAAGAAAATATCCTTTTGTTGTGCATTTTGTATTTTTTCCCTCAGATTTACGACTTTAAAAGAGTTTTTTCTTGCATATTTGGGAGTAGGGATGGGAATCGAGAACCGGTTCTTTTTGAGAACCGGTTCCCAGTAGCTCGATTCCTTGGAATCGTTTGCCTGCCTGCTTATTGATCCCGCCTTCGTTGCGCATGCGCAATGACGTCACATGTACGCTGCATTGTTTTGGTCAGAAAGTAGACAACATGGTGTTAAAGCAGAAACAGTCTAAACAGACCACACCAGGTCCATACAGACCACACCAGGTCCATACAGACCACACCAGGTCCATACAGACCACACCAGGTCCATACAGACCACACCAGGTCTAAACAGACCATACCAGGTCCAAACAGACCACACCAGGTCCAGTCTAACACTGTCACAGCTTCCATTTCTTCTAAAGGTGGAATCCCTCCAATATCCTTAAACATTTGTCCACAGCATGTGACTCATTTACAGGAATGTCACATATTTGATTCTCTACTTAGTGGCGCTTGTGAATGTAGCAGCAGAGTGAATGTCACACGGAGGTTACCCCTTTAAGCCGGATCCCCGGGCCACACCAGCACAGACACAAAAAGGCAGTGTTCGTATAAAAATGATTTATTTGTAATAAAATAACAGAATAGAATCTATGAATAAAAACAGTTAAAACACAACTGATCAGTGGTTAAAATATGCTAAAACATAGAACAATCTAAAAAAAAAGGGGCCGCTACGAATAAAACACAGGAAATGTCTGAGTCCCACATCCATTCAATGAAATCAGCGCAAAGCGCTAATCAAGATACTCAAGTCTGCTGACGGCGTCCGTGTAGCGTCACGCGGTGAATCCTTATTCAGGCCTTGTCTCTGTGGGTCCGGTCACAGTGCCACGGCCTCGCTCCGTTGCAGCTTGTCCGGGTCGGGGAAACTGTCGCGGCGTCAGCTTTATGTCCTCCGGTGAACCGTTGTGTGGCCTCGTCCTCCTGCAGCTCCGATACGTTGTTCCTCGCCGGCTCGTCCTCCCCCAGGAACGCTCCGCCACGGCTGGAAGAACAGTAGCAACTTACGAGCTGATCTACACAGATAGCAGCCACATTCACCCACACAAACACAGTTTCATACGTTCCTTCACTTAGCGTATTTGTGGCTCATCAAAGTCCTTTTCCCCCCGACACCGTCCGAACGCTGGAGCGCTGGCCATGAAACGCCGTCCTGCAGAGCCTCGAGCTTCCTCCTCGTCGCTGAGTCTGTGTCTTTTATAGCTGCTCAGGAAGTCCGTGAAAGGGGAGAGTGTAACACCTTTCAGGTGCGCACCCCTGCTAATTGTCAAGCCCAGCTGGCTGTGGACCAATAGTTAATGTAGGGGGAGGGGAACAGGGGGAGACAGCAGT
This sequence comes from Sphaeramia orbicularis, assembly GCF_902148855.1. Lineage (NCBI taxonomy): Eukaryota > Metazoa > Chordata > Actinopteri > Kurtiformes > Apogonidae > Sphaeramia > Sphaeramia orbicularis. Next base: position 2,287,937 of record NC_043974.1, on the reverse strand, counting down.
GCTGAATAAAAAAAGTCCAATCCACATTGGCTTCTGCTAGTCCATATAAAATCACTGCAAGCTGCACACAGAATAAAATGTACACACCATGCAATATAAAATTTACAATAAAAATGCACAGCAAGCATAAAACACTAAAAGCATCGCCATGTACGATTGTTTAACACATAACAGCCCCTGTCATCCTGTGACATGAACACCGGGCCGGTTCTGGTTCGGGCAACAAACGTCGTAACTCCTTAAATACAAGTTTCTGAAGGTAAGAAGGGAAAGGAAATGAGGTGCACAACAACGGGAGACAAGCCGAGTCGAACCAGTTCCACGTAGTAGAAATGCAGCAATAGAGGAATTAGTAAAGAGTCTGTAGTTTCACTTTCACTGTACACCCACCCAACCCCCCACCCCACCCCCCGAACTGGCCCAGCATCATCTGTTATTATTAGTTCATACTGTATATGTTCTATTTTCTGTGCAGATGGAAATATAACAGACAGTTAATGCAAACACACCTGTTTGTACTCTTTTATTCCCTCAGCCAATGAGAATCGATAAGAGAATCGGATCAATAAGCAATTTCGGTAATGGAATCAGAATCGTTAAATTCTTAATGATTCCCATCCCTGTTTGGCAGTCACATATCTGAGTTGATCTCTTAGTTTCTTTGCATATGTGTGTTATTAATTTCCATGTTTATTTTTACAGAATAAAAGTTTGTCTTGTTGTAAAATGTGTTTTCTGACACTCCCAAAGCTGCTATTCCTTAACCCTAGATCCTCATGATCCTCCAGAACCTCTTGGTCTGCTGTTTTGCTCCTCAGGTCAGGGTCAGGTGTCCAGTCCTTCTGAACCCTTGGTATCACTGGTTGGACACAGTGGAACTCTGCCGTGTCACCTTCATCCTGCTGCTGATGCTTCACAGCTGACTTTGGTGTGGACCAGATCAGACCTGGACCCTCGCTTCGTCCTGGTGTGGCCTGACGGTATAGAACAGGGAGGACGAAAACATCCATCCTACACCAACAGAACATCAGTGTCCCCTGAGAAACTGAAGCTGGGAGACGCTTCACTGAGGCTGTCCTCAGTAAGGCTGTCTGATGAGGGGACGTACAGATGTTTTATCCCACAGCTGACAGACTCTACAGTTCAGCTGGTTGTAGGTGAGTTTGTCTGAAGTGCACAACACAGGAACAAACGTTATACACATGTGCAGTAAAGAACTGGGTTATTTCCTGGAGGATTCACTGATTATTTATTTGTATAAAACAGGAAAAAGTGTGAAAAAGCTCCTTGTAAATAAACTAGGGCATTAACTGAAAAGTCAGTTTGTCGACACGTCGACGTCTGTGGCACAAGTCGACGTTCCTTTGGAGGAGTCGACTAGTCGTGTGTTATTCTCTCTCTCCCTTCCATCACCTGACAGGGCACTAGCCTTCATTCAGCACATGTGGATACTCTCATCTTTCTACATGAAAACATGGAGCACAGTGAGCGGTAGTGATGCATGGATCAGCAGACCCGGGTCGAGGTTGGTGTAGGTCCAAAAAATGTCACTTTATTTGCGGAGCAGGTCAAAAAATTCCACAAAGTGACTTAAAAAAAAAAAAAAACACCCGTGCATCACTAGCACAAAGCCAAGACTGAAGGAAGAAGACGACAGAGTAGGAACTGAACTGACTGAGATCTGTTTAAACTGTGGTCTGATGTTCTGAACCATGTACGCACCACCAACACTGAAGAACACTGTGGACAGACTGAAGAACACTGTGGACAAACTGAAGAACACTGTGGACAGACTGAAGAACACTGGACAGACTGAAGAACACTGTGGACAAACTGAAGAACACTGTGGACAGACTGAAGAACACTGGAAAGACTGAAGAACACTGTGGACAAACTGAAGAACACTGTGGACAGACTGAAGAACACTGTGGACAAACTGAAGAACACTGTGGACAGACTGAAGAACACTGTGGACAGACTGAAGAACACTGTGGACAAACTGAAGAACACTGTGGACAGACTGAAGAACACTGTGGACAGACTGTAGAACACTGTGGACAAACTGAAGAACACTGTGGACAGACTGAAGAACACTGTGGACAGACTGAAGAACACTGGACAGACTGAAGAACACTGTGGACAGACTGAAGAACACTGTGGAATGACTGAAGAACACTGGACAGACTGAAGAACACTGTGGACAGACTGAAGAACACTGGACAGACTGAAGAACACTGTGGACAGACTGAAGAACACTGGACAGACTGAAGAACACTGTGGACTGACTGAAGAACACTGTGGACAGACTGAAGAACACTGGACAGACTGAAGAACACTGTGGACAGACTGAAGAACACTGTGGACAGACGGAAGAACACTGGACAGACTGAAGAACACTGTGGACTGACTGAAGAACACTGTGGACAGACTGAAGAACACTGGACAGACTGAAGAACACTGTGGACAGACTGAAGAACACTGTGGACAAACTGAAGAACACTGTGGCTAGACTGAAGAACACTGTGGACAGACTGAAGAACACTGGACAGACTGAAGAACACTGTGGACAGACTGAAGAACACTGGACAGACTGAAGAACACTGTGGACAGACTGAAGAACACTGTGGACAGACTGAAGAACACTGTGGACAAACTGAAGAACACTGTGGACAGACTGTAGAACACTGGACAGACTGAAGAACACTATGGACAGACTGAAGAACACTGGACAGACTGAAGAACACTGTGGACAGACTGAAGAACACTGTGGACAGACTGAAGAACACTGGACAGACTGAAGAACACTGTGGACAGACTGAAGAACACTGTGGACAAACTGAAGAACACTGTGGCTAGACTGAAGAACACTGTGGACAGACTGAAGAACACTGGACAGACTGAAGAACACTGTGGACAGACTGAAGAACACTGGACAGACTGAAGAACACTGTGGACAGACTGAAGAACACTGTGGATAGACTGAAGAACACTGGACAGACTGAAGAACACTGGACAGACTGAAGAACACTGTGGACAGACTGAAGAACACTGGACAGACTGAAGAACACTGGACAGACTGAAGAACACTGTGGACAGACTGAAGAACACTGGACAGACTGAAGAACACTGTGGACAGACTGAAGAACACTGTGGACAGACTGAAGAACACTGTGGACAGACTGAAGAACACTGTGGACAGACTGTAGAACACTGTGGACAGACTGAAGAACACTGGACAGACTGAAGAACACTGTGGACAGACTGTAGAACACTGGACAGACTGAAGAACACTGTGGACAGACTGAAGAACACTGTGGACAGACTGTAGAACACTGGACAGACTGAAGAACACTGTGGACAGACTGAAGAACACTGGACAGACTGAAGAACACTGTGGACAGACTGAAGAACACTGGACAGACTGAAGAACACTGTGGACAGACTGTAGAACACTGGACAGACTGAAGAACACTGTGGACAGACTGAAGAACACTGGACAGACTGAAGAACACTGTGGACAAACTGAAGAACACTGTGGACAGACTGAAGAACACTGTGGACAGACTGTAGATCACTGTGGACAAACTGAAGAACACTGTGGACAGACTGAAGAACACTGTGGACAGACTGAAGAACACTGGACAGACTGAAGAACACTGTGGACAGACTGAAGAACACTGTAGAAAGACTGAAGAACACTGGACAGACTGAAGAACACTGTGGACAGACTGAAGAACACTGGACAGACTGAAGAACACTGTGGACAGACTGAAGAACACTGTGGACAGACTGAAGAACACTGTGGACTGACTGAAGAACACTGTGGACAGACTGAAGAACACTGGACAGACTGAAGAACACTGTGGACAGACTGAAGAACACTGTGGCTAGACTGAAGAACACTGTGGACAGACTGAAGAACACTGTGGACAGACTGAAGAACACTGGACAGACTGAAGAACACTGTGGACAAACTGAAGAACACTGTGGCTAGACTGAAGAACACTGTGGACAGACTGAAGAACACTGGACAGACTGAAGAACACTGTGGACAGACTGAAGAACACTGTGGACAGACTGAAGAACACTGTGGACAGACTGAAGAACACTGTGGACAGACTGAAGAACACTGTGGACAGACTGAAGAACACTGGACAGACTGAAGAACACTGTGGACAAACTGAAGAACACTGTGGCTAGACTGAAGAACACTGTGGACAGACTGAAGAACACTGGACAGACTGAAGAACACTGTGGACAGACTGAAGAACACTGTGGACAGACTGAAGAACACTGGACAGACTGAAGAACACTATGGACAGACTGAAGAACACTGGACAGACTGAAGAACACTGTGGACAGACTGAAGAACACTGTGGACAGACTGAAGAACACTGGACAGACTGAAGAACACTGTGGACAGACTGAAGAACACTGGACAGACTGAAGAACACTGGACAGACTGAAGAACACTGTGGACAGACTGAAGAACACTGTGGACAGACTGAAGAACACTGGACAGACTGAAGAACACTGTGGACAGACTGAAGAACACTGGACAGACTGAAGAACACTGTGGACAGACTGAAGAACACTGTGGACAGACTGAAGAACACTGGACAGACTGAAGAACACTGTGGACAAACTGAAGAACACTGTGGACAGACTGTAGAACACTGTGGACAGACTGAAGAACACTGGACAGACTGAAGAACACTGTGGACAGACTGAAGAACACTGGACAGACTGAAGAACACTGGACAGACTGAAGAACACTGTGGACAGACTGAAGAACACTGGACAGACTGAAGAACACTGTGGACAGACTGAAGAACACTGTGGACAGACTGAAGAACACTGGACAGACTGAAGAACACTGTGGACAAACTGAAGAACACTGGACAGACTGAAGAACACTGGACAGACTGAAGAACACTGTGGACAAACTGAAGAACACTGTGGACAGACTGAAGAACACTGGACATACTGAAGAACACTGTGGACAGACTGAAGAACACTGGACAGACTGAAGAACACTGTGGACAGACTGAAGAACACTGGACAGACTGAAGAACACTGTGGACAGACTGTAGAACACTGGACAGACTGAAGAACACTGTGGACAGACTGAAGAACACTGGACAGACTGAAGAACACTGTGGACAAACTGAAGAACACTGTGGACAGACTGAAGAACACTGTGGACAAACTGAAGAACACTGTGGACAGACTGAAGAACACTGGACAGACTGAAGAACACTGTGGACAGACTGAAGAACACTGGACAGACTGAAGAACACTGTGGACAGACTGAAGAACACTGGACAGACTGAAGAACACTGTGGACAGACTGAAGAACACTGGACAGACTGAAGAACACTGTGGACAGACTGAACAACACTGTGGACAGACTGAAGAACACTGTGGACAAACTGAAGAACACTGTGGACAGACTGAAGAACACTGGACAGACTGAAGAACACTGTGGACAAACTGAAGAACACTGTGGACAGACTGAAGAACACTGTGGACAAACTGAAGAACACTGTGGACAGACTGAAGAACACTGTGGACAGACTGAAGAACACTGGACAGACTGAAGAACACTGTGGACAGACTGAAGAACACTGGACAGACTGAAGAACACTGTGGACAGACTGAAGAACACTGTGGATAGACTGAAGAACACTGGACAGACTGAAGAACACTGTGGACAGACTAAAGAACACTGGACAGACTGAAGAACACTGTGGACAGACTGAAGAACACTGGACAGACTGAAGAACACTGTGGACAGACTGAAGAACACTGTGGACAGACTGAAGAACACTGTGGACAAACTGAAGAACACTGTGGACAGACTGTAGAACACTGGACAGACTGAAGAACACTATGGACAGACTGAAGAACACTGGACAGACTGAAGAACACTGTGGACAGACTGAAGAACACTGTGGACAGACTGAAGAACACTGGACAGACTGAAGAACACTGTGGACAGACTGAAGAACACTGGACAGACTGAAGAACACTGTGGACAGACTGAAGAACACTGGACAGACTGAAGAACACTGGACAGACTGAAGAACACTGTGGACAGACTGAAGAACACTGGACAGACTGAAGAACACTGGACAGACTGAAGAACACTGTGGACAGACTGAAGAACACTGGACAGACTGAAGAACACTGTGGACAGACTGAAGAACACTGTGGAAAGACTGAAGAACACTATGGACAGACTGAAGAACACTGGACAGACTGAAGAACACTGGACAGACTGAAGAACACTGTGGACAGACTGAAGAACACTGTGGACAGACTGAAGAACACTGGACAGACTGAAGAACACTGTGGACAAACTGAAGAACACTGTGGACAGACTGTAGAACACTGTGGACAGACTGAAGAACACTGGACAGACTGAAGAACACTGTGGACAAACTGAAGAACACTGTGGACAGACTGTAGAACACTGTGGACAGACTGAAGAACACTGGACAGACTGAAGAACACTGTGGACAGACTGAAGAACACTGGACAGACTGAAGAACACTGGACAGACTGAAGAACACTGTGGACAGACTGAAGAACACTGGACAGACTGAAGAACACTGTGGACAGACTGAAGAACACTGTGGACAGACTGAAGAACACTGGACAGACTGAAGAACACTGTGGACAGACTGAAGAACACTGGACAGACTGAAGAACACTGGACAGACTGAAGAACACTGTGGACAAACTGAAGAACACTGTGGACAGACTGAAGAACACTGTGGACAGACTGAAGAACACTGGACAGACTGAAGAACACTGTGGACAAACTGAAGAACACTGTGGACAGACTGAAGAACACTGTGGACAGACTGAAGAACACTGTGGACAGACTGAAGAACACTGGACAGACTGAAGAATACTGGACAGACTGAAGAACACTGTGGACAGACTGAAGAACACTGGACAGACTGAAGAACACTGGACAGACTGAAGAACACTGGACAGACTGAAGAACACTGTGGACAGACTGAAGAACACTGTGGACAGACTGAAGAACACTGGACAGACTGAAGAACACTGTGGACAGACTGAAGAACACTGGACAGACTGAAGAACACTGGACAGACTGAAGAACACTGTGGACAGACTGAAGAACACTGTGGACAGACTGAAGAACACTGTGGACAGACTGAAGAACACTGGACAGACTGAAGAACACTGTGGACAGACTGAAGAACACTGGACAGACTGAAGAACACTGTGGACAGACTGAAGAACACTGGACAGACTGAAGAACACTGTGGACAGACTGAAGAACACTGGACAGACTGTGTGTGGAGTCTGTTCATTCAGTTCATTCATGCGCTCTTTTCTCTAACATGCTGTGTGTCTTTTCTGCTGCTGTCTGAACCTTTAACCACTTTATGTTCAGTTAAATTTAACAGTAAATTCCAGGTTTTAGCCTGTGTTTAGTTTTGGTTCAGTGTCTGTGAAGGACTGTAGATGCTTGTGTCTCAGTTTTTTATTCTGCTCTTTACTGAACATTGTTCATGTTCCGGTGCACGTTTGTACCAGTTGTTCATAGTTGATCAGCTGTGTGTCTGTTGTTCCTCCGCTGTCAATGTGGTGATGTCATCATACGACAAGTCGACTCGACTTTGACAAATAAGTCGATCTGAAAAAATCTGGAGTCACTAATGCCCTAAAATAAACCCCTCCATCCCAAACTGACGCTCTAAAAGAACTTTCTTCATCATCGTCCAAAACTAAACACTTTCTCTGACACCTGTTGGTTCTGTTTATGCCTTTTACTGATTACATGTCAGATCCCACTCTTTACAAGGACTGGTCTGTATGGACTAGAACGTTCTCCTGAAGGAGCTACTGGTCCATCTGCGTTCCTGCCCTCACCTTTGGTCGTGAGCCATGGGTGGTGACTAGAAGAACCTGATCCTGGACCCCAGTAGTGGAACTGGGTTTCCTCCACAGTCTGGACTGTGTCTTACAGATAGGGTTAGGAGTTGAAGCATCCCAGAGGTTCTCAGAGTAGAACCACTGCTCCTTCACATCCACAGGAGTCTGCCAAAACAACTGCAAGTGTCAAAGAACAGACGAGAAAGATTTGGACCAGATCCACAAACTGGGTGACTGACAGCAAATTAAATGACAGATAAGATGAAATAATAGATGATTTTCTTTTTTCACCTGACAGATGTTATTGTATCGTATGTTCTCACACACAGCCGTCCATCTGAATACCTTCCTAGTTCTTGTGTCTCTATATTCTAATAACAAAAGTGTCTGTGGTTCTTCCTCCTCTTTTCTTTTCTCTCCTGTCGTCAGGTGCTGCCTCCTCACCTGTTATTACTACAGTAGATGATCAGCAGAGCGGAGGAGTGGTGCTCCAGTGTCGTTCCTCTGGCTGGTATCCAGAGCCGCAGGTGTTGTGGCTGGATGAGGAGGGAAACCTCCTGTCTGCTGGACATCCACACACACAGACAGTCCGAGGTCCTGATGACCTCTATACTATCAGCAGCACAGTGACTGTGGACAACAAACACCAGAACATCACCTGCAGAATCACACAGAACAGCATCGCACAAACCAGAGACACCCACGTACATGTTCCAGGTGACTCAGGGTTTATGGGGTTCCTTAAAAACATGAGTTTTATTTATTCATTTATGACCCCGCCCCCCGAAGAGGAGGCAAGGGGTATTGTTTTTGGTTGGGTTTGTTTCTTTGTGTGTTTGTGTATTTAATTTTAACAGTGAAACTACTGGTTGAATTCTTACTTAATTGGGTTTACAGATTACCAGTGACCCAGAATACATGTGATTACATTTTGGGAAAAGTAGGTCAAAGTTCAAATTCTTTATGTATTTTTAAAATCTTTTTTTTCCTCATTTACTTAGAATGGCTGAAATTTGTCTATGCTGTTTATGTCTATTAGGTGTGTAACATACACACATATTTGGTCCACATACCGAACTGAACAGTTTCAGTTCACACCTGTTCAGTTCAGTCCACAGCTGAACCCAAACGGCACAGTATAAGAAAAAGAAAAAGGAACGAAAGACATTGGTCAATGCACAACTTTAAATCCATGCAAGTTTCACACAGACATATTGAAGGAGTGCACACACTGACCTGAAATATGAAATAGAAGCTGATATAAGGTTAAAAAAAATTTAAATAAAATAAAAAAAAAAAAATATATATATATATATATATATATATATATATATATATATATATATATATATATATATATATATATATATAAAAGCTGGAACCTTCTTGTTGTGTGTTTGTCCATCACAGGTCATTCCAGTTCATCTGCTCCTCTCCTGGTCGCTGTGATCGCTCTCATACTGTCGCTCATTGCAGTGGCTTTTATTGTCCACAGATGGAAACAGAGAAACAGGAAGTATGGAAACAGTCAACAGTCAGCCAAGCTGTCCCAGCTCAGTAAATGTCCCATATCTGACCATGGATGTGGAACTACAGACTTCTGTGGGAGGAGGGACACAAAAATGGAGCAATTCTCAAGTTGAAGCTGGAGAACTGAAGAAATACAACTTCAGATTGAGGAAAATGTTATTTTTTTAATACATCATGTGTCCAAATTGCAGGAAAAACTTCCACAGTTCTTCCCAGAGTAAAGTCCATAAATATTTGGACAGTGAAACAGATGTTGTAACGTCTGTGTACAAAACTACAGTGGATCTGAAAGCTGCAGGAGACTTTCATCACCAATTTTTCATCAGATCTGTCCATCCTCAGTCATATCCTCAGTATCACAGATCTGTAAGTCTTTGGTTTGTTTGTGGTGGATGGCTCTTCAAAACTGTTCACCATTAGGAAGAGATTCAGGTGAGTACTGAGAGAAAGACTTACGGATTCATGATACTGAGGATATGACTGAGGATGGACAGATCTGAGGAAACATCTCCTGCAGCTTTAAATGAAACATTCAACATGTGATTGAAACATGAATTTTCAGCTTTAATTCAAGGGTTTAATACCAACATACTGTATGAAGTGTTTTGAACTGACATTTAGTTCAAACAGTAAATTCCTCCATCATGGTCTCCTTTAGTGTCTGATGTGAAACAGCTGTACCACCAACTCTCACTGTGGGAAGACTTAGACACATGGTTCATGCACTGTTAACAATTCACATTCACATGATCAGTACATTTATGTTCAGATGTTCTGGACTGGTCGTCTTCCATTTATCCACTTCTGGGTCTCGGGTCAGCAGCCCCAGCAGCCCCAGACTGCCCCCTCCCCAGCCCTCACTCATGAACAAGATCCTGAGATCCTTCAACTCGTCCACCTGAGGTCGGACTTGTGTCCCTGACCTGGAGTGGACACTCCACCCTTTTCCATCTGAGGACCATGGCCTCAGACTTGGAGGTGCTGATCTTCATACCAGCTGTGAACCGCCCCAGTGAGAGCTGGAGGTCACTGTTTGATGAAGCTAAGAGGACCACATCATCCTCAAAAAGCACAGACCAGGGGCCTCATGTGTAAAGCATGTGGACGCACAAAAACCTGGCGTACGCCCTTTTCCACGCTCACGTTCAGATGTATAAAGAGTGAAATGACCGTGGAAATGTGCGCTCCTCCACACCAACTCCACAGCTGGAGTACGCACGTTTCTAGTGCTTTAGAACCATTGGAGACACTTAGAGGAGACACTGAAAAACTGTTAAGAATGTGAAAAAGGTCATTCCTCTGACTGATGTGCACATCGGAGATACACAGAAGAACAATGAACACACCGACACGTCATCCTACTGTCAGAGCAGCACATCCACCACCAGAACCAGAACCAGAACCAACCCTGGACCCATCAGTGCCAATCCTGCCCAGGAGGACATTCAGCAACAACCATATAAGGAGACAAGGACACAGAATTCACTGGTTGATAAATGCATTTAATGCAGTGTTCATGTCTGTGAGAACATTTATTAGTCGGTCCAGTCGCTTCTGACTCCGCCCATTGTCCTCACGATGTCCTCTGGTGACCCGGGTCAGGTTGGACCCATGCCGTCGGACGGGCATCAGTAGTGGGCTGTGGTGGACCGGCTAACGCTGGGGAGTCAACAGAAGCCTCTGTGACAGGAGGATGATACTGGGTCTGACCGTTTACTGTCTCATTGTTGGAAAATAATCACTTGAGTGATTTAAAAATGAGTCTTTGATTTATGTTTACGCATTTGGCAGACGCTTTCCTCTTTGATATCCTGTCATGATCACACATGAACCTTTATCTTGCTTGGCTGTGAACAGACTGTTGGATGATCCATAAAATGAACTAATGTGTGAGTTACACTAATACTAAATCTATATTTACCTTGGGGGTGATCCCAGTCAGACCAGTGTCATCTACAGTATCGTCCACTTTCTGCTCAGTCTCAGTTCGTCTCTTTTCTCCTTCCGCCTGTTTCGGCCTCCGCTTCGCGTCCACATTGACGTCATCATCTCATCATGCACAGAGGGGAATTCCAGAGGGAATGAGAAAAAAATAAAGGAAGGTCCGCACAACCAGTGAGCTCCCCAACAATTTAATCGTGACGTTTCGGGCAGAGGCCCTTCATCAGACAGCCTCAGACGGCCTCTGCCCGAAACGTCACGATTAAATTATTTTTTTCTCATTCTACTTTTTGGGATCCTGCACACCTGTAATTTTGGATGTGCGTGTCGTTCACCTTTTTTCAATCCCAGAGGGAATCCCACCTGCAGGCCCTATTTATACTGATTTCCATATTTAAATGTGGGCGTGGAGAGGGAGGAGTCAGGTACTCCAACATATGTGTTCAGTTCCAGCTGATTGGGATGAACAAAGGAAATGTACTTGGATTTGGGCATACACAGTTTTATTCATCTGGATTTTTTTGTGCGTACGGACTTTTCTGGATTTAAGCGTACGCCAGGTTTACGTATGAAATCCACGCAGGTCTTAGAACATGAGGCCCCAGATCCTTCCACCGATGAACTCCACCCCCTCCACCATCCAGCTGCGCCTAGAAACTCTGTTCATAAAAGTTCTGAACAGAACCAGTGACAAAGGGCAGCCCTGGAGGAGTCCAACCCTCACCGGGAACGGTGACAATTATCAGTAAATAATGTCAAAGTAAACACATCTACTCAAATGGACTTCTTGTCTGTCCTAAATGATTGTTTGAATATGTCGAAGCAAAGCACATTTCTCTTGGATGTCAATCCTTCATGACAGTGAACATTATGCATGTCTGTGTTCTGCACTAATGGACAATGGTAACCTTTATTTTGGCACCGATTGATTTGAAAAGAACAGGATCCTTTACTTCATTCACATTTATTTACATGACATCCACACAGATGCACTGAACACATCTGAACTCATCTGAACTGTTTTTTTTTGGTGACAGAGAAGAAGAACCAGGGGGATGTGGAATCACAGAAAGGAGAAGAGAAGAATGACTGTGTGAGTCCTGAAAACACACCTGTGATAGAAAGAGAAACAGATGGAGGGAAACGTTCAGAGAAGGAGGAGAATGAGAGGACGAAGACCCAGGAGGAAAGAAGACAACAAGGACAAGAAGAGCAGGAGACAGTCCAGAACCAGAGACAACAAGGACAAGAAGAGCAGGAGACAGTCCAGAACCAGAGACAACAAGGACAAGAAGAGCAGGAGACAGTCCAGAACTAGAGACAACAAGGACAAGAAGAGCAGGAGACAGTCCAGGACCAGAGACAACAAGGACAAGAAGAGCAGGAGACAGTCCAGAACCAGAGACAACAAGGACAAGAAGAGCAGGAGACAGTCCAGAACCAGAGACAACAAGGACAAGAAGAGCAGGAGACAGTCCAGAACCAGAGACAACAAGGACAAGAAGAGCAGGAGACAGTCCAGAACCAGAGACAACAAGGACAAGAAGAGCAGGAGACAGTCCAGAACCAGAGACAACAAGGACGAGAAGAGCAGGAGACAGTCCAGAACCAGAGACAACAAGGACAAGAAGAGCAGGAGACAGTCCAGAACCAGAGACAACAAGGACAAGAAGAGCAGGAGACAGTCCAGAACCAGAGACAACAAGGACAAGAAGAGCAGGAGACAGTCCAGAACCAGAGACAACAAGGACAAGAAGAGCAGGAGACAGTCCAGAACCAGAGACAACAAGGACCAGAAGAGCAGGAGACAGTCCAGAACCAGAGACAACAAGGACAAGAAGAGCAGGAGACAGTCCAGAACCAGAGACAACAAGGACAAGAAGAGCAGGAGACAGTCCAGAACCAGAGACAACAAGGACAAGAAGAGCAGGAGACAGTCCAGAACCAGGCAGACCATGTCCTGGTCCACACAGACGGACAAAGGGTGAACGAAGGAGCAGAACTTCAGACTGAGGAGACAGGAGCTCAGGTTCAGAAAGAGGAAGAAAATCATGAAGGACAACTTCAGCTGAAAGCAGAAAAAGAGGAAAAAACAGCAGACGAAAAGTTGGAACCCCTGAAGAATAAACTAAAGCAAATAGAAAGAGAGAAGAAGAAAAGTGAAGATAGAATTTCCAGACTGAATGAGAACATAAAGGACCAAGAGAATCAGCTGAATGAACTGAAAAAGCAAAAGGAGGAGGTGGAGAGGAGACTCCAAGAAGAGGACATGAGGAATAAAACAGAGAAAGAAAGAGAAGACACCATGAAAGACCTGGAGAAGAAGAAGGAAGAACTTCAACAGGAAATACAAAAGTTTGAGAAAGCACTGGAGAGAAACCAGAGAGAAAAGACTCATGTTGAAACAAAGAAGTTAAAATCAGAGAAAGAAAAGAGTGAAATCATGACAAAACTAGAGTTACTGAAACAGAGAGAAGAGGATGAAGAGGAGGATGAAGATGAAGATCTGTAGAAAAAAAAATCAACAGCAAGGAATGATGTTTCTTCGACCTCAGGAAAGATCCAGTTCTTTTACTGTTGATAATTAGTCTGGATGAATTCTTGTTTTTCTGCACTAAATGTTCATATTTGTAATAGTTTCAGATCCTGTTGTGGCTGTAACTAATGATTATTGGACTAAAAGCTCCTGGTGATCTGCTCCAGTCCAGCAGGACGTCCTCACACAGCTTTGATTCACCAACCAACAGTCTGGAACCTCCAGACCTTTCACTGACCCACTCTGTCTATGGAGCCAAAAAACCACCACTTGAATGTTTCAGATTGAAAATGACAGTTTGTGTTGAAAACACACCCTGAAACTGAAAAACATGGACTGTAAAAAAAATTATAACGGCATCAGAACAGGGAAGTTGCTGAAGTTTAAAACACAGATGTTAAATGTTATATTATGTCATTTTTATTATTGTTTTGCATTCTGATGTGTTTTTGAATGAATTATATTATTTTATTTGATGTCACAGTTTTATCAAAGACAGTTTATAATTTTGATGTTTTTCTTTGTGGATCACAGACACTAAACAAAGTTCAACTGAAATATTATACATTTCTACTGCATCACTTCTGTTTGGATCTAATTTATGTCTCCCTTTTTCTCCAGGGCCAAGCAGTCATCAGTTAAAATGCTAGAGCCACCGGATGTAAAAACTGAAAAGGAAAGACAATAAAATCATCAATAAACTACTTTTAAAACCAATCATGTTCAGTTATTTTCTATGTGTAAATATGTTTGTTTAAAGTGCTGTGCCATCAAAAGCTACATGTGCAAGTGAAAGTGTTGAAGTGAAAAAGGCGCCTGTATTTATACTGAACAGAAACAAACAGCTGTTTGTTCCAATATGGACAAAAACCTGAATCATACAAACTCCAACAAAATCAAAGTCAGAATGTTCTGAGGTGTCGAAGTGTGTGGGTGTTTTTACTGAGGAGTGGAGGAGAAGAACTGAGGAGAAGAACTGAGGAGTGGAGGAGAAGAACTGAGGAGAAGAACTGAGGAGTGGAGGAGAAGAACTGAGGAGAAGAACTGAGGAGAGGAGGAGAAGAACTGAGGTGTGGAGGAGAAGAACTGAGGAGAAGAACTGAGAAGAACTGAGGAGAAGAACTGAGCAGCTCCATGTTGAACTGACAGGAGGAGAATGAACTGAGGATGTGCTGCTGCTTTAACATGTGTTGATCATCTGGACTCAGCTGATCCTCACACAGTCCTGGTCACAGTGACAACCATCTAAATAAAGAAGAAAATACAAACACAGATCAGACAGAAATGTTTCCTCAGACTAGGGCTGGGCCATAAAACCACAACTATATAGATGGTGAAAGAACTTTTCCTCATTAGAAATATGAGACATGCTGGAGACAATTTTGGTGGGATTCATTGGTCCGTGTTTTGACAGACATAAGAACAGCCAATCATATTTAAGGAACACCACTGAACCAATCGCTGTAGAGCCACGGCAAGTTCGGTCGACGCCCACAGCACAGGTGTAAGAGCAGCGGCAGCACACACACTAATGTTTGGGCTGAAGCAGGAGGTAAAGAGTGTTCCCTCAGGACTAAATGAGAGCCAGAACTCAGGTGAGCGGGTTACTGAAAAGTAGGGTGGAACCGTTTGGGTTCAGGGTCTGCAATACAATATGGAGGTGGAGCCAACCAATCCATGGAGCCCATGTGAAGAACGCAAACACTCACCTTTCCACATGAACCTTGAGCAGAAGGCACACAGTATATGAAGTTTGACTTTAGGTTTAGAGCAGTTCTGTCAGTTCCACAACGCACCCCCACCTATAGACCCCCGCTATTGTTTGGTGAAGATGGTCTGTTTGGTTTGTTTGTCTTTTAAAACTTGAAAGCTTTTAAAAGTGGAAGAACAAAAATCCTCCAACTCATCAGTTTGTGTTGAAAGACATTCTGCAACACTTCCATTTGGAGAAAATCCCATTTACACCAAAAGATAAAGTCCAGTTATTTTATTCAGTTTGTCAGCCCTTTATAGATGACTTTAATATGAAATAAGTAGGCAGACCTCCTCTGCCCCCCCCCCCCCCCCCCCTTTGTGTGTAGGGAATCGATAAGAATTTAACAATTCTGATTCCATTATTGATTTTTCTTATCGATCCGATTCTCTTATCGATTCTCATTGGGTGACGGAATAAAAGAGTAGAAACAGGTGTGTTTGCATTAACTGTCTGTTATATTTCCATCTGCACAGAAAATAGAACAAATACAGTATGAACTAATAAGAAGAACAGATGATGTCAGGCCTGGTTTTGGAGAGGGGGGGGGGGGGGCGTACAGTGACAGTGAAACTCCAGACTCTTTACTAATTCCTCTATTGCTGCATTTCCACTACGTGGAACTGGAACTGAATTTAAGTTTGAGAAAAATAGTGATTTGATTTATATCGTCACACATATCGATATCGTCTGATATGAAAAAAATACTGTGATATGATTTTCTTCCATATCTCCCAGCTCTAACTGAGACTTTTCTGAATTTATTCAAACGACAGAAGAATCAATAAAAATATTCAAACAGACTTCTAATCATGGAGGTGTTCACCAAACCAGCACAAACTGACATTACTTACTCCAGTTTCTCCAGTTTACAGTGTGGACTCTGAACAAGGTCCTCCAGTTCTTTAACATCTGAATCCTTCAGGTTGTTCCAACTTAAGTCGAGTTTTATCAGATGTGAGGGATTGGACTTCAGAGCTGCTGTCAGATAAGAACAGCTGATTTTGGACAAACTGCATTTCCTCAACCTGAATAAAGAAGAAATGATGGAGATTGAAATGAACATTCCAGCCAAATATATTTAGGTTTTCAATATGAATGTGAAATATTCAACATTCACCAGTTTTTACTGACTGTAATTTGTGAACCTGCAAGAAAAATCCAACATTAAATGGTGTCAACTATACAGTGGTTAGAAAAACTCTGTGAACCCTCAAAGTTTTCTGCATGAATTGCTCATAAAATGTGATCTGCATCTCAGTCACCAGTATAGACAAACAGAATGTGTTGAACCCAAAACCACACAAACTATGTGAATATTTCATCTGTTCATTGTGCACAGCTCTGAAACCCTCACAGTGGAACTGGAAAAAGGAAGTGAACCCTGAAACTAATGATTCTAAACAGAGATAACGAGGCTGACGCTGTCAGAGGAGGATTAGAGTCCAGAATTCCTCAACATGAATTGGAATCAATGAAAGCAGATGTGAGCCATGCATGGAGCCACTGGGACTCCTAAAAACACTCAAAGCTCTGCAGTTGGAGGTTCACAAGAAGCATCTGCTCATGTCAACCAGATTTCACAACACAGATCTGAGAAGAGCTTCAATCCAGAGTTGCTGATTTGCATGTGAGTGAAGGGGGCTCCCTCTTCTGCCTGCCTGCTTTCCTCTTCCACTTCCTGCCTTTTCTGCACAAATACAAGATCCAAAAGGACAAAGCACAAACCTGGAGAAGCACTGGACATGTTTCCACATGCTGCTGTTCAACCATTTCCTGATTGAGAACAACCTCAAAGACTTGAAGGATTCACCAGTCCAAGTTGGACAAACTGTCCACAAATGGACAGGATTGAATTGTGTGGCTAGTCTGCCTAAAAGTGAACGCCCAGCCAAGCTGACTGCAAAGACACAAGCATGAGTGGAAACAGACAAAACAGAAGCAGAGAGGAACAGCTGAAGGCTGAAGGACTCACTGGAAGACCATCACATCTGTGTTCAGGAGTCTATTCCACAGCAGAGATAGAACAGACTCATGTCCAGTGCATGACAGCACAGAGGAAGATGCACTTTTACAACAAGCATCAGTGCATGTGGAAAAGTGAGCAAAGAGCACTGGAACACTTTACAACATGAATGGAAACATGTTCAGACTGATGGAACTGGAACTGTTTGGAAGAACACACAGCACTAGGTCTGACACAAACTACAACATCATCCACACCATCCCAGTCTCAGATCCAAATGGGAAACAGCTACGTTTGTCCACAGAACAAAACCTATCAGTCTCACAATTAGAGCCTGAAAATTGGAAAATTTTTGCTTTTTTTTTCCTATTCTTTTCCATTGGCCTGTGTCTGAGTGACGGAACTTTCAAGATTCAGGCTGAGAACAAAAAAACATGGTGGACATTTCTGTCATATTTAGTGAAAAAAGATCAATATTTTGAGTTCGTTTCTGCATAAAAATGTGTTTTGGTTAAATTTCTATTGAGAAATATACATTTTATTTTCATAATATTCACTCAGTGAATGTACATAATCACTCACTTGCTCGTTGTTACAAAGATTTTTCAGATCTGACCAGAATAATGTGAAACTCAACGTTAGTCAGTTGCTAAGGACACTGTTCTCACTCAGCAGAGCTGTGGACGCACATCTGCACAGAGGATTCTCTTCTGATTTGGCTCCGTCTGACGGATCAAACCCTCCCTGGCCTACTGCATGTGTTGAGTCTGAGGTGGATTTGGTGATCAACACAGAATTCTGTGGCAGCAGCACACGGTGAAGTATGGAGGAGGAGCATCATGATCTGGAGCTGATCTGCATCAGGACCTGGACCACATGACATCACACAATAGAATAGAATAGAATAGAATCTTTCTTTTGTCAGTAGTAGTTTGTCACACCTTTAACTCATCACTACATCATGCATCACACACACTGCATGCTGGGAGCAGTGGGTTCACCATATCAGGTGTCCTTGGAGCAAATGGGGGTTAAGTGCCTTGCTCAAGTGCACATTAGCCAACAACTCTCCGCCAGTCCAGGGAATGGAACCGGTGACCCTTGGGTCACAAGCCGACTCTCCAGCCAATCTAGGCCACGGCAGCTCCAATCATGGCGGACACAATCTAAAGGTCACACAACTCTCCTGACGGTAGCAGAGCGTTTCTCTAAAATGTCCCATTTCATTCCCCTGGCCAAGGTACCCTCTGCTAAGGAAACAGCAGAGGTCAGGAGGACTCATGTTTTCACCATTCATGGTTTCCCCACTGATATTGTTTCAGACAGAGGACCCCAGTTTGTCTCAGGTTTGTGGAAGGAGTTGTGCCAGCTCCTCTCTACAGGCCGGGCCAGAGGGTGTGGCTCTCCACCAGAGACCCGCCCCTTCAAGTCCATTCCAGGAAACTGGCTCCGAGGTTTGTGGGTCCTTTCCCTATATCTAAGGTTGTTCATCCTGTTTCTGTCAGTTGGCGTCTTCCCAGGTCATTGAAGGTCCATTCTACGTTTCACGTCAGCAAAATCAAGCCCGTCAAGGAAAGTGCTCTGGTGCCCGCCTCCGCTCCCCCTCCGCCCCCCCGGATCGTGGACGGTGGTCTGGTGTTTACTGTCAGGAAGCTCCTGGCAGTCCGCAAGTTTTTAGTGGACTGGGAGGGTTAGGGTCCAGAAGAGCGCTCTTGGATCCCAGTGCGTTTTATCTTGGACCAGACTTTGATCAGGGACTTTTTTGTGCACCACCCAGAGGCTTCTGGGCCGTCAGGAGTCGGCCGTAGAAGGGGGGGTCCTGTCATGTGTGCTCAGGTGTGTTAGTCATGTTCATGTTTAGTGTTTCATGGCTCGTCTTTAGTCACTTTCTGTTCAGTTCCAGTCGTTCACATTTGCTCCTGTCTTGCACTTCCTGCTTTATTTTGGACACATCTCTTCCCTCTCGTTTCAGACCCTGACTTCCTCCCTTTGTGTGTTTTCCCTCCAGTGTGATTGTTAGCCCCACCCCTCATTGGTGTCACCTGTGTTCCCCTACCTCACGTACAAACAGTCCTGTCTCTCTTTGTCTGGTGCCAGTTCGTCGTATTCTGTCAGCGTGTTCATGTCAAACGTCCAAACCAGGTTTTTTCATGTTTGCTAGTTTGGTTTCAGTTTTTCTGTAAGGCTTTTGTTTATCATGGAGATTCTTTGGAGTAGTTTTATACATCCTCCTTGGGAGCGCTTTTTGTTCAATCACTTTTTCAATATTAAAACACTTGGTTAAAATCTTCAGTTCTCGGTGAGTCGTGCATTTGAGTCCACCATTTTGTGGATCCAGGACTTGACACTAGAGTGGCTTCAGAAACAGAAAAATCCCCTTTTGGACAGAGCCAGTCAGAGCCCAGACCTGAATCCAATAGAGACGCTGTGGACTGAACTCACCAGAGCCATTCACACCACACATCCTAAGAATATAGCTGAGCTGATGCAGTTGTGTCAGAAAGAATGATCCCAAATGTCCCTGGACATTGTGCAGGTCAGATCAGCAGCTCCAAAAACACTGGTTTAAGGTTATTGGTGCAAAAGGAGCTTCAATCATTACATTCACTGGGACTGTTTAATAGTTGTGCTCAATAAAGACATAAAATATTATTTTTGTTTGTGCGCTATTAGGTTAAACACATTGTATTTGTCCGTACTTGTGACTGACATGTAGATTAGATCATATTTTATGAGCAATTCATGCAGAAAACTAGAACATTTCAAAGGGTTCACACAACTGTTCTTGGAACTGTAAAACATTATGGATGTCAGTTCTGTTTGTTCATAAATGAGGTTCAGCTGCTCCTAAAACAGAACTCTATCAAACTAACAGTGAACTGACCACAGTATCTGTAGTTTACAATGTGGACTCTGCAGGAAATCACACAGCTCCTTCACTGATGAATCCTTCAGCTTGTTTCCACTCAGACTCAGTTCAATCAGATGTGAAGGATTGGACTTCAGAGCTGAGGCCACAGAAGAACAGCTGATCTCTGACAAACTGCATTTCCACAACCTGAATAAAGAATAAATCATGTAAATTCAAATGTATTAATGATCCAGTCAGATGTGTTCAGGTTTTAATTGGACTTAACTCGACTGAACTTTACACTTTTGTCCAATCACTTTCTCATTTGTTTCAGTTCCATGTCTACAGAGTCAGTCTTCTACAAACACACACCTGAACACATCAGTTCACATCTGATGGAAAATAACCTTCAACCAACTAAAGCCTTTAAACTTCACCCAGTGACTCCTCCTGCTTTAACTAGAACAGATGCTGTTTGGCATTAGACGACTGTCCCTCAAACTACAATGAAAAAATACTCATTACTGAAATCACTGTAGAACACATATACTGTGTTTCCTCTATTTTTTCTTTGTTCAGTGTTACATTGAAGAACAAAAGACAAACCCTTTAAGTATGTGTACAGATAATGAAACATATAAACTCTATCAAACTAACAGTGAACTGACCACAGTGTCTGTAGTTCACAATGTGGACTCTGCAGGAAATCACACAGCTCCTTCACTGATGAATCCTTCAACTCGTTTCCACTCAGATTCAGTTTTATCAGATGTGAAGGATTGGACTTCAGAGCTGAGGCCACAGAAGAACAGCTGATCTCTGACAAACTGCATTCCCACATCCTGAAGAAAGAGTCAATGATGTAGATTAAATCCATTCAGGATCCAGTTCTATATGTTTAGGGTTTAATCACATGTTTCAGACTGTTTTTGTCAGATTTCTATGTGTAAACTTAAATGTCTAAAGTGTCAGACAAATGTAAACAGTAAACAGACCAATACTTACACATTATTTCTACATGTGTATAAATCTGCATCAAATAGAGGAAATGTTTCTTTATTATTAACATTAATGTCAGTATTTAGTGAGTGTCAAACTGTTGGAATATGTTTTCATGCTTTGATGTCATAGAAATGCAAACCCCAGTGGATGATGTTCTCTATGACATCACCAAAAGTCTAAAGCTTTGCCATTGGAGCTGAAGTACTGTCCTGCAGTAAATGCACATCATTATTCCACCACTGTCACTGATGGAAATGTTTGAGCTGAATATTCACTTTCTCTCTGATGTCATATTAGTTGGAGTGAACAAACACTGAAACTAGGACTGCTTTTCTTTTCAGTCTTTCCACCTATACATCTGTAGTTTCAGTTCACAACTCTCATCTGTGTTGTTGTTCATTTGGGAGCTTTGTCATTAATGGCTCATCTTTTCATGTGGGACAGATCATCACACTCATATGACTGGACTCCTCACTTTCTGGACCTGAACAATGACTGGACTTGTGGGATTTTCATCCTACAACCTTCAGACGTTCTACACACATAAAGGTGAACACTCCAGACTTACTTGTAGTTTGGACATAGTTTGGAACTTTCACCTCCGTCATTTTGGCTCATGCTGTTTTACACTCTTTAGAGTTTCTGTCGGATTTGATCTTTGGTCAATCACATGTTTAAAAAAGCACTTTTACAGCTTTAGATTCACTTCAGATTCCACAATTTCAACTTGATGATCATCTTGTCTATTTGAACACATGCAGTATTTTATCATGTGTTTATTCTTTCTTTGTTGTGAACACAAAGTAAACTCTTCCTCCATGTTGAACTGTTGTCTGAATACAGTTGGTGAACATTTGAACAACAGTGTCTTCCTGTTCTTGGTGTTCTTCAGTTTCTGTCAATTCTTTGTGTTTAGATACTGATGAATCTGTCATGACTCTATTGTACTGATGGAGTGGATTCTGATCAAATGGACATCATTATATTTCAGACAATTCCATTTTCAGTGTCTGTCAGTGCATCCATAAACACACACACTGTTTATGTTTCTGGTCATTTCAACGTACAAATTCAAATTATTCGTTTAAAAATAAAATACAAAACAGATATTTTGGATTTCATTTTGATACGTCTTATGACTTTTTTGTTTTATATTGTCACAAGATCCTTCATATATTTGTTCTCATCTCTGATGAGGCTCTGCCGTTAGTAAAACATATAAACTCTAGAACAGTAACAGTGAACTGACCTCAGATCCTGTAGTTTACAATGTGGACTCTGCAGGAAATCACACAGCTCCTTCACTGATGAATCCTGGAGGTTGTTTTCACTCAGCTCCAGTGTTATCAGATGGAATGGATTGGACTTCAGAGCTGAGGCCACAGAAGAACAGCTGATTTCTGACAAACTGCAGTTATTCAACCTGAATAAAGAATAAATCATGTAAATTCAAATGTATTAATGATCCAGTCAGATGTGTTCAGGTTTTAATTGGACTTAACTCGACTGAACTTTACACTTTTGTCCAATCACTTTCTCATTTGTTTCAGTTCCATGTCTACAGAGTCAGTCTTCTACAAACACACACCTGAACACATCAGTTCACATCTGATGGAAAATAACCTTCAACCAACTACAGCCTTTAAACTTCACCCAGTGACTCCTCCTGCTTTAACTAGAACAGATGCTGTTTGGCATTAGACGACTGTCCCTCAAACTACAATGAAAAAATACTCATTACTGAAATCACTGTAAAAACACAGACTTTTTTCATGAGTTTTCACAGTTTTTATCAATAATCCACACCTCTTATAATATGATTTGAATTTGCGGTGGTTTTAATCTGCACATTGATAATGAGTCCGATAAGCTGTCTACAGATTTGATGAACTTCTTTAACTCCATGGATTTTATACAGCATGTCATACAGCCGACTCCCAACAGGAGACCCACTCTGGACCTGGTCATCAGCCTTGGCCTGTCCAACAGGTGTGTCCTCTGCTGTTGATTTGGCTGGATCTGACCACTACTGTGTGTTTTTGAACATCAGCGCTTTGAACCAAAGGCAGACCTCGCTGAGAACTGAGGAGGCGCTGTCTGACCCCTGAAGTGGACGCAAATTTGACTGAAGTTGGACACAAATACCCTCCACTTCCTTTATCTGCATCCTGGGATTTTATGCTTGAAAGTTTCAATAACAAACTAAAGTCAAGCCTCAATTCTGAAAATGGAGGAAGAACAAAATAACAACAAACTGTCAATTATTCTTTCAACAACTTCAAATATACAACAAGGCAGTCAGACAAGAAAGAAACACCTACTTCACTAATAGAATTTCTTCCCATAAAAATAATCCCAAACTCTTTTTCTCCACAATTGAATTCCCATGAAAAAATTCCTGCATGTGTCCACGTGTACTGTGTGAAAACTGTATGATGTCTTCTATTTGTGCTTTGCATTATCTTCTGTTCTTCACTGCAATTTTGGAAGAAAAGGGTTTGTGGCAGCGCTCTTGCAGGTGCGCGGCCCCATGTCCCTAATCATCCAACTCAATTTGGTTTGATGTACTTTGTACTGTCAAATGACAAGAAAGATTCATTCATTCATTTATTCATTCATTTATTCATTGAATCAACCCAGATCTCAACAGACACTCTGACACAACTGACTCCTTGTGTGAAAGTTCTGCAGACCACTTCAGAAGCAAAATGGATTTGATTGGATCCAGTATTTGACCTGTTCAAGAAACCATTTGAATCAGACTGAGGGTGGACCTGTACCTGATCAAACACTGGACAGTTTGGACCTGATTGATCTGTCTTGGCGGAGGTCTGTGCTCTCCGAGTGCTTTTCCTGTTTAGATCTGCTTTGACCATATGAACCCTGGTGGACCCTGAGCTCCTCTGGCACCGGCCTGAGAACTGTTCCAAAAGGTAAAACCAAGACTCACAGTGAGGCAGCTTTACAGCATTCTGCTCCTGGACTATGGAACAGCCTGAGGAGAACCTGAGGAGAACCTGAGGAAAACCTGAAGAGAGACTGAGGAGATCCTGTAGAGAACCTGAGGAGAACCTTAGGGGAACCTGAAGAGAACCTGAGGAGATCCTGTAGAGAACCTGAGGAGAACCTGAGGGGAACCTGAGGAGAACCTCAGGGCTGCAGAGAATGTAGACATCTGTCAAACCAGGCTCCAGACCCACCTTTTGAATCTGGCTTTGAACTAATGCTCCTTTTTACCTCCGCCAGGAAGTATTGTGATCCTTTTGCTTTATTTGTTTATTTGTTTGTTTGTTTGTTAGCAAGATAACTCCAAAAGTTATGGACGGATTTTCATGAAAATTGGCACAAGGAAGAAATGATTAAATTTTGGTGGTGATCGGGGAGGGGGGCAGATCTGTCTTGGCTGCGCTCTGAGTGCTTTTCTTTTTTTTCTTCTGTTTTTAATTCCTGTCTCTCTTAGTTTTTCATTTGACTTTTAATTGGACCTTTAACCACTGCTTCTGTTCTATTTTTAATGCTTTATACTTCCATTCTATTTCCATAGATGTTTTCTATTCTATTTCTATTCTTTGAAGCAGTGCTTCTTTTTCTGGGTTTCCATGTACATCTCCAGTGTTTCATTGGGGGGGTCCTCCACACTGGGGGGCAGCTGTGGGCTCTGGTGGCTGTGGCGCTCTCTCGGGGTCTGCTCCTCCCTGGTGGAGTGGGGGTCCCTGCTGCCCTCCCTCACCGGTCAGGATGCAGCTCTATGATGGCAGCACCGGGTTGCTGGGGGCGGTGCCCACCCCTCCCTGTGACAGCGCCTCCTCTCTGTTGTTTTATGCCCCCCCCCTCCCCCCCCATGCTCAGCCTGATTCTGTCCTTTATTTCTTTATCTATTTCTTTTTGTTTTACTGTTATTTATGGATATTAACACTGGTAAATGTGTGTGTGTGTGTGTGTGTGTGTGTGTGTGTGGGGGGGGGGGTGTACTGATTTTAGATGTAAAGCACTTTGTTCTACATTTAACTGTACAAAAAAGTGCTATTTAAATCAAGGTTGATTATTGATACTGTGTGTTTGCTCTATTTTTTCCTTGTTCAATGTTACATATCAGAATAAAAGACAAACCCTTTAAGTATGTGTACAGATAATGAAACATAGAAACTCTAGAACAGTAACAGTGAACTGACCCCAGTATCTGTAGTTTACAATGTGGACTCTGCAGGAAATCACACAGCTCCTTCACTGATGAATCCTGGAGGTTGTTTTTATCCAGAACCAGTTCTATCAGATGGAATGGATTGGACTTCAGAGCTGAGGCCACAGAAGAACAGCTGATCTCTGACAAACTGCATTTCTCCAACCTGAATAAAGAATTAATCATGGAAATTAAAATCCATTAATAACACACGTTTTATTTCTTTATTTTTAGGGCTGTCAAAATTAACACATTAACTCAGATTAATCCATCATCATAATTAATCTGATTATAAATGTTAACATCATTAACCCATCTGCAGCAGAATGACTGTGAACGTCTGCTCCAACACATTTGGGTCAGTTTGTCCAGTAGAGTTAGAGTTAGAACAGAACCAGCAGAACCCACCCATAAAGAACAGAACCAGCAGAACCGACCCATAAAGAACAGAACCAGCAGAACCTACCCATGAAGATGTTAGACTCTTCTGTGGGTGGCACCATTATGCACCACCACACCAACAGATCAGTTCCACAGGAAACACTGCACTGTATGGAATATGTACATGTATTAAATATTAGAAGATGATGTTCTTGTTTAATGTTCAATCCTCCGATCAGAGCTGAAAAGGTTTGAAATGGAAAATTAGAAACTCAACAACAGACATTTGATGACAACTTTTCTGAATGTTATATTCTTTTTTTACTTTGTGTTCTTATTTTTATCAGTATTTAGTATTTCTTCTTGGTGCTTTTACTTGACTGTATTAAAAGAACATCTTCAACTCATCATATGATGTAAAATAAAGGATGATGATGGGTTTGTATGACAAAGGTTTGGTTGTTTAATGCTCACACATCTGATCATGTAAACGTGTGTGAATCTTCCATATTAAATATTTAAAGTATTTTTAAACACATCTCTTTCAGTGTAGGTTTTCAGTGTCAGTTTTGGTTGTCTGAGATCAGATCAGAAACAGCTGTTGTTCCACTGGACCACATGGTGCTTCAGTAATTAGCACTATGGCCTCTGAGCAGAAGGAGGATTCCAGCACCAACTGTGTGTACCTTTGTGTGTGAGCGCTGCATGTTCTACCCCTGTCTGCATGGGTTCTCTCTGGGTTCTCCAGGTTCCTAACATCCTCCTTCTTCATAGTTTCAATGGGAAATCCAAATCCCTCATAGGTGTGAATGTGAGAATGAATGGTTGTTTGTGTGTGACAGTACTGCAGTGAACAGGGTGGACCCCACCTTCATCTATAGGTAAGCAGGATCACCTCTGGCACCCCCATGACCCTCAAGAGGAAAAACACATGGATGTGTTTGGACTGAACAGTAGACAGTCAGTGAACTAACCCCAGAGTTTCCAGTCTGCAGTTTGGACTCTCCAGTCCAGACGCCAGTTTCACTCCTGAATCCTGTAGGTTGTTGTGACTCAGATCCAAAAATCTCAGATGTGAAGGATTAGACTTCAGAGCTGAGGCCACAACTTCACAGTGAGTCTGTGAGAGTCCACATTGAGAAAGTCTGTAAATACAGAATTTACAGGAAATTAATTATGAACACATTTATTGAACATCTGAGTCTTAACGAGGTCAGGATATGGTGTTGTGTGAACAGTTCTAAGGTTTAAAAAAGACAAGAAAACCAGATTAATAAAATAGACGAGGATAAAGACGGATGTAATGACAGCTTCCAAACTATTATTATTATTTTTTTAATACTTTATTTTACCAGGTAAAATCAGTTTAGAACAGCCTTTCATTTACAATAATGACCTGGCAAGAGGCCCCCACAGACAAAAACAAAAACAACAACAAAGACAAAAAAAGAAAAAGAAAAACACTTCAAAGGAAACAGTACAGATGAATCCAAGACTCACAACCAATGGTGAAGAGACTATGAAGTTAAAAACAACATAAACAACTACTAGAGTGTATGGGGAGAGAGAAGAAGGACAGTCACCAAATGCAACAGTCAACTGGGGAATGTTGTAGTTTGTGTTTAA
Organism: Sphaeramia orbicularis; assembly: GCF_902148855.1. Classification (NCBI taxonomy): domain Eukaryota; kingdom Metazoa; phylum Chordata; class Actinopteri; order Kurtiformes; family Apogonidae; genus Sphaeramia; species Sphaeramia orbicularis. The sequence continues at coordinate 2,260,257 of NC_043974.1, read as the reverse complement.
ACATATGGAGTGATGGCAGAGCTGAAACACCCTAGATCTCCCCCTAGTGGCTGGATGTTGTATAGGTCCTACTGTTCTCTGCTCTGTGGGACTTCAGACAAACTACAGTTAAAGTATATGTAAGGTAGTGTATATGTTACACCAATAGTTGGCGCTATTACACCACAGTTTCATCTTAAACTCCCGTTTCAGTAGTGCTTTTTTGGTCCTTCTGTTATCCCGTAGGGTTGGTACCTGTAGTTTAGGGCACCATGTTTTCTTTAGGACGCTGTATCACCCTACAGGTAAGCTACGTTATTTGCACTGACTGTTTAAAACATAAAATTATCAAAAATTTTGGCATTTTACATTTTGTGAGTTATTTTGTAAGTTGAAGTGCAAGAGAATTTATATCTGAATGATTTGTGGAGTCAACACCTTTATAATTGAAGTGAGCACAACTTTTATTATTTACATGTTAAAATTTCATTCGGAGATCTGATTTGGTCTTAAGATGTTTTAGCTTTTACTCATGGTGTTTTACGTTTGTTTTTGTTTTTTAAAACACTGATTTAGTACGCTGTATCACCCTACAGATGACTATTGGGCAAAATAAACAGTCCCGCCACGATTCTGAACTCCTCTCCGTCTCGTTTCCTACGGACTGCACCCCCGCTAGCATCCCTTAAACACACACACAACGCAGAGCCACGTAGCTGTGGAGGTGTTTGAAACCCAGGCCGTGGGACAGGGAGAGAGATAGGGCTACATATACATCCAATAAATGTTCATTAGGCTGATATTTATTAAAGAAATCATTTTACTAATTACAGTCTACTCTCGTTAAACCGCCCGCCGTTATACCGCCATTTTCGCTCACCGCTGACCAAAACCATTGTACAAAAATCCCCAAAGCATTATTCCATTAGCTACCGCCATTTCCGCCTATCGCCATCCGCCAGCCCAGTTCCATGCACAAACAACACTTATACCATTGATTTCCTGACCGTTATACCGCCAGCGGCGCGGCGCGGCACCTCCGAGGTGCGCCGGTAAAATCATTGTATAAGCCGCGTCGGAGTATAAGCCGCAGTGTTTAAAGTGTGGGAAAAAAGTAGCAGCTTATAGTCCGGAATTTACGGTATATATAGGCTAACATCTTCATTTCAGATGTCAAAAAGTGTTTGCGGCTCCCAGTGTTGTCTTTTCCATGGAAACCGGGTCGAAATGCCTCTTTGAGTGTTAAAGGTTGCCGATCCCTGCCTTACAACATAACAGAATCAAGATTTATTTAGAAACGCAATTAGAACGGGTTAACGGAGGCAGCATAGACATCATATAGTAAAGACATGCACATTATGGACGCAACCCGTTGTAACGCCATTTTCGCTATACCGCCAATTTGGCCGTGAACGGAAGTTGGCGGTATAACGAGAGTAGACTGTACTTTGATTTGAATAAGTTACATGATGATCTTAAAATGAGTGATCGACTGCTTCAATGACCAATCAGTGTCAAGAATCCCTCAGAAACACAAACACAAACCAATCAGTCATCTGGTGGGTGGACCTCACATCCCAGTGTCTCTACTCTGTTGACTCTGATCCTACAACCATCATGGCAGTTCCCATATTTCACTTTGACAGAAACACAAGACAGAGGGTCATGTGATCCATCTTTATATTCAGTCTGATTCATACTCTTCATATTCTCATCAGTACTTACTTGGCCTCTCTGCAGTTCCTCACAGCTGGGATCAGTCTGTGTCTTCCTTCATCTGATGTGTTGTATTCCTTCAGATCCAGCTCATCCAGAACCTCCTCTGACATCTCCAACATGTAGGCCAGAGCTGAACACTGGATCTCAGACAGTTTCTTCCGTGATCTGTTCTCTGACTTCATGAACTCTTGGATCTCCTGATGGACTGTTTGGTCCTTCATCTCCATCAGACAGTGGAAGATGTTGATGCTTCTGTCAGGACAGATGTCCTCAGTGTTCATCTCCTTCAGGTTCTTGATGACTTTATCGATGCTCTCTGGTCTGTTCTCTTTTGGACCCAGCAGACCTCCTAAAAGTCTGTGGTTGGACTCCAGACAGAGGCCATGAAGGAAACGAACAAACAGATCCAGGTGTCCGTTCTCACTCTGAAGGGATTTTTTCATGACTTTTCTGAGGAAAACATCCAGGCTGTCACTGCCTGTGAAACACCTGAAAATGTTTGTGAAAAGTGAGTCTCCCAGAAACCTCTCCAGAACCTCTGTGTTGTTGCTGGTGTAACAGTGGTAGATGTAGACTGCAGCCAGAAACTCCTGAACACTCAGATGAACAAAGCAGTAGAGTGTTTTCTGGAAGATCACAGTCTCTCTTTTGAAGATCTCTGTACAAACTCCTGAGTACACCAAGGCCTCTGTGACGTCCAGACCACACTGATCCAGGTCTTCTTGGTAGAACATCATGTTTCTTTTCTCCAGTTGTTCAAACGCCAGCCTCCCCAACTTCAGAAGAACTTCCATGTCTGCCTTTGTCAGCTCTTCTAGACTTGTTTCATGTCCTTTTTCATACTTCTTCTTCCTCTTTGTCTGGACCATGATGAAGTGTGAGTACAGGTCTGTCAGGGTCTTGGGCAGCTCTTCTCTCTGGTCTGAAGTCAACATGTGCTCCAGAACTGTAGAACTGATCCAGCAGAAGACTGGGATTTGACACATGATGTGGAGGCTCCTGGATGTCTTGATGTGTGAGATCATTTTGTTGGACAGATCTTCATCAGTGGATCTCTTCTGGAAGTACTCCTCCTTCTGGTCATCAGTGGTGAAGCCTCGGACCTCTGTTACCCTGTCCACACATGAAGGAGGGATCTGATTGGCTGCTGCAGGTCTAGATGTTATCCAGATCAGAGCTGATGGAAGCAGGTTCCCCTTGATGAGGTTGGTCAACAGAACGTTGACTGATGACTTGTGAGTGACGTCTGAAACAACCTGACAGTGGTGGAAATCCAGTGACAGTCTGCTTTCATCCAGGCCGTCGCAGATGAACAGAAGTTTGCAGACACTGATCTGCTCTGCTGTGACCTTCTGTAATGTTGGATGGAAAACATGGAGCAGCGTCAGCAGACTGTACTGCTCATCTGTGACCAGGTTCAGCTCTCTGAAGGACAGCGGAACCACCAGACTGACGTCCTGGTTTTCTAAACCCTCGGCCCAGTCCAGAGTGAACTTCAGCACCGAGAAGGTTTTTCCAACTCCAGCCACGCCGTTGGTCAGAACCACTCTGATGGGTTTCTGCTGCTCGGGTAAGCCTTTGAAGATGTCCTGACACCTGATTGGACTTTCTTGGATGATCTTCTTGGAAACTGTCTCCAGCGTCCTCACCTCATGTTGGGTATGAACGTCTTCACTCTGTCCCTCTGTGACGTAGAGCTCAGTGTAGATCCGGTTTAGACGGGTTCTACTTCCTGTTTCCTCAGTTCCTTCAGTCACACATTCACATCTGCTCCTCAGACTGAGTTTATGTTCAACTGCAACCAGACAACAAACACTTGAAATAAACACAGTTGGGTCAAAATATCTGTTCTCATCTGTCACTGAATGTTAATACTATTTCATATTGACAACTAGGGATGCAAATTATCGATTAATTCATTAATTGTTAGTTGGTTGCCCTTATCCATTGATTAATGATTAATTGATAAGCGGCGATTTTTCTGAGAATCTGAATTTCTTTTTCAATACGGTCTATAAGAATAAAAGCTAAATATTGATTACACACTTCATGATAAAAGCATGTCATATTCCTTAATGATTGATTAATTGAACCATTGGATACAGTCAGTGTTTCCTGTGGAATTCATCTGTTTATGTGGTGGTGTGGAATGGGTGTGTGTGTGTGTGTGTGCGCGCACGTGCGTGCCTTTCACCGGTGTGTGTGTGTGGGGGTGCGCACGCGCATTTCGTCGGGGGGGGGCTCGCATGGACGTAGTACGGCCGGGGGATGCGTGCGTGTTGGTGCGTCACTTTCCATCCTACTTCTAATACTGTGGGGGTACAGGACGGTGCAGTCCGTGCCTCCGCAGAAGTGAAAGTGAAACTTTTCACTGACTGTGGACTACACCAACCTCCAGGGAAAACGCTCCGACCCTGCATTTGTGTGTGTATTTAGTCGGGGGTGCACCGCTCCCACAAACAGACGGTCAGTCTGTGTTTGGTCCTCCATGTCCATACACACATTCTAACTCATCAACACCATGATCCGGTTCAATGACCAGCTATCCCAGCTGCGGCGTAGCAGCACAGACAAACCAGCAGCCTTCGGACAGGTGTGGACGGGTGGAAAAGGGCAATTAACCAACAATTAATAATTTAATCGAGCAAATTCTAATCAACAATTAATCGTTAGTCGATTAATTGTTTACATCCCTATTGACAACAGTTTCCAAATGACAAACCCTAGACCTGTTACTATGGAAACCACTGATCAGACATGGATCTGATTTATACAAACAGGAATCATTCCAAAGCAGTTCTAACAACACAGACAAGATGATTGTCACTGACCAAATAATCCTTAATGTGACTGAATTTACAGAGAATCAGTGAGTTACTTTCTTAAACCATCATCGACTGGAAAACATTATTTGATCAACGTGAAATAAAATGGATGTTTTTGTTGATCATTTCCAACATATGATAGAAAATGTAGTTCAGTCTAATGCAGTTCAAATGTTCTTTGTTGTGCTGCTCAGTCAGTGACAGTTGAACACATGTTGTGTTTAGTGAAGTGCAGACATGTTCAGACAGATGTCCAGTCTTACTTTGGACAGAGCTGTGGATCTGCAGCTCAGCTCTTGTTCTGGATGTTTCTTCACACTGGGGACAGGAGGAGTCTCCTGATGAACCAGACTGGTCCCAGTATGAAGTGATGCACTGTCTGCACAACCAGTGTCCACAGCTGGCCCGGACCGGATCACTCTGGACCTTCTGACACATAGAACAGGACGGTGGGTCCACCTCAGGAACATGAGTCCTCTCCGTCTCTCTGTGGACATCAACACATTGTTTAGAAGAAGCTTCTTCAAACTTCTTTCAGATCAGCTGTTCAAAGGATCACATCTACACTCACAACTCTGTGCTGGGTCAAGGACCTGGTCTGGTTGGGGATCAGACCCAGGACCTTGTTGCTGAGCGGTGCCAGTGTAAACCACTGAGCCGCCTCAACTCACAGTCTGTCTGAAAATGGCAGCTGGAAGGAATGATGAGCCTCCATTTCAGCTCACATGTCCAACCCAATGCACTGCTTGATTCTTTTCAACCCCATGTTCAGTCAAACCCACCAGACCTGTGACCCAACAGCCTTAACCCAGCGCTCGGGTTCTGAAAACAACCCAGCATTTCTAAGTGTGGACACACCACACAGAGGACTTCCATCTAAAACTGCTCTGGTCTTACTGGTCTGTTTCAGAGCTGATTCTCACACAAACATGTGTTTAATGTTCATTCAAATGAAGAAAACACTTCAAGCAGAAAAACAGGCTCTTAGTGTCTGAACCTTTACACACATTTGGTTCAGGATTGAACGTCTTTCTTTTTGTCACATGTGAGTGAGTCTCATGTGTTTCACAGACTTTAAGGCTGTTGTTCATCTCAGAGTCTCAAACATCTTTTATTCACAGCAGCTGGAGTCCAAATGAGGAGTTTAGACCATTTCACTAAAGCTGGACTGGAAACTGTCAGTTCTACTCACACACCTGAGTTTGATTTGAACCAGTTACTGACAGGAACTGATCACATTTGACCTGCAAACTTCATCAATATACAAGCAATAAGAGTGTTAACAGTAATAGTAGAGGACTGGATATGATCAAAAACACACACAACTATGAACGTAGAGGGTTAGGACTAATGGTTTCAGCTGTCAATCAAGACTTCAATTAGATTAAAAATTCCTCTGTCAGATGAATTCATACATGTCAACAAAAGATCAGAAATAATGTCTCATCTGTAGAAACAGTCTCTTACTCTGTGTCTGAAGGTCCAGGTTCAGGACTAAAGTATGGAGGACTCTCCTTGGACCAGTCAGTCTTCATGGACAGACATGTGGAAACTGGAGACTCTGCTCTGGGTCTGTTATACTGACCTCTGGAAACAACACAAGTACAACAGTTGGATTGGACAGTATGTTAGTGTTATTCACATGTGAACACTTCATTTTCTATCACCTTTGGTTATTATTCATGTGTGTTTTTATTCTGTCTGAAGGAGACATTTGGACTTTAAAGTGGACACATCATGTCCTGTTCTGTCTCTACTGTTGTTGAACCAATAAAGTCCAACTAGAATCAGTGTCTCATGTTTGTTGAACTCTGACAACCTGTCAACTGGTAGTTTACGTCCATGTCAGAACATGTTAAATAAACAGATGCCTCCAGACGGACCAGCTCTGATTTGATTCATATTTTATGAAAACTGTTATTAATCCTAGTAAACATCAGAAAAACTGAGCCTGATATTTTCATTTTTTATTGAAAAATAATCAGCCACAGTAGAACCACAACATGGAAAATAAATATAAAACTTTTCACAGATATGATTTGCTCAGATGTGGAAATACACCAGGACAAAACTGCTCCTGGATCCTAATAAATAAATAAATAAATAAATAAATAAATAAAAGCTCTGAGGCTCAAACGACACATTTGTGTGAGTGTTCATCTAGTTGTAACTTGGTAAAGATGCTGCTGTGGATTTTCTTTTCCACACGTTAAAGACATCTGACACTTTAGACCAACTTCTTGTCCATGTGTCCTTTTGTCCTTACCTCTGTCTTTTACTCATTTAATGACATTGACTGTCAATTTAACATGTGTTTAACCAGTGTTGGGAGTAACACATTACAAAAGTAATGCATGACAGTAACAGATTACTTTTTGCTGTAACGCAGTGTTGTAAGGCATTACTAATCAATTTTCAGTAATATTTTACTCGGTACATGTTCAAAAGCACTTGCATCACAACACACTTTATGTCCATAATTTAATTACTCAAAAGAAAAAAACAAAAAATAAAACAGCAAGACCATGAGACCTTAAGGAATCCAAAATGTGTCAGTACAGTTCTATTTCCTGTTGGTGTTCTGCCAATGGGTGCAGACGGCAGAGGACAGTCCATTGTCCACATGGACGTCTGCTCAGTACTAAACCTAACCCTGCTTTAAGGCTCCAGTAATGGATTACAATTCTGAGTTTAGTTTGATTTGGAGCACATAGAATCATCAGAAAACAAAGAACCAAACAACATGGTCCAACTAAAGTTTTCAGCGCTCCAAAAGGAGTGGGAAGAAGTCTAACTTATAGACTCCCACCCCGTAATGATTAAATGAATTCTGCTTCCATTGTTTTGTTTACACACTTTTTTTCTATATATTTGTACAATAACACAAAGCATCCACACAAACCATTCACATACACTTATTTTAGTCACCTCACACACAATCAGATTTACATAATCAACTATTTTTAATATAAAGTATAATATTTATATGTACTTTAAATATTTACTGCAAATACAATCATTAATAAATGTGATAATATCTTCCAGTCTGAGACAGTAATATTGTAATGTAAGGAATTACTTTGAAATAACAGTAATCTGTAATGGATGACAGTTCGGAAGTAACTTGTACAACACTGGTTGGAACAGCCAAATGCATGTCAGTTCTTCTGTCAGACATTGGGGTCCACAGCCCCTCCCTCTTCAACTTCCTGTTGAACTCATCCTGTTTCCTGGGTCTGTAATGGCGCTAGTACAGGCACAGAATCCAAAAGCAGAACTCAGAGTCAAGATGTTAAATTCAAAGAATTTATTAATCACACACAGGTGTAGGAAAAATGTTATTGACAAAATCTTGAGGATAATAGGTGGTAATTTCCTCTTCGAGTCAGTCCTCCGGACCGAGAACGACAACTCGTCTCCCCGTGTGGTTAGCGGGGTCTTTTTCCCGACTGGGGAAAAGCAAAGGGAGGTCAGGGACGGAAACAGGTCATACACAGGCAAGCTATTACTCAGGCGACAGGACATAAGGGTAAGACAAAAACTCGCGTACCAAAAGTCAGGCAAGGCGATCAGAACCGGGGAATCAGATGAGGCAGAAAAAACCGACAGGGAGCAGGCAGTAGACAAAACCGGGTAAGCAAACACGGGTCAAAAAACAGGAATCCAAAAACAGACAGACAAGATCAGAACGCTGGTAAGTACTTCAAGAGTAACAAACTGGCCTCTGACAGGGGGAAGAGACAGGGTTTAAATACACAAAAGGGAGGGAAGACAACTAGACACAGGTGGAACAAATCAGGGCGGAGACAGGTAATCAGGTGAAAGGTAAGAACGATCAGGGAACAGGAAGTAAAGACGACAGACAAGACACATGAGGGGAAACTTAACAAAATAAAACAGGAAGTGACAAACAAACATAAAAGACAGACAAAACCAGACTAACGTCTGGCTGCCGGCATGACAGTACCCCCCCTCCTAGGGACGGCACCAGACGGACCAGGAACATCAGGATGACGTTGATGGAACTCTCGGATCAGGTCAGGGTCCAAAATGAAGGAGGCCGGCACCCAGGAACGTTCTTCAGGCCCATACCCTTCCCAATCCACGAGGTACTGGAAGCCCCTCCCTCGCCGTCGAACTGCCATCAGCCGTCGAACCGTGTAGGCTGGGTCACCCTCAATAAGGCGTGGAGGAGGTGGAGGTTGGGTAGGTGGGACCAGGTGACTCTCCTTAACAGGTTTGACTTGGCTCACGTGAAAGGTGGGATGGATCCTCATAGACCTTGGTAACTTAAGACGTACAGAGACAGGATTAATAACTTTCGAGATGGGGAATGGGCCTACAAACCTGGGTGCCAGCTTGCGACTCTCCATCCTCAGAGGAAGGTTCCTGGCCGACAACCAGACCCGCTGATCCGGATGGTAGACGGGTGCAGAGATCCTATGGCGGTCCGCCGTGGTCTTGTACTGGGCCGACGCCTTCACCAGAGCCTGTCTGGCCCGAGTCCAGGTCCTCTTGCATCTATGGATCAGGGCCAAAGCCGAAGGAATGCCCACCTCCTTCTCCAATGAAGGAAACAGAGGAGGCTGATAACCATACACTACGTGAAAAGGAGACAATCCGGATGAAGCACTGGGTAGAGAGTTGTGAGCGAACTCCACCCACAACAGATGACGGCTCCAGGAGGCGGGGTTTTGGGAAGCCAACACACGGAGTCCCACCTCCAGGACCTGGTTAAGTCTCTCAGTTTGGCCGTTGGTCTGCGGGTGAAAACCAGAGGACAGACTGACAGAGGCACCAATGAGAGAACAAAAAGCCTTCCAAAATCTAGCAATAAACTGAGGTCCCCTATCGGAAACAATGTCTTTTGGGAAACCATGAAGTCGACACACATGTTGCAACAGCGCCTCCGCAGTCTCCTTAGCAGACGGGAGTTTAGGTAGGGGAATGAAATGCACCATTTTAGAAAATCGGTCCACCACCGTGAGTACGGTCGTGTTGCCATTAGACAGGGGAAGACCAGTAACAAAATCCAGGGCGATGTCCGACCAGGGTCTCTTAGGGACAGGTAGCGGATGCAGCTGCCCCATCGGCGCTTTGTTAGAAGCCTTACAAGCAGCACAAACAGGACATGCGGCCACATATTCACTCACGTCCCTCTCCATGGCGGGCCACCAAAAACGTTGCCTGATCAGAAACAGGGTTCTCCTCACACCCGGGTGGCACGCCATCTTAGAAGTGTGGCCCCAATGGATCACCTGGGAACGGAGATGAGGAGGAACAAACAGACGGTCTGGCGGTACGCCATCCGGAACATCACAGTCATTAAGGGCCTCAGTGACCATCCTCTCTACGCCCCACTGAAAAGCCCCCACCACACAAGAGCTAGGCAAAATAGTTTCAGGCTCAGAGACAGGCTTTTCAGGGGAGAAAACTCTGGACAGGGCGTCAGGCTTACCATTCTTGGAACCCGGACGGTAGGATAGGGTAAAGTTGAAACGTGTGAAAAACAATGCCCACCTGGCCTGACGGGAGTTGAGACGTTTAGCCGAACGTAGATACTCCAGGTTTTTATGATCTGTCCAGATCAGAAACGGAACTTCTGTCCCCTCCAGCCAGTGTCGCCATTCCTCCAATGCCACCTTAATGGCCAACAGTTCACGATTGCCTATGTCATAGTTCACCTCAGCTTGCGACAGTCTCCTTGACAAATAGGCGCAGGGATGGAGCCTATTGTCGGCTGGCGAGCGCTGGGAGATGACAGCCCCCACTCCCAAATCAGAAGCATCGACTTCCACCACAAACTGTAGAGCAGGGTCTGGAACGGACAGAATGGGAGCAGAGGAGAACGCCACCTTAAGGCGGTTAAACGCCCTGTCAGCCTCAGGGCTCCACCTGAATACAGACTTAGAAGAGGTGAGAGAATGCAGGGGGGCAGCCACACTGCTGAACCCCCGGATAAACTTTCTATAAAAGTTAGCAAAACCCAGGAATCTCTGAACGTCTCTCCGAGAAGATGGTGTTGGCCATTCTCTCACTGCACTAACCTTTTCAGGGTCCATCTGGACACTCCCCTCAGAAATGATGAAACCCAAAAATGAGACCGTAGGTTGGTGGAACTCGCATTTTTCAGCTTTGACATACAGCTGGTTGGAGAGGAGCCTCTGGAGCACCTGTCGCACATGCTGAACATGCGTGCTCTCATCTGGGGAGAAAATTAATATGTCGTCCAGATAGACAAATACAAAAACATTTAGCATATCCCTGAGGACATCGTTAACGAGGGCCTGGAAGACAGCAGGGGCATTGGTCAGACCAAAAGGCATCACCAGATACTCGTAGTGACCACTGGGAGTGTTAAAAGCTGTTTTCCACTCATCCCCTTCTCTGATTCTAACCAAGTGATAGGCATTACGAAGATCCAACTTAGTAAACACTTTAGCCCCATGCAAAAGTTCAAAAGCTGAGGACATCAGCGGTAACGGGTACCGGTTGCGGATAGTGATGTCATTAAGTCCCCGATAATCTATACACGGCCTTAGTGATTTATCCTTTTTGTCTACAAAAAAGAAACCCGCCCCTGCAGGAGATGAAGAGGGTCTGATTAACCCGGCTGCCAGAGACTCGTCAATGTACTTTTTCATAGCTAAATTTTCTGGCCCAGATAGAGAAAATAATCTCCCCTTAGGTGGAGACGTACCAGGACGTAGTTCTATGGCGCAGTCATACGAACGGTGAGGAGGTAAGGCCGTAGCCTTAGACTTACTAAACACCTCCTTTAAATCATGGTAACACGGGGGAACCTTCTCCAGTGCTGGAAAGTCCTTATCCTCCCCTACCGGAACACTAACTGGGGCCACGGAGATCTGTGGAGTCTTGGGTGAGTATACAGGTAATTTAATATATTTACAACGAGTCTCACAGTCTTTACCCCAAGACTGAACCTCCCCAGTGCCCCAATCAATAAATGGCTCGTGAATCTGTAACCACGGATAACCCAGAATTAGTGGCTGGGACTCCGACTCATAAATGTGAAAGTTAATGCTCTCAGTGTGTCCATCAGTGAACTGAACGGAGACCGGCTCGGTACAATGGGTTATCCGGCAAATCACGTGGCCATCCAGGGCCCGGGCCTCCAACGGACGCTGGATCGGAATCGACCCGAGTCCCAACTTCTGTACCAGGCTCTGGTCCATTAAATTAGCGTCGGACCCGGAATCGATCAGTACGGGGTGCTGGAGAGACAAAGAATCAGAGCAGAGGAGAACCACAGGAAACGGACGAGAAACAGTGGATAAACAAACAGTTCTGCTCAACAGCGACCCCTCACTTGTCTTGCCATCAGGCTTAAGTGGGCAATTACATACCCTATGTCCCCCTTGTCCACAGTACAGACAGAGACCCTCGGTCAGGCGACGTCGGCGTTCTTCAGCTGAGATGTGGGTCCGGCCCAGTTGCATGGGTTCCTCCTTCCCACCGTCTGTCTCAGTAACCGGGAGTCGAACCACCTCCCGAACGGGCCCCTTGCCAGACGAAGAGCGAACCACAGACTCATCTGTCTGCCATACTGACTCCTGATCAGCGACCCGGATGGCCTCGGCGATGATGTCATCCAGGGAGTGGAGCTGTTGACGGAGCGCCATCTCACGGCCCACGGAGCGGCTTAGCCCGGTCAAAAAGGCGGTGATCAGGGCCTGGTTGTTCCACCCTGATTCAACCGCTAGGGAACGAAAAACACTCACATACTGCCTGATAGACTGATCTCCCTGTCTCAGCCTCATAAGCTGATGACCAGCGAATTGTCCCCGAACCGGGTGGTCGTAGACCCTTTTGAGTTCAGTCACTAGGGAGGAAAATGACTGAACTGCTGGGGAATTCTGCTCAAAGAGCGCGTTGAAATAACTCAGAGGAGGACCCTCTAACAGACTGGCCACATAGGCGATCTTAACAGAATCTTTAGAAAAACGAATGGGTTGAGAATCAAAAATAAGCTGGAGCTGGGTGAAAAAATCCCGACAGGTATCTGGATTACCTGAGTACTTGGACGGTGCCGGAATGTGAGGTTCGGCCGAGTCCCAAACAGGAGGACTGGTAGCCTGGTTCTCGCCTGACACAGCCGCAGCCGCAGCCTGGGTACGGGTGAGCTGGGAGACCTGCGTGGCTAACAGAGTCATTTTATCGAGTAAGGTATGGAGGGCCTGATCATGTCCACCCAGCCTGTGCCCCTGTGACTGAATAGCCTCCTTGACCTGAGTGAGCTCTGCTGGATTCATTTTGTGGCCAGTTTGTACTGTAATGGCGCTAGTACAGGCACAGAATCCAAAAGCAGAACTCAGAGTCAAGATGTTAAATTCAAAGAATTTATTAATCACACACAGGTGTAGGAAAAATGTTATTGACAAAATCTTGAGGATAATAGGTGGTAATTTCCTCTTCGAGTCAGTCCTCCGGACCGAGAACGACAACTCGTCTCCCCGTGTGGTTAGCGGGGTCTTTTTCCCGACTGGGGAAAAGCAAAGGGAGGTCAGGGACGGAAACAGGTCATACACAGGCAAGCTATTACTCAGGCGACAGGACATAAGGGTAAGACAAAAACTCACGTACCAAAAGTCAGGCAAGGCGATCAGAACCGGGGAATCAGATGAGGCAGAAAAAACCGACAGGGAGCAGGCAGTAGACAAAACCGGGTAAGCAAAAACGGGTCAAAAAACAGGAATCCAAAAACAGACAGACAAGATCAGAACGCTGGTAAGTACTTCAAGAGTAACAAACTGGCCTCTGACAGGGGGAAGAGACAGGGTTTAAATACACAAAAGGGAGGGAAGACAACTAGACACAGGTGGAGCAAATCAGGGTGGAGACAGGTAATCAGGTGAAAGGTAAGAACGATCAGGGAACAGGAAGTAAAGACGACAGACAAGACACATGAGGGGAAACTTAACAAAATAAAACAGGAAGTGACAAACAAACATAAAAGACAGACAAAACCAGACTAACGTCTGGCTGCCGGCATGACAGGGTCAATATATAACTGAGGGACTTTTGGAGTTGTCTTTACAGGGTAACAGAGTTGACAGGTAGTTGACATTTGTGCTGTTTTCAGCCCTAAAATCAACAGAACCAGAACACCACATGGCATTTTTACACACACATTCTTCTAAATATCGTATTGTTGCGGCTATTTGTCATCAAATTTAAACAACTTAAAAGTCACTGAAGACTTGAACAGAACTCAAATAACCACTAGATGCACCATGGGTTTGTGTTCTACGCAGTCAAAAACACAATGTCCAGACCACAGATGGATTCTAAGTGGTTTATTTTCAGGCTTTTTGCAGGAAAACAACAACCAAGGCCGTTTTGTTGTCTCTGCTGTTCATCCTGGTGGACTTGACCACTGTGACTGACTGGTACAAAACCATAGGCCCACCCAGGTGCATGATGGTCTCAGTTGGTGCTGTCTATTTAAACCCAGGTGCCCACGGTCTAAACCAGGGCTGTCCAACCCTGGTCCTGGAGAGCCACAGTCCTGCATGTTTCAGATGGATCCCTCTTCCAGCACACCTGACTCAAATGATCAGCCTATCATGAAGCTGTGCAGAAGCCTGATACTGACCGTCAGGTGGACTGGAAGAGGGAAACATCTGAAACATGCAGGACTGTGACTCTCCAGGACCAGGGTTGGACAGCCCTGGTCTAAACCAATAAGAAAACACAAAACAAAAAGGTGCTAAATACTAAAGAATCAAAGTAATAACTGTGAAAATCCAAAAATAGATGTGAAATATTAAACAAACACAAAGCAAACAAACCAAAAATAAACAATTAGCAAAAAATACTAAATTACTAAATAAAAAAGGTAAATTAACTTTGAACCAAAGCTAATTAGACAAACAGCTCCACACATATATACAACTGAGTCACATTGAAATTGAAAGTTATTTATAAAGATATTGTCGTAACACTGTTGACATAAAAGTGCCATAAATACACACTTGACTCCCACACTACTTTATATGAAATAACTCAGAAAGAGGAGAAAGAACTGAGTCCTGTCAGTGTTTTCTTCAGGAGGAAATGACATCATGTGGAGCAGGTCATGTGATTTGGAATAAACACACTTCCTTCACAGGTGGTTTTGTCATGGGAAACTGAGATGAAAGTCATTTATCTGACACAGATACAATGTATTATTTTCCATATAAAATTTGATATACTGCCAAAAAAGAAATATCTGTCATGATTATGTCAGCTGAATAAAAAGAACACAAAACCATTTTTGACTTAGCTCATTTTATTATTGTTTAGCTAATTAGAAGGTTGTTGTTATTCAGTTTGGATGGTTCTTTAGTTGACATTTTAGTCTATCCAGTCATTTATTAATTATTTATTAATCATTTATTAATAAGTGATTGTTTCTGTAATTAAATAATTATGGAATTTTTAAAGACATGATCATAATGAACATAAAAAAAATATATATTTTACTCTTCATAAAGATGTATGTAAGATATATCTCAAGGACTTCCACAGTCCCTCAGTTCTATATTGACCCGTCTGCATCGAGGCCTCTGTCAAACAGCTTTAATATGAGTTAAATGTCACAATAGACTCTGGATGTGAAATGAAATCACTGCTAAAACGTGTCCTGCAGATCATTTTAAAGACTAAATAGTCTCTTACTCTGTGTCTGAAGGTCCAGGTTCAGGACTAAAGTATGGAGGACTCTCCTTGGACCAGTCAGTCTTCATGGACAGACATGTGGACACTGGAGACTCTGCTCTGGGTCTGTTATACTGACCTCTGGAAACAACACAAGTACAACAGTTGGATTGGACAGTATGTTAGTGTTATTCACATGTGAACACTTCATTTTCTATCACCTTTGGTTATTATTCATGTGTGTTTTTATTCTGTCTGAAGGACACATTTGGACTTTAAAGTGGACACATCATGTCCTGTTCTGTCTGGAGTCAAATATTAAAGGTGTGTGACAGTGGACTCACTGTGGATCAGAGGGTCCTGATTCATTACTGCCCCCTGGAGGTTCCTTTATGAACAAACCCCTGTTTGTAGAATGGGATAACTCTGCTCCATCCTCCTCTTCATCCACACTCACACTCATACTGTGAACTTCAGTCAGTCTGAAAGAACAAGCAGTAAAACTACTGTGAGCTCACCTCACTAAAACACTGGGTTCATCCGTCACAAACACTGACACAACAGGAAATAAGCCAGTGGACACAGAGTCCAGTAAACCTAGTGGACACTCAGCCTGGAAGGGACTCCATCCATGTTTACAGTTCCAGTCCACACCCAGAAAACCCACTGAGAGACTAGAACAGGAAAATGATCCCAATGTCAGACTCACCCTGAACCAGACGTCTTCTGTTCTTCTGTCAGAATGGACTCTGAACTCTGAATACGTTCAGGTGGTTCACCTGGACTGACGGATGCCCCTCCCCCTCTGCATTTATTGGACGTCATATATTCATCCTTTGACCCTGTGTTGAAGGTAATAAACCGTCCCTTTATTTTACTTCACATAGTTTGTGAGATGTGAACAGTTCTGTGATCGTCTGAACACGTATTTATATGATCAAGTACATTCCAGCTTGTAGAAGACAAACGTTATTTTACAGTTGATAAAATGATTGTGTATTGTTTTAGTGAAGTAGAGTCCAAGACAGTTTTTGTCTGTATGACATTAGTGCAGTGGTTCCAGTGGCTGCATTTGGAACTGCCTTTAGGTCTGTGACCCAGTCATGATGGTGGAGTGGTGGGTTGGAGATGGCACTGGACCAGTTTGTCCTGTACTGGACCAGTCTGTCCTACAGTGGACCAGTTTGTCCTGCAGTGGACCAGTCTGTCCTACAGTGGACCAGTCTGTCCTACAGTGGACCAGTTTGTCCTACAGTGGACCAGTTTGTCCTGCAGTGGACCAGTTTGTCCTGTAGTGGACCAGTCTGTCCTACAGTGGACCAGTTTGTCCTGCAGTGGACCAGTTTGTCCTGCAGTGGACCAGTCTGTCCTGTAGTGGACCAGTCTGTCCTGCAGTGGACCAGTTTGTCCTGCAGTGGACCAGCTTGTCCTGCCGTGGACCAGTTTGTCCTGCAGTGGACCAGTCTGTCCTGTAGTGGACCAGTTTGTCCTGTAATGGACCAGTTTGTCCTGCAGTGGACCAGTTTGTCCTGTAGTGGACCAGTTTGTCCTGTAGTGGACCAGTCTGTCCTGCAGTGGACCAGTTTGTCCTGCAGTGGACCAGTTTGTCCTGCCGTGGACCAGTTTGTCCTGTAGTGGACCAGTCTGTCCTACAGTGGACCAGTCTGTCCTACAGTGGACCAGTTTGTCCTGCAGTGGACCAGCTTGTCCTGCCGTGGACCAGTTTGTCCTGCAGTGGACCAGTTTGTCCTGCAGTGGACCAGTTTGTCCTGCAGTGGACCAGTTTGTCCTGCAGTGTAGGACATCTGCTACAGTGAGTGGAGGCCGTTGAAATATCTGTCTGAGTTGTTCATCTGAATGATGTCCCAGTTTTTAGTGATTATTCTTTTCATTTGCTCTGCTTCTGTGCTGTATGTGCGGATAAATGCTGTTCTGTCTTTTGGTTTTTGGGAGGATTTCTTTCTAGTAAAGTCTGTCTGTCCAGGTGTTTGGCTCTTGTGCTGGCTTTTTGCCGTGTGGAATGTGAAAAAATCTCCCGTGGTTTTCTCACAAAATCATCATCTTGGTCACAGGCCCGGCTGATGAGGCTGACGAAGCTGAACTGACACTGATGTGGAGGCACCTGATGAGCGGCCAGAGGCTGTAGCGGCAACGGCAGCGACGGCTGGGCCGAGCAAACGCGAGAGGTGTCAGATTTGTCCTACCGCATACCACTGCTGTCACAAATATGTCTGCAAAGGCCGTTCATTCACGTACTGCCCTGATTGTGCTGACCAGGCATTTAGTAAACATGCTAACATGTAGGACAGGCTAACAGGGAGGCTAAAGCTAACAGGAAGTGACCAGTTGAAAAAGTGTTAGTTGTTGGTAACCTGGAGACTTGAGATAAATCTGATCGGATATTGACAGACACATTGTCCTTTCACCTTCACGTTTCCACTCGTCTGACAGCTTCAGTTCCCAGATACACAACAGGGAATCAGAACAGAGACGAGGAATTCAATGGAACGAGGTTCAGGTTGAAAGTAGTGGAACCAGTGAAACCACATCTGTTTGGGTGTGGACACGACGACAACAACAGTAAAAGTTAAAGACACAAACCTGCACTCAGGACACGACTACTGAAGCCAGTGGTGGTGGAACTTCAAATACTGCACTGAGTACAAACCTGAGGCATGTCTGAGGAGTTCCATGTCCTACTGCAATATTTCTCACAACCCAATCCTGGAGTTTTTACTCCACTACATTTATCTGACAACTTCAGCTCCTTTTACAGTTTTTTTTTAATCTCCAGGCCTGTTTTTCTGACCTCACAATAAGTCCATATTTTAGATCCACATGGTTTTGACAGAACAGTGACACCACAAACATATGATGATCTTGTGGAATACAACGCATCGCTGTAGATGAACCTTCCAACCAGTGTTGTATAAACTACTGGAAAGGCACACTTGAGTAGAAGTACAGGTACCCTACCAAAAAAGGACTGCGGTACAAGTTCAAGTCACCAACTTAAGTGTTACTCAAGTTAAAGTCTTTAAAGGGTTCATATTTGTCTAAACCCACTTTTCTGAGTCTGTGGTTCATTTCTTTGTGTATTTGGACCCTAATAGTTCAGACAGTTTGAATTTGAACCCTCCAGCTGCTGCTAAACTATCTTTAGATTCATTTGGGCAAAAATTGAGTGGATTTCTCCAACCTGTTTAAATTCCTTCTTAATTAGTTGCGTCTCAAACTAGTTCTGTCTCCACATTTGCTCATATCAGGTCCAGACTTCAGACCAACATTTCTCCAGTTTTTCTCCATAATTATTTGTCGTCATCAGTGGTTGTAGTCCAGACTGAAAATATGTCCAAACTTGGAGCCCATTACCTCAAATGTTCAGTTGTTGGTTGAACGGGACAGAGCAGCACAGCCGACAACCTGGAGGGGGCGGGGCCTGAAGTGTCTCCTGTGCATTTAAAGGGCCAGCGCTCCAAACCACCTTTCTGGTGTCATTCCTCAGAAATAGGGTTGAAGATGGACCTGTGGAGTTGAATGAATGAAGAATTCAGAGCCAAGCAGAGCATTTACAGTTTATGGACACCACAGGGAAATGTGGGAAAAAGAAGAATTCCAGTTAAAAAAGCAAAATATCACTGCTGTACGTATCTAGTATTTACTGTACTTAAACATATCAAGTAACCTACAATTAAATGTACTTAAGTAATGAGAGCAAAAGTACAAGAAAATGTGAATAACAACCGAAGGCAGTCAGAATTTTGAATATTATAAAGTTTATCCAGGATTTTAAAAACATGGTAAAGTAAGAGACTGTTCCACACCCCGGGCACGAGGCCTGTATACAGATTATTTTAATGTTCTGTAAAGAACAGAAAAGATAATGAGACACACAACAGGCCAAGTGTTTCCTTCACTCACTTCTCTTGTTCTTTATTGTTCTACATATGTCATGTCATTCATTGTCAACATTTTGTTCTTCTTCATGTTCACATTTCCTGAATCAACCTTTTCTGATTGACATCTTTTAGCTTTACAACATCTTCCTAACTTCATCAGAATCATTGACTACAGTCCATGAAAACAATAAAGGTCCAATACCTCCTTCTAACTGGCTTTAAGATGCTGGCTGTGATAAACTAATGCCACATTATGTTATCCTACATCAGGGGTGTTAAACATGTGGCCCAGGGGCCAAATCCGGCCTGCCAAAAGGTTCAATCTGACCTGTGGGTTGAATTTGTGAAATAAAAAAACTACACTGAAAATATTAACAATCAAGGATGTTAAAATAATTTTAGGTCAATTAATTCTAAAGTGGATCAGAACCAGTAAAATACTATCATAATAAACTATAAATAATGAAAACTGCAAATTTGTCTCTTTATTTTAGTGTAAAAAGTGTAAAATTACACAAAAATGTTCACATTTACAGACTAGTCTTTTACAAAAAAATGTGAATATCTGAAATGTCTTAAGAAAAGTATGTGGAATTTTAATAATATTCTGACTGTTATTTAATGTTTGGTGTATTTGTAGATCCACTGTGATCTCTTAGTTGTGATTCACTTGTATAAAAGATAAACTGAGGCGTAATACTGTTAACGTTGCACTTATTTTACTAAAGAATTTTCAGGTTGTTCGTATTTGTTCATGTTATGTTCAAGTACAATTCGTAGACATAGACATTTTAATTATAGAATTTTAAGTGTATTTTAAGTGTATTGTAGGATATTTAAGCATAATTAAGTATATTTTTGCGTGTATTGTAGGATATTTAAGCATATTTAAGTGTATTTTTTATTTTACGGAATTTACGCTTTTCACTCCAAAGTTCTTCTCCTATTGTTTCTATTTCTTTCCTGGTCCGGCCCACTTTAGATCATATTAGGATGGATGTGGAAGTGAACTAACATGAGTTTGACACCTGTGTCCTCCATCCTCCTATTTGTTGTCCAGATCTGCTGGTTCCAGGGCTTTTCCTGTTAAACACGGTGCGCGGGAAAACAACAAAGAACCAAATAGAATCTATGGCCAAGCTAGCGACAATTAGCATTGAACAACACACTAACATTAATCCACATTTCCACTAAACACTGCATCACATATATCATTAGCGGAAACATTCTGGGTTGTCAGGGAGCCGTACTAGTTCAGGTCGAGTAGAAAACCTTGAACATATTCCATGTATTTCTCTCCTTGAAACTATTGAGCGAACGTTAAGCTAACTGGCTAGCATAAACCATCATAGGCTGCATACTGAGACACTGAGCAGCACAAAGAAAAGCCACTGACGGATTCAAAGGAACATGTCACCTACATGTACGATGGACTAACAAGAGTTTGACAGAGTTTGGAAAAGTTGGATCCATGACTAACCTGTAAAGAACAGAAAAGACAATGAGACAGTCCACAGGCCAAGTGTTTCCTTCAGTCCTTCTCTTGTTCTGAAGACCAGATCCAGCTGAGACTGACACCTGGATGTCCCACTGTCAGACTGCTGCCCCCTGGTGTTCAAACCAAAGCACTGTTTGGACACAAATACAGGCACACACAGACCACAGCAACTCCACATTTGGGATGGAGAAAGAGGATGCATGTGACGTCACCACTAGTGGAAGTCACCACGGCTCCGCCCACTGAGTGTCAGACAGAGGCAGATGATTGACAGCGTTGGCTTCAATCCTGTCGAAACTGAAGAACAATATTGAATCCAAATGGGGCAGAGCTGTTGTGAGACTGATTGTATTTTCAGGTTCTTAATGCAGTGGGAGCTATCGTTTTACAGACACCCAAAGACAAAGAAAAGAGAAGGAGATGGATCCACAAATCCAGGAAACCAAACCTAGATCTGTGGATCCTGTTTGGTGTCAGCTAACATTCACTGATGCTGTATTTTTGGCTCCAATCAGACCTGAAATGACCTATTGTTTTGGCTAACGGTCCTTCTTAGTGCAGCTCTTGGTTTCATGATCAGATCTTTCCTGGTTTTTGTCTTCATTTTGGGATTGTGAACCTTGTGCTCCTACATGATTAGTAAACGAACTGAAACTGAGGCCAACCTAGTTTTACAAATACGGAGGAACTGGAGAATAAAGCTACGACGGAGTATTAGGACCACAGAAGAAAAGAAAAACACTGGGCACTACCAGAAGAAAGTCAGAAAATATGGAGATAAAACCTGGAATTTAATGAGAATAAAGTCAAATACAAAAAGAATCACAATGTTATGAGAATAAAGTCGTAGTTATAAAAAAACTCATAATTTAACAAAAATGTCATTGGTTTATGAGATTAAAGTCGTCATATTCTGACACTAAAGCCATAATATTATCACAATAATGTGTTAATTTGAACCAGGTGGTGTAAATCTGCTAATTTCCCAGAGTCCAGTGTACTGTTATTTAACAGTATTTTTTCTGTACCCCTGCTGTTGGAATATTACTGGTTTTTTTATGTTTTTCTTTTTTTTTTTACAGTGAATGTGATGCAAAGCTTCATGTCCGTACTCGTTAGCTTTGAGTCATGGCGCTGATATATTTGTGTTTATTGTGTCTATACTACTCTGTATTTATGATACAGTTAATTGAATTTGATGAATAATATTACACATGTATTTATATATTGAATACTCTAATAATATATTGAACTAATTTAAAGCAGACATTGAGTCTCTGCTGATCCTAGTCTTCTAATCACTAGCCCATTACGATAGAGTTTTTATTTTTTTATTTAACCTTTATTTAACCAGGAAAAAGATCCCATTGAGATTAAGAACCTCTTTTTCAAGGGAGTCCTGGCCAAGAGACAGCATGAAACACAACACATAGTTACAACATACAATGACCTCATACAGTTCCAACAAACAATCATTTACAGGACTAGTTCATGGATGACAACATTACAGAGGCTATTCACACAGTGTGTATGAGCCTTTGGACCTGTTGGAATAATACATGTGCTACTCTAGTTTGACAAGTCAGATAACTGTGGTCTTTGGACCGGTCAGGTCCACATTCACAGGCTGCTTTTTTGTCCCAGTTCACCCCTGGTGGTAGCCAACATGTTAAAAAGAAAAAAAAAAAAGGCAGAAATGACATGTAAACTATGCACATGTACTTTTATTTTCCTCCAACAAATGGACTGAACACAGTTTAACTCTGTACAACATACAGAGAAATACAGACACTTGAACATGTTGATTTAAATCTGGTTTATTTCAAATCCCACATCAGACTCATTGGATATAAAACATATTTACCTCAGCCAAGGCACTAGACTGAAAACACAAACATTTCAATAGGTTACATGGGTTTTCTAAGGAGTTTGACAAACAGTGTTTAGGACTGCAGATCAAAACAGACAAATGCTGAAGAAAACACACCAAAGATGAATAGACATACATTTATATATGTGTGTGTGTGTTGATTTATTTCTTTTTATTTAACCAGGAAGTCCCTTCAGATAAAATCTCTTTTTCAGGGCAGACCTGATCAACAGGCACATCAGTACAATACAAAAGAATAGATTTTACTCTGCTTAATACGCTGAAATAGAAACGGCTGATTCAATAATTAAGCAAATTGAGGTAATATCAGCTTAATTTAATGAATTTGTTCAATGTTTTGTTATTGCTGACATTTTAATGTAATCAGTAACTGTTCAGTATTTATTTTACCATCTACACAGAAAAAATGACTGAGCATTTTGTCCAGAGTCAAAAATATTTTTTCTCAAAAAGAATAAATTTAGTTCTATATTGAGTAAATTTAGCTGTATATTGAGTTAATTTAATTCTATATTGAATAAATTTAGCTCTATATTGTTTTTGTGTTTTTTATGCTGAATTTGTGTGTTTTATTCAGTTTTTGAAACCATTATTTTTAGATTTATACTCAAAATCACAATTTAAACCAGGTCTGCTGATTTATTTGTTTGTGGTAAAGTGTTCAGTAAAAACTCAGAAAACATGTCAGAATTCAGTGTTTTATTAAATGGTGCATGTTCTGAACTGCAGCTAACACCAGCTGTTTGTCCTCTGTGGCTAAAACATTTAATTCCACCTGCTTTTATTTCTGTTGCTTGAAAATTGATGCAATATAAGAACTCCTGTGGTGGGAGTTATTACAGGAACATGAATTTGATCACTGATGTATGCATGTAGTATTCTCTATATTCAAC
Source organism: Sphaeramia orbicularis (assembly GCF_902148855.1). Lineage (NCBI taxonomy): Eukaryota > Metazoa > Chordata > Actinopteri > Kurtiformes > Apogonidae > Sphaeramia > Sphaeramia orbicularis. The sequence continues at coordinate 2,236,891 of NC_043974.1, read as the reverse complement.
TTTTCTATCAGCTGTTTTGTACGAGTTATCATGAGTTTTAAATAATTGGATTTATGTTTATTAACCCATACAGACCCACTGCTACTTTTGTGGCAGTTTCCAATTGAATTTTTCTTTAATTTCACCATTTTAAAACGAATTATCACCATTTATGATCATATTATCCTCTCAGTCATGTATTTTTCTACATTTAATTCACTGATCATGTAGATGTTCGTAAAAACTCAAAGTCAAAGTAAAATTAAAGATTATTATAGAAAAAAACTGACAAAAACTGAAGAAAAAAGTGACTGTTTTTTTTTTTTTTTTTTTATCAGAGATGTCATGAACTGAACATAAACCCAGTGTGTCCATCCACTGTCATTGATCCAACTCCATGGGTTTGACTGGAGAATCAATGTTGGAGAAGATGATGGTGTTTCCACAGTAACTACGGAGCCTCTGAACGTCCAAATATGGTCATATCTGATGACCATGAAAAGATGAAGAACTGTATTTGACACCAATTATTGACATGGATTGATAGGTTTAGTGGATCAACAGGAATTAAAGCAGTTCTGTCAAAGTCATGTCAGTTCAGTTCCACATTCAGCCCAGTCTGATCTGCAGTGGACCCAACCAGTCAAATAAGAACAGTGGAAAAAGGACAATTCAATTAGGATCAGGTTTACATCCACAAACATCTGAAGAACATGAACAACTGGAAACATCTGAAGAAAAACTACTGCAATTTGAACAATATTCTGCCTCAGATTCTCAGTTTATCCTTTACACATGTGCATTAGAACTGACACTAGAATTACAAATACACCAAACATTTAATAACAGGCAGAATATTGGTACAACTGCATTCACTGATCTGAAGACATTTCAGGTTTGTCACATTTTTTTTGTAAAATAACAGTCTTTTAATATAAATATTTTCATGTAATTTTACTTTTTGACACTAAAACAAAGGTAAAATGGTCTGTTTTCATTCTTTCTAGGTTTAATATGATAGTATTTGACTGGTCTGACCTACTGGAGATCTAACTGGTCTGTATGTGGAATCTGAATGAAAAGGATTCTGACATCCTCCAGTGTTCAGATCTTCAGTGGAATTTTTGTATTTCATAAATCCATCCTATGGGTCAGATTGGATCCTCTGGTGGGTCAGATTGGACCCTTTGTTGGGTCAGATTGGATCCTTTGGTGGGTCAGATTGGATCCTCTGGTGGGTCAGATTGGATCCTTTGGTGGGTCAGATTGGATCCTCTGGTGGGTCAGATTGGATCCTTTGGTGGGTCAGGTTGGATCCTTTGGTGGGTCAGACTGGATCCTCTGGTGGGTCAGATTGGACCCTTTGGTGGGTCAGATGGGATCCTTTGGTGGGTCAGATTGGATCCTTTGGTGGGTCAGATTGGATCCTCTGGTGGGTCAGATTGGATCCTTTGGTGGGTCAGATTGGATCCTTTGGTGGGTCAGATTGGATCCTCTGTTGGGTCAGGATTGGATCCTTTGTTGGGTCAGATTGGACCCTTTGTTGGGTCAGGTTGGATCCTTCGGTGGGTCAGGTTGGATCCACTGGTGGGTCAGATTGGATCCTCTGGTGGGTCAGATTGGATCCTCTGGTGGGTCAGATTGGATCCTTTGGTGGGTCAGATTGGATCCTCTGGTGGGTCAGATTGGATCCTTTGGTGGGTCAGATTGGATCCTTTGGTGGGTCAGATTGGATCCTCTGGTGGGTCAGATTGGATCCTTTGGTGGGTCAGATTGGATCCTCTGGTGGGTCAGATTGGATCCTTTGGTGGGTCAGGTTGGATCCTTTGGTGGGTCAGACTGGATCCTCTGGTGGGTCAGATTGGACCCTTTGGTGGGTCAGATGGGATCCTTTGGTGGGTCAGATTGGATCCTTTGGTGGGTCAGATTGGATCCTCTGGTGGGTCAGATTGGATCCTTTGGTGGGTCAGATTGGATCCTTTGGTGGGTCAGATTGGATCCTCTGGTGGGTCAGATTGGATCCTTTGGTGGGTCAGATTGGATCCTCTGGTGGGTCAGATTGGATCCTCTGGTGGGTCAGATTGGATCCTTTGGTGGGTCAGATTGGATCCTCTGGTGGGTCAGATTGGATCCTCTGGTGGGTCAGATTGGATCCTTTGGTGGGTCAGATTGGATCCTTTGGTGGGTCAGGTTTGGACCCTGGACCACATGTTTGACACCTGTGACTGAAGGTGACAGTGATACCAGAACCCATACTCAGGACTGGACTTAAAAGGACTGGACCTTAGAGCCGGACTGTCACCTGTACACCCTGCACAGGTGACTGATACTGGACTGGAGTGTGTGTGTGTGTGTGTGTGTGTGTGTGTGTGTGTGTGTAGGTGTGTGTGTAGGTGTGTGTGTGTGTGTGTAGGTGTGTGTGTGTGTGTGTGTGTGTGTGTAGGTGTGTGTAGGTGTGTGTGTGTGTGTGTGTGTGTGTGTAGTGTGTGTGTAGGTGTGTGTGTGTAGGTGTAGGTGTGTGTGTGTGTGTGTGTGTGTGTGTAGGTGTGTGTGTAGGTGTGTGTGTGTGTGTAGGTGTGTGTAGGTGTGTGTAGGTGTGTGTGTGTGTGTGTGTGTGTGTGTGTAGGTGTGTGTGTGTGTGTGTGTGTAGGTGTGTGTAGGTGTGTGTGTGTGTGTGTGTGTGTGTGTGGTCCTGCAGGTCTAGAAGGGACTGGATCCAATGGCAGAGAAAACAGATGACAAACCCACAGAGTGAACAGGTTTGGTTTGGATGTTGGTCAGATTCAGTGTCGTCTGTTCGTCTTTCAGACAGGGGAAGCTCGTTGTCGGCGTACATAAAAAAAAGTCAAGTTATTTAAACATAAACAATTGTTTGATTTAACTATTGACAAAATGATGAAACTGAACAAGAAATGATTCAGTTCTGGAACTGAAACAAGTAAACGTGTCCCTTCAGTCCAGTGTACCAGTTAGTCCAGTGGTTGTGTTTTCTTTCAGGTCAGTAAATGAACAGTTCATTTGGTTTCTGTGATTTCACAGCAGAATGTGTGACGGTATTAAACTGAACTGTGTCAGTGAAGGAGCCGATCTGAAAACAGCTGTCAATCAAACCGAATTCAGCCTTTGGACCCGTCCTCCGATCGGCACGCAGAAGCTCAGTGTCCGGCCTGGCCGAGCTCCGCCCACAGCTCTGAGAGTCTGGGGGCGGGACAACAGGTGTCATGTGTCCAGTGCTGGTCCAGTTTGTAGTGGTTTTAAAGCAGTTCCACTCAGTCCCATTGAAGTGCATGGACGCTGAGCGTCTACAGACAAATGCACTGAGCAGAGATGGAATGAACAAACACAGACACGGGAATGGAGGAGAAGTGAACAACAGCCAGTCCACTGATCTGGGATCAGACTGATTCTGAACCAACTGGTCTGAGAGATGAACGTGTTCCAACACATTTGGAGTCAATGAAATGAAAACAACTGAACAGATTTGAGCATTTAATGGGAGTCATTTTAGGAGAAGAGGAGCTTCACCATAGATAGATAGATAGCTAGATAGATAGATTATTAATAGTTTGGATCATCTCTTCCAAATGAACACAGATCCTAACTAATAGTTTATCATTAATCTTTTTTTTTTCAGGGAAATTTCATCTTCATTTTCACAAATTGTTGAAAAATATTCCTGACGATAAACTTTGAGTTTGAATCCAATGTCACAACTGGGGGAAAAGAGAGGACTCAAATGCTCGGTACTGAAGGGAAAAAAATAACAAGTTTATTCAACAAAAATGAAAACAACACAACGAAAACCCTAACACCAAAACTAAAGCAGAGTCCAAAAAAAAAATACAAGACCTGGGTCAGAGTCCGTGGATGAATGTGGGTAATTGTCCGGGCTATGGAAAGGAATGAGGAGAACAATGGACCAGCGCTGCATGGCTGCAAACCTAAGCCTTAAATAGGCTTGAAGGTGATTGGCTGCAGCCACACAGCGCCAGCAGGTGAGTCCGATGATGAGGAGATGAGGAGAGGGAGGAGCTGAGGCCACACAGATACAGATCATGACATCCAAACTGTTTGTGAATCCACTTTCATTAGATGCTCCAAGTGTTACCTGTCCTGTTTGAACTATTATGGTTCATCAATAAAGTGGATTTAAAAAAAAAAAAGAAATAATATCAATAATTGTTTTCTATTAAATCTATAAAAATCCTTGGTTTGGACTGAAAAATGCCAAATGTTTGAGATCATAGTGAGAAAATGTTGGGAAAAGTTTCCTCCAAACTGGAGGAAAACAGTGGTTTTTCTTCAGATGAGTTGCAGGTTGAGTCCATTTGGTGGATCCAAACACACTGTATGTTCTGGAGATGAAGGAGTGAAAGGTTGAGAGAAGTGAATGGACAGAGGAAAGTGGGGAACAGGTGTTCCATCCAATGAAAGGAATGGTTCCAAAGTGCAGAAGATCCACAAGTCCCATCAGCTGATTGAAGAAGTGGAACAGAAACAGACTGAAGGTGTGACACTTGAAAGCACAACAGCCTTTATACGGATGAGTCCTGTTTGGAACTGACTGACAAACAAGCAATGAGTCCATTTAGGTGGAAGTGGGTTTGGGTTCCACTGGGTTCTCATTCCAAACAGGTTGGATGGGAACGTTTGACAGCTTTACTGTGGGAGTGACGCTGTTTGGATTTCCATGTGTGGGAAAGAGAGGAAGAGGAAAAAAACAGATGACAAACCACTGGGACTCATTTCACAGAAAAGAAGAGGAGAGGAGAGAGGAGAGGAAGAGGAAGGAGAGGAGGGGAGAGGAGAGGAGAGGAGAGGAGAGAGAGGAGAGGAGAGGAGAGGAGAGAAAAGAAGAGGAGAGGAGAGGAGAAGGAAGATAGGAAGGAGAGAGAGGAGAGTGAGAGGAGAGGGAGAGAGGGAGAGAGAGGAGGGTAGGAGAGGAGGAGGAAAGAAAAGGAAAGGAGAGGAAAGAAAAGGAGAGGAGAGGAAAGAAGAGGAAAGAAGAGGAAAGAAAAGAAGAGGAGAGGAAAGAAAAGGAGACGAGAGGAAAAAAGAGGAAAGAAAGAAGAGGAGAGGAAAGAAGAGGAGAGGAGAGGAGAGGAAAGAAAAGGAAAGAAGAGGAAGAGGAAAAAACAGATGTGAACTGAAAGAGAAACAACTGTGGCTCATTTCACAGAAAAAAAAAGAAAAGAAAAGAAGAGGAGAGGAGAGGCAAGAAAAGAAAAGGAAAGAAAAGAAAAGAGGAAAGGAAAGAAAAGGAAAGAAAAGAGGAAAGAAAAGGAAAGGAAAGAAAAAAGAAAAGAAAAGAAAAGGAAAGAAGAGGAAAGGAGAGGAGACGAAAGGAGAGGAGAGAAAAGAGGAAAGAGAAGGAAAGGAAAGGAAAGGAAAGAAAAAGAAAGAAAAGAAAAGGAAAGGAAAGAAGAGGAAAGGAAAGAAAAGAAAAGGAGAGGAAAGAAGAGGAAAGGAAAGAAAAGAGAAGGAGAGGAAAGAAAAGAAAAGGAGAGGAAAGAACAGAAAAAAGAAATGTAATGGAAAGAAAAAGAAAGAAAAGAACAGAAAAGGAAATGACAGGAAAGAAAAGGAAATGGAAGAAAAGAACAGGAAAAAAGAAAAGAATGAAAAGAAAAAGAAAGAAAATGAAAAAAGGTAAAAAAAAAAAAAAAAAAAAAAAAAAAAAAGAAAGAAAAGGAGGAAAGAAAAGTACAGCCTGTTTCCTGTGTATGTTTGACTGAAATGACTTAAAAACACAACTGTCAAAATAAAAGCATCACACCAAATAAAAACGCAACTGTCAAAATAAAAGCATCACACCAAATAAAAACGCAACTGTCAAAATAAAAGCATCACACCAAATAAAAACGCAACTGTCAAAATAAAAGTATCATACAGAATAAAAACACAACTGTCAAAATAAAAGCATCATACAGAATAAAAACACAACTGTCAAAATAAAAGCATCATACTGAATAAAAACAATTTTTAAAATAAAAGCATCTTAATGAATAAAAATACAACTGTCAAAATAAAAGCATCATACAGAATAAAATAACAACTGTCAAAATAAAAGTATCATGCAAAATAAAAAACAATTTTTAAAATAAAAGCATCTTAATGAATAAAAACACAACTTTCAAAATAAAAGCATCACACCAAATAAAAACACAACTGCCAAAATAAAAGCATCACAGCGAATAAAAATACAACTGTCAAAATAAAAGCATCATACAGAATAACAACACAACTGTCAAAATAAAAGCATCATACTGAATAAAAACAATTTTTAAAATAAAAGCATCTTAATGAATAAAAATACAACTGTCAAAATAAAAGCATCATACAGAATAAAATAACAACTGTCAAAATAAAAGCATCATGCAGAATAAAAAACAATTTTTAAAATAAAAGCATCTTAATGAATAAAAACACAACTTTCAAAATAAAAGCATCATGCAGAATAAAAACAATTTTTAAAATAAAAGCATCTTAATGAATAAAAACACAACTGTCAAAATAAAAGCATCATACAGAATAAAAACAGCTGTTACTGGTAGAACCATAAACTGCAGTAAAATCACAGACAGTTAGTTTTACTGTTTAAATTCTCATTCTCATGATAACTGTGTTTGATTAACGCACTTTTAGGGGAAAAAATCCACTGTACAGATCTGCTTTAATGTCAAATATTTGAGTAGAGTTTGAATTTATTACAATTTTAATTTTATATACCTAATATTTGAACCAATATTCACTTTTAAAGTCTGTGAAAAGGTTCGTTAAACATCTGTGTGTTATTTATGCAATAAAGTATATATTTTTCAAATTGGATTTTATATATTTTTTGTGTGTTTTTTGTACTTTTATGTTTTTATAGTAGGTTAAAGTGAAAAAATAATAGACAGATGATCTAGATGAAGTTGTGCTGAAAAAACAGATCCAAACATGGGTATAGTAAACATTTGTTTCTATAGTATATAAAGGCAAAGTCAAAAGGACTGAAAAACAGACAGAACAGACTCAGACCACTAAGGGTTAATATGTGAATGTTTCTGACACAGAAGGGACAGTGGGACTGTTATTGTATTTTATTTTTTGTTTGTTTGTTTTTTTTTAAAATCCAACTTGGTTCAATTCTTTCAGTGTGTGTATTCATACTTTTTGAACATTTTGAGCACAATTCCAACAATACTGTGATAATAATGAGAACTGTGATAATTTTAGTCCCAATAACTGTGATCTGAAATGTTCATCTGGTTCCATCCCTAAAAAGTATTAAAGGGAATTGAATCACTGACACATGTTGTAAATGTGTCCATCCAAAACTCACATATCTGTCTGCAGCTCACATTCAATCTGCTTCACATGAAAACAAAACCACAGTGAGGCAGCGACAAAACCAAATCATACAAGAAGTCCAAAAAACATACCTCAGATATGAACAGAGACAAAAGGGAACCTGAAGAACCCCAACCCTAACCCAGGACTGAACAGGTCTGAGTCCAAGTCCAAGAACCCCAACCCTAACCCAGGACCGAACAGGTCCGAGTCCAAGAACCCCGACCCTAACCCAGGACCGAACAGGTCCGAGTCCAAGTCCAAGAACCCCGACCCTAACCAAGGACTGAACAGGTCTGAGTCCAAGTCCAAGAAGAACCAGGAACCGCTGAAACACAAACACACTGAACATTCAGACTGGACCAGGACTCCAGGACCAGAACTGGGACTGGGACACAAACAACACACACAACTATTCTGCAGGATGGACGAGGACGTGTACGTAGACTGTGTTCGTAGACTGTGTTCGTAGACTGTGTTCGTAGTCTGTGTTCGTAGACTGTGTTCGTAGTCTGTGTTCGTAGACTGTGGTCGTAGACTGTGTTCGTAGACTGTGATCGTAGACTGTGTTCGTAGACTGTGATCGTAGACTGTGTTCGTAGACTGTGTTCGTAGACTGTGTTCGTAGACTGTGTTCATAGACTGTGATCGTAGACTGTGTTCGTAGACTGTGATCGTAGACTGTGTTCGTAGACTGTGATCGTAGACTGTGTTCGTAGACTGTGATCGTAGACTGTGTTCGTAGACTGTGTTCGTAGACTGTGGTCGTAGACTGTGTTCGTAGACTGTGTTCATAGACTGTGATCGTAGACTGTGATCGTAGACTGTGTTCGTAGACTGTGTTCGTAGACTGTGTCGGTGTCTCTCATGGTGTGTTGCGTGCCTTCAGTCGGCTCCGCCCCCCACTGGCCTGGAACAAACATGTGATCATCATGTGCTGCTGTCACTCATGTTCAGTCCATTCAATCAGTGAATCCAATCAGCTGATCAGGAAAATCCTGCTGACATGGGACGGATCTGAAAGTTATCTGACTGAGAACGGAAGAACCACAGAGAACGGAAGAACCACAGAGAACAGAAGAACCACAGAGAACGGAAGAACCACAGAGAACGGAAGAACCACAGAGAACAGAAGAACCACAGAGAACAGAAGAACCATAGAGAACGGAAGAACCACAGAGAACAGAAGAACCACAGAGAACAGAAGAACCACAGAGAACGGAAAACTTTTGGCCGTACGTTATTGACCTGGTAAAAAAAAAAACTCTCTCTCCTTCCCTCTCTCCCTCTCTCTGTCCCACTCCCTCTCTCTCTCTCTCTCTCTCTGTGATGTGATCCCAGTTCTCTCTAATAAATCAAACTTAAATACAGTTTTATTCATATAGTTTTCGTTATTACCTCAGTTATTACATTTGCAAAGAATTTTTTTAGCAGGACAATAAGATACTAAGTTCTTCCGTTATGGGTTCAGGTCCGTTCTTATGCTCTCAGCCGTTCTTCCGTTCTCAGTGGTTCTTCTGTGGTGGTCTGGTCCACACCATGAGTCTGGTAAACCTGCACAAACATGTGTCAGATGTTGGAGGTAAACCCAGTTTGGCAGAAGCGTCCCATGTCAGTGTTGAAGTGTGTTAGTGTTGAATAAAGCTGTGAACTGACCCGACAGTAGAAGAAGAGGCAGATGGTCCCTGTGATCAGGAGGAAGTGGACCACAACCACCCTGATGATCAGATTTGTCACCAAGTCTGAAACACAACAACAACAACAACAACAACAACAACAAGCATCAGGTCTGGGCTCCAAATGGAAAACTGGAAAATTAAGCAGAGAATGGATTTAAGTCCAGATGAATATTAGTGTCACATCGACTGCAAACACTGTCTGCACATGACAACACATGGACTGGACAGGTTCTACCAGTGGAACATCTACACATCTGTTTAGAAATGGACTGGACAGGTTCTACCAGTGGAACATCTACACATCTGTTTATAAATGGACTGGACAGGTTCTACCAGTGGAACATCTACACATCTGTTTATAATGGACTGGACAGGTTCTACCAGTGGAACATCTACACATCTGTTTAGAAATGGACTGGACAGGTTCTACCAGTGGAACATCTACACATCTGTTTAGAAATGGACTGGACAGGTTCTACCAGTGGAACATCTACACATCTGTTTATAATGGACTGGACAGGTTCTACCAGTGGAACATCTACACATCTGTTTATAAATGGACTGGACAGGTTCTACCAGTGGAACATTTACACATCTGTTTATAAATGGACTGGACAGGTTCTACCAGTGGAACATTTCCACATCTGTTTATAAATGGACTGGACAGGTTCTACCAGTGGAACATCTACACATCTGTTTATAAATGGACTGGACAGGTTCTACCAGTGGAACATCTACACATCTGTTTATAAATGGACTGGACAGGTTCTACCAGTGGAACATTTACACATCTGTTTCTAAATGGACTGGACAGGTTCTACCAGTGGAACATTTCCACATCTGTTTATAAATGGACTGGACAGGTTCTACCAGTGGAACATTTACACATCTGTTTCTAAATGGACTGGACAGGTTCTACCAGTGGAACATTTCCACATCTGTTTCTAAATGGACTGGACAGGTTCTACCAGTGGAACATTTCCACATCTGTTTATAATGGACTGGACAGGTTCTACCAGTGGAACATCTACACATCTGTTTATAAATGGACTGGACAGGTTCTACCAGTGGAACATCTACACATCTGTTTATAAATGGACTGGACAGGTTCTACCAGTGGAACATTTACACATCTGTTTATAAATGGACTGGACAGGTTCTACCAGTGGAACATTTCCACATCTGTTTATAAATGGACTGGACAGGTTCTACCAGTGGAACATTTACACATCTGTTTATAAATGGACTGGACAGCCCACAGCACCTTTAATCACTTCCTCAACAGCAAAGTTCATTTGTTTTTTCAGAATAAGTTTATTAGAAATGACACGTTTTTGATGGATTTTTTTTTTTTTTTTTTTAATTCGACTGATTTCCCGATCCTTTGTAACAGCGGAGTACCACAAATGGCAGGAAAATGGAGGCAAAAAAATGAAAAGAATTCAGCCAAAATGTGAAAAAATCCATAGGTCTGTCTGAGCTTTATGTCAGAGTGATGGAGAACAACTACCTCTGTATTTGTGCAGAGTCTGAAGTAAACTGAAACAAAACTGATGTTTTTATTGACATTTTAAACTCCGCCCATTATAAGGAAATGGGGAAAAAAAAGATATTAAAAAAATCATAAAAATGTGAACTTTGACCTACTTTTCCCCAAATGTCCTCACATCTATTCTGGATCAGTGCTAATCTCTAAACCACATTAGGTCTGAATTCAGCCAATAGTTTTACTGCGAAACTGTAAACAAACAAACGGAACCAAAAACAACAGCCCTCCCCTCCCCTTTGGGGGCGGGGTCCTAATTGTAGACCAGTGTATTCAGTCTGAAGTAAACCTGCACCAATGGGACAGATTTACATCATGAGGATGTTTGTGCTGAGCTCAGTGGGATTCTGAGTCTGACTGAGACTGAAGGGAAATGTGTCCATATGTGACCTGGATCTGATCTGGTACACACAGTCTGAACAGCACTGATCTGAGCCACACCACTGTCATATGTGGTCCTACATCTGAGCCACACCACTGTCATATGTGGTCCTACATCTGAGCCACACCACTGTCATATGTGGTCCTACATCTGAGCCACACCACTGTCATATGTGGTCCTACATCTGAGCCACACCACTGTCATATGTGGTCCTACATCTGAGCCACACCACTGTCATATGTGGTCCTACATCTGAGCCACACCACTGTTATATGTGGTCCTACATCTGAGCCACACCACTGTCATATGTGGTCCTACATCTGACCTAGACCACTGTCATATGTGGTCCTACATCTGAGCCACACCACTGTCATATGTGGTCCTACATCTGAACCATACCACTGTCATATGTGGTCCTACATCTGACCTAGACCACTGTCATATGTGGTCCTACATCTGAGCCACACCACTGTCATATGTGGTCCTAAATCTGACCCAGACCACTGTCATATGTGGTCCTACATCTGACCCAGACCACTGTCATATGTGGTCCTAAATCTGACCCAGACCACTGTCATATGTGGTCCTACATCTGACCCAGACCACTGTCATATGTGGTCCTACATCTGACCCAGACCACTGTCATATGTGGTCCTACATCTGAGCCAGACCACTGTCATATGTGGTCCTAAATCTGACTTAGATCTGATATTTTTCAATGTGACTTCAGTCTGAACGTCCAGGTCGCATTTATCCGATCTTTCCGTCATTGAAATGTGACAAACGTCGCAGTTGTTGGTCGCAGCAGAGGAAAACCAGATTTCCTTCTGTAAACACAGTGTGTGTCTGTGTGGTCTGGTATTCCGTCAGGACCTCTTCAGTGCATGTGGGTCACTTCAGGACCGCTTTAGTGCATGTGGGTCACTTCAGGACCTCTTTAGTCCATGTGGGTCACTTCAGGACCTCTTTAGTCCATGTGGGTCACTTCAGGACCTCTTTAGTCCATGTGGGTCACTTCAGGGTCACATTCAGTTCAGACTCCAAACTGATAGAAGTCACATTTAATGTGAATCTGAACCAACACAAACAAATCAGATTTGACCCAAATGCATTGTGGGTGTTTTGTGTGCATTTGTCCTGACGTTACCTCCCACAGTCAGATAGAGGGCGGGGCTCTGAGACGACGTGAAGCTGCGGTTATAAACGTCCACGTGATAAACACATGTGTAGTTCCCTCGGTGGGCGTAGCCCATGGAGGACAACAGGAAGTGGGCGGAGTGATCGACGGCCGGCAGGGTGAGGTTCAGCGGCTTCTCGGTGTCGGAGATCAGCCGGAAGGAGCCTCCTGGGTACTGTGGTCGGACGGAGCAGGTGACGGTGAAGTCGGAGAACACCAGCACCCGGAACCCCTGCCGGTAGACCTCAAAGACCCCGTCAGACAGGGAGATGTTGGGCTGAGGCAGCAGATCTGTCCACACACAGAGACATGATTGGACCAAGCAGCACACATGAGCACAAACAAGCAGTCAGAGAATCCATCCTCCTCAGAGACACAGATGGATCTGATCCACAGGAGTTTGGGATGGGATGAACACTGACCAATGAAAACAGGAGGAATGGCTCATTTAGAGCACAGCTGACCTTCAAAGGCATTATGGGTAAAAAAGGACACACATGTGGTGCTTTTACAGTCTCACATGTCCACATTTGGTCCTTTTGTCCTAAATGAGACTAATGGGAAATCTGTTTGTGTTTTCAGCCTCATCTGGTCCAAATGAAGACGTTCATTTGGGATCTGGACGTTCCAAAGGTCAAAGGTCAATATTTGACACATTTGACCCAAAAAACAATGAACTGAGACAAAATAATCAACTGATGAAATGAACAGATTCATTCGATGGAACTTTAAACGTCAGAGTCAGAACCATCTGGTCACTGAGAATTCAGTTCAGACACAGTTTGTGTCCGTTTGTACCTGAACACACCACGTCCACACCAGAGGAACGATTAGAGGGAACATCTAGTCCAACACAGTCCCTCAGTCCAGATGTCAGCTTTACACAAGGAACTGAGACCCACCACACAGGTCTGTCTGGAGAATCATCTGTTGTGTTGACTGAAACAGCTGATCCACAGTCCAGATACTGACACACAGCAGATCCAGACTTCAGGTCCCAGCGTTTATTGAAGTCTTCTACTGGTCTCCAGTGTCCCTGGTGTTGGATCTCCACAGTACCAGCACAGTGGCTCGGCTGTCCCACCAACCTGACCCCACCTGGAAGTGAGCAGAGACACAAAGACATGAGTCACACAAACACACTGTCAGATGAAAGCCACGCCCCCTTGGTACCTGTAAAATAATAATAATAATAATAATAATAATAATAATAACTTTATTTGTATAGCACCTTTAAAAACAAAGTTTACAAAGTGCTTTGACAGAGGGCAAAACAGCAGGATACACGAAGCAAGTAAAAACACTAAAACAGAAGCAACACAATTAGAGAGATGTATGAACAAGTTAATTATCAAACAGGATCAAATTTAAAAAATTAAAATTAAAATTAAGGTTAAAAAAGGGGACAGACGTCACATAAAAGCAAGTCTATAAAAATGTGTTTTAAGAAGTGATTTAAAAGATGTTACTGATTCCGCAAGCCTTAAGTAAAAGTCTTAGTAAAAGTCTGTCATATGAAAGCCACACCCCCTTAGTACCTGTAAAAGTCTGTCATATGAAAGCTACGCCCCCTTAGTACCTGTAAAAGTCTGTCATATGAAAGCTACGCCCCCTTAGTACCTGTAAAAGTCTGTCATATGAAAGCCACACCCCCTTGGTACCTGTACAGGTGAGTCCTGCAGCTGTTCCAGGTGAGCAGGTCTTCCCAGCTGAGCTGGACCTCCTACAGTCCAGGACCACAGACTCATTTCCTTCACACTGGAGCTCACTGGTCCAGACTGGAGCCTCCCCCTCTCCATAGAGCCCCCCCTGGAGGAGCCCAGGAGCCCCACAGCCCAGCTCCCTACAGACCACCTGGGTGTCGTTCAGGTCCAAATCCTCTTCGCACACCGAGGACCAGGACTGGTCGGAGCGGACCTCCAGTCTGCCTGAACACCGACTGGAACCATGGACCAGTCTGACAGAGTCTGTGGACCCACAACACACACACATGTTTAAAGACACAAAAGCCCCTGGACAGACGGCAGTGTGAGGGTGGACAACTGAACCCTTTCAACCCTCAGCCCAAAATGGACCGCCTGCACTTTTTGATGATCTAGGACTAGAAAAAGGACAGAAAATATGTGTGACTTTGTCCTTTTGTCCATATTTCCAGAACACTTAGAACGTTCACAATCTAGTCATTTCCAATTTACTGCATGTTCTAATTCTGCTAAAAGGCTTCTTCTGCAGCAGGGGCGCACATAGGATTTATACACATACACACACACACACATATATATATATATATATATACATATACATATATATATATATATATATATATATATATATATATATATATATATATATATATATATAGTTACAATCTTGACTTTTCTCCCCCACTGCCTGATTAACACTATTCATAGATGATCAAACTGTTATTTGTCTGGTATGTGTCTGCTCTGTCAATCACTAAACTTCATGCCTTTGCTGATTTCAACAGGATGAAGAATCTCATTCTCTGCACAGAATCTTGAACTGAATTCTGACAAAAAAGGAAAGAACCTACGTACAAAAATTAGGAATAAAATAAAACTGAAGTGATTCACAATCGTGCCTTCATGTAATCAATTCTAAACATCAGAATGTGTCTGAGAACAGAAGTATACACTGACTTAAACAGCTGATTCAGATCAAAAACCTTCAGCCTGACTTATGAACATCTGCAAATATTGACTATCACTGATACGTTGATTTGCAAAATGTCAAATGTTTGAGACTGTGAATTAATACTGGAATTGGTTTGTGCAGTAGATGTGTAAAGGAATCCCAGATGTCTGTAAAACAGTCCATACAGAGGTAAAGAATGAATGGAAATGGACTGGAAGTAGAAGAGAAAGAAGTCTAAGAGACACAAATATACATTCATTCATTCATTTTCTGAACCTGCTTTATCCTCACTAGGGTCACGGGGGTCACTTGGAGCCTATCCCAGCTACATAGGGGTGAAGGCGGGGTTCACCCTGGACAAGTCTCCAGTTCATCTCAGAGCTGAACATTAAGGCTACGTTTACACGGCAACACTAAGATCCAATTCCGCAAAGATTTCTCCTTTGCGTTATAAAATCATTCCGCGTTAAGACGAAGCCGCTATGATAACGATCTGCGTTAACATGAGTCCACGAGGACGGCTGAATACGCTGTAGTGGCCATGCCAGACCAGTAGCTGGTGATGTAGAGCTGTAGTGAAACAGTGGCGGTAAAACACACGCCTACGCACAAACGATTTCCGGTTTAGACAGCCTTTAAATGAGAAGAAGAAGAATAGGGATTGACTCAGGCATTGGTGAATATAAGAACTGCGTCTCCGCTGGTAAGAGTGTAGACGCAGTAAGTCTAACTTTTGGTGGAGAAGCGACAGCAAACTGAGCACAGTTAGCAGCACGTATTTTGTTCTGAAACCGGCCATTGTTGTTGTGGTTGTTCCTTCTTTTTCTGCAGCTTTATTGTGTCATAGAGGCTGGCAAACCAGCTTGGAGGCGCATTACCGCCACCAACTGGCCTGGAGTGGGTTAACTGGCGGTTCTTGGCTGCGCGCGCATGCGGTGACGTCATATTTTACCCCGGAACGCTCCGACTCGCGTTAACACGGAGCTGGAATGCGGAGCGTATCGATAACGTTCCACCCTGGACCCTGGTATCAAAAGTTTCCGGATTCAGGCACTCTAGGCACCGTTTCCATGTTAACAGAAGGCTAATCCGCCATGAAATCTTCCCGGAGTCGACTGAATCCGACGCCGTGTAAACGGCCTCATAGAGACAAACAACCACTCTCACATTCACACCTATGGACAATTTAGATTAACCAATTAACCTATCAGTGCATGTCTTTGGATGGTGGGAGGAAGCCGGAGTACCCGGAGAGAACCCACGCAGACACGGGGAGAACATGCAAACTCCACACAGAAAGGTCCCACCCCTGTTGGAATTGAACCCAGGACCTTCTTGCTGTGAGGCACAAGTGCTAACCACTGCACCACCCTATGATATGAAATAATTGAACCTGTTTAGATACTGAGCATGTTTCAGATCATGTGAGTTGGTGTCATGGCTTTAATAAGAAATAAACAAGAAATAAATGTGAACGACAGAATCCACACAGTGGGATCAGTGGAATACAGATTTGTCATATTGAGGCTTAATTCAGATTTCTTGCAGATTCTGATTGCCTGTGTGGCCTATACCCAGAGCCCAGCCCAACTCTACCATTGCATTCTTAACATTGGGTTCACATTAGGCTCATTTTCACAGGCTTGAACAAACGGACTCAGACTGCACTCAATGTGGACCCAGATGGGACGTGACAGTGCACAGCATGGTTCAGAAAAAAGGAGGAATGAAAATGCCTCTGTCAACCATCTGTGGAACAATGCCCTGTGAGCGCTGTGGCTGAGGGAAAAATGACAGAAGTCTAGCCTACATGGAATGAAATGGGAAATGAAATTCACACTTTGAATGAAATAGCAGTAATTCCCTCTGTAAGTATGCACAGGTGTACTTTTTTTTTCAAATAAACACAATTGATAAAAGCCAAACAAACGTAGCGCCTTGAAACAGACTCAGCGGGTCCTACAAACATGTGTCCTCTGATCATTTCCCTGAACATACTGCTGCTCTGTTCACTTTGTCTGGGTGAATATCACACATCACTGCCATTGAGCCTTTTTTCACTCATGGAACATGGAATTTAAAAAAAGACTATTAGTGAAATAAATCCAAAACCCCAGTGTTTATGCTTGTAGATTTCAATGCTTTTCCGACTTCAAAACTGTGGTTTACGAGTACACCTGAAGGCACCATTAGTGGTAGGTATGTAGACAGCACAAACACCAGGATGTTCATGGATCAGCTGTGCACTGTTATGAACTGAGGAGTATGTGAAGAATTGAACTCCTCGCTTTTTCAGCTCAGCATGGATCTGCTCCAGGCCTCCACCTTCTGGAGTCGGTGAATGGTAAACTGAGCAGTTTGGGGGGACGGATCGGGTCACTATAAATCTGGGGGGGACATGCCCCCCCGTCCCCAGTGCTATCTGCACCCATGGTCTCCAGCTTCTAGTTCAGGTCTGAGTGAAATGAGCGTAATGACCCAATAAAAGCTGAAAAGCACAACGTCTGAAACGGTGCCAGAGTTCCATCCATCCAAACTGCAGATGCACAGGGTGTGTCAGCGATGACACGACAGGTTTGAAAGAGTTAACAACACATGTGTTCATTTGGAAGAACCCAGTCCAGTTCTATACAGTCTATTGTCACAGTAATAAATACTCCAATTCTAATCAGAATTAAAGCTGCAAGCAGCATTGGGCGGGACCTCGCACCGGGTGTTCCGCCTCCCCCGCGATCCGCCTCCCGTGACCGTCCACACCTCAGCTCCACTCACACCTCTCCGTCCCCATACCAGTTCCCACCCTTTAGTGTCCGTCCTCCTTACATCTGTACAGAACACCAGCGACCCTCTGCTGAAACCACCATCACCTTTAAATTGAGACTTTTATTTTGGAAACCCTACTGTGTGTATGTGCATTTGTTTTGTATGTGAGAGAAAGAATCAGTTTGAAAAATGAAGTGAAATTGTATGAATAATTGAGCATTAAAGTGATGATTTACCACATTTAAGGCTTTTATTTTGGAAAAACCCTATTGTGTGAGCATGTGTGTCTGTGAGAAAGAGTACTTTTGAATGAAGAAACATTGTACAAACAGTTGAGCGTTTGGTCATAAAAATGAAAAGAAGTTATGTAATAGACATTATTAATTTTTTTTAATAAGGGTTTTATTTTGAAAAAATGTACTCCGTGTAGTTTGTAATGTGTCCAATATCCACAAAATAATGCAGCAAAACCTGTTTTAAAATGTGAGAGGGGGAGAGCAAAAAAAAAAAAAAAAATTCGAATTCACATCTGGAGTTTGAACCCAGGATTCCTGCTCAGTAGACCACTGCTCTAACCACTGGTCTATTCTCAAACAAATTCAGCTCTTCATTACTCAGCATTATATAGGGATTGTGTCATTGTGAAAAGTGAAACCAAACATACTCTTCAAAAAATTGTGATTATTCCATAACCGTAGATCATATCTGAAAAATTCTTTCACTTTTGGATTCTGCAGACTTGTGGGAATTAAATGAGGTAATACTTTTTTGTCAAAAGTCTGAAATGAATAAGCAGTAATTGCAGAAACGTAGAGTAACTTTCAAAGGCAGATTGCCAACTTCCTGTTGGAGTTAGCTCATGAGTGTCAGTGTATGATTTGTCGGCTCAATCAGACCAACATTTTGGCATTTGTTTCATGTTTCTGTGACATTCCTACTGGCCGCTAGGGCACATTTTGTATGTTTTTTAGTACATAGGTGGCGCTACAGAGTCCATTTTGGTACCCAAGGGGTTAAATTTGATATTGATTCAAAGTGTTCAGCAGCCATGACATACATGGCAAATTTGGTGAGTTTAGGAGCATGTTAAGGGGGTCAAATGGCAGTCTAAAGTGGAAAAAGTATGAAAAGAAACAAATTGTTATAAATCAATAACCGTACATCCTATCTCAAAAATTTTTTGCATGTGAGCGTTGTGCTGAGTCACGTGAACGCGTAGATATGTCACATGTGGGGAAAAACTCCAAAGTGAAAAATGAGTTCCAAACATGGCAACTTTGCGGGCTTGTAAAAAAAAAACTAAGACAGTTATGGAAAAAGTATGAGATCACTTTTTTAAGGAGGGTTCACTCTATCTTTTGGCACTATTTAGAAGTCAATACGACAAACGGTGTCATATGAGTTAGTTTTTTAAAATTTTATTTTGAAAGGCATATTGCAAACTTCCTGTTGGAGATAGCTCATAGGTATCAGCACGTGATTTGTTGGGCTCGATTAAACGAACGTTTTGGCGTTGGTTTCGTGTGTCTACGACATACCTACTGGAAGTTTGCAATTTGAGTATTTTACTTTGAAAGGGAAATTCTGAACTTCCTGTTGGAGTTAGGTCATGAGTACCTGCACGTGATTTGTCAGGCTCGATGAGACAAAAATTTTGGCGTTGGTTTCATGTTTCTACGACATTCCTACTGGGCGCTAGGGCCGATATAGTGTATCTAGGGGGCGCTAGAGAGCTCATTTTGGCACCTATGGGGTTAATTTTTTCAATTTATCAAATTTTTTGCCAGACCTGACATGTGTGCCAAATTTGCTGAGTTTTTGAGCATGTTTAGGGGGTCACAATCCAGTTTAAAGTGACGATAGTATAATAATAAAAAACGAACGAAAAACAATAGGGCCTTGCTTGCAGGCAAGGCCTCTCACTGTGTGAGAGGGCCTTACCTTTCGGCTCGGTCCTTAATTATGGATTAGATTTCTACAGCTCTGTTCTATGAACACATACTCAAAGTGCATACAGAGGATCCATTCTTCATTGGCTCTCACATTCCCACTCTGGTGGTGGTAAACTCCATCTGTATCCACAGCTGCCCTGGGACAGACTGACTGACAGAATTATGACAGATAAATAATGGTTGGTTCCACAAACAGATGATTAGAAGGACCAAATCTGTCCTAATTCTAAATACTCCTACTAATAATAATGGCTGTATGTTCTAATGTTCTTCCACGTTCCCTGTGCAGAACCATGTCTGTGCACACGTGTTCTCACATTCATCTGCAGAAGGTTTTCAGTTCTCAGCAGAAAATCTGAATTTATGGACCCCACTGACCACAGAACATTTGGAAATATGACGGACGATGGAAAGTTGGAAAGCAGAGTCATGTGACCACGTTCATGGACTGGAACTGAATTCAGCTGCATGTGTTTGATGGTTCAGTCCAACTGTCCAATGTGTGGACCTGGTCTGACTGGGTCTGGTTTGACCCAGCTCAGATCAAACACACCTGAATGGACTCATGGAAGAACTGGGACAGAACCAGGACCATCATCAGTAGACTTACCTGAACAGGTGAGGAACAGGGAGGGGCCAGAGTACGAATCTGTTGTCACACAGTCCGTCAGTGCAGATGTAGAGAGAAGACAGGTGGGGGGGGTGAACCACAGAGGACCAGATGGAAAAGATCCTCTCCCAGAAACAGCAGATCCACAGTCCAGTCGACGACATATGACATCTGCTGCCTTCAGGGTCCAGGGGTCTAAGACATAATCATATGCCACGTATCTCCATTCTCCATGATGTTTCATCTGTACTTTACCGTTACAGCGACTGGCTCCTCCCACCAGTCTGACATCATCAGGATCTGATCAAATACAAGTGACAGATAAATGAGCTCAAAGTGAGTGAACTGATGTCAGCTGGTGTCAGTCAAAGCTCCGCCCACCTGTGCAGGTAAGGTCCACAGCTGTTCCAGATGAGCAGGTCTGTGCCCCTGAGCTTCCACAGTCCAGCAGAGCAGACTCATGGCCTTCACAGGTGAACGTCTGCACCACAGGAGCCTCCGCTGCTCCAGAGAGCGCCCCCTGGAGGAGCCCAGGAGCCCCACAGCCCAGCTCCCTACAGACCACCTGGGCACCATGAAGGTCCAAGTGTCCTTCACACACTGAGGACCAGGACCTGGACTGGTTAGACCGGACCTCCAGTCTGCCTGAACACATACTGGACCCATGGACCAGTCTGACAGAGTCTGTGGACACAGATGGAAGAAGACTGGAGTAAGACTAGAGTCTGAAGTGGACTCTAAGGGACTGTAGTGGACTGGAGGAGACCAGGGTCTGGGGCTGGACTATATAGTGGATTTGACTGGACTGTAGTGGACTGGAGGAGACCAGGGTCTGGGCCTTGGACTATATAGTGGATTTGACTGGACTGTAGTGGACTGGAGTAGACCAGGGTCTGGGGCTGAGACTATATAGTGGATCTGACTGGACTGTAGTGGACTGGAGTAGACCAGGTCTGGGGCTTGGACTATATAGTGGATCTGACTGGACTGTAGTGGACTGGAGTAGACCAGGTCTGGGGCTTGGACTATATAGTGGATCTGACTGGACTGTAGTGGACTGGAGGAGACCAGGGTCTGGGGCTGAGACTATATAGTGGATCTGACTGGACTGTAGTGGACTGGAGTAGACCAGGTCTGGGGCTTGGACTATATAGTGGATCTGACTGGACTGTAGTGGACTCACATTCATGTGTGTTGGTGTTTGTTTCTTGTGTGTGTGACATGATGTTCATCAGCTGTTTGTTTGTGGACGTGGATATTATTGGTTGTTTCTTTTGACTTTTCTTCCTCATTTTGGATCCGTGTAAAAACAGGTTCTGATCATCTCCAGAATATAGCCAGAGTGGGTCCAGTTCTGTGTCCGGCCCATACGTAGATGTTGATGCCTGCTTTTCTCTCCAGTAGAACTGACTACAGTAATGCTCTGCTTTCTGCTCTTCCTACAGATAGAACTTCACACCTCCAGCTTCTGCTGAACTCAGCCGCTCGTGTGCTGATGAAGACCAGAAGGTGGGCTCACACAGGCCCGTACTGGCTAATCGGGAGGACCGGGACAATTCCCAGTGGGCCGGTATAATATTTGGGCCGCGAGGGCCGGAGTTCACTTTAAATATGTATTTAATATTTTATGTATTTATTTTTTGGGGCCGGTGTTCAGTCATAGCACTGAGTTGACCACGTAATCTGCAGCTGCTGTTCCTGGGCCCCACCCCCTCTACTAGTAAACTGTTTGTTTTCTTCCTGTTTTTTTTTTTGCGGACACACCGTGACCTGGCGTAACATGTCCTTGCATACGGTTAGTAGCTCTGTACTGTATCTGTGGAGCAGATACCATCTGTGCTCTGTAGGCTGTGGATGCTCAGCTGTGTTTGCTGTTTGAAACATGGAGAATAGAAAGAGCAAGGGTGGTGTGGAGAAGGAAGAATTAAAAAGAGGAAAGCTCTGGAAGCAAACGCAGCCAAATGTGACAAAATCTGCAACTTTTTCACAAAAACGACCTCCGGTTGGAAACAACTAATAAGGACGATGAACCGGGTAAACCACCTTTCAAGTTAGTTAATTATGGAGTCAGTGAATTGTGTGGCATTGTGACGTGGAACATAACGTTATGTCATTTAAATAATAGTATGATGCGACACCACGAAAGTGGGAAACTTTGTCTTGTAGCTTCTCAGATTCAGAAAGCAGATCCAGCAGCAGACAGCAGCCATGAGCCCACAAGTCCAGAGTGGGCAGGTAGGACTGCTCAGAGAGGGAAGAGGATTAGAAGAAATAGGCTCCAATGAAGAGTATGGTGTAGGCCTGTTCAGTATGAAAGGTATCTGAGATGATTCAGCACTACATGAATGAAACTGACACCAAGGCTTTGGAAACAGAAGGTTTGTGCTGAGAATTCAGAGCATTGAAACTGTGCTTTAGTGTCAGAAGCAGAGCCAGGAGCCAGTAGTGATGAGGGGATTGTTCCTGTCAGGATGGAAGGAGAAGGTGAGCTGTTGGAACAGACTGTGTCAACAAGCAGTAGTTCCAGTAAAACCACTTTCTAGACCCAAACCATAGTCCTGACCTGTTTTAATTTGTATTATTAACAGTGAGACATTAAATACACAAAGCCCACAACTGAAAGGCAACAGCATAAAGTCATATTAAATAAACCTGCATATTTAGCCAGTGTAAAGATCTGAACTGGTTCAGTCAGTCCAAATGTCTGTAGATATTATTTTTTATGGTGATCCAGGTGCAGGCGAGTCTAGAGAAACTGGAGGAAGTGTGAAAGGGAGAGCAGAGTCTACTGATGACAGAGGAGCAGCTCAGCAGCACAACCTGAACCACTAATGACACACATGAACAGGAGTCTGTGGGAGCTGGGGTTCCTCTGCTCGCCCTCAGTCACAGGATATACAGACATTTTTTCTTATCATCCTCATCAAACCCCTAATATCACTGTACCAAAAGTTTTCAATAGCATCGATGGAACAAACAGCAAGTAAGTTGTGATGGAAATCTTTTGTTGCAGAGGATACCAAAATAATAGTTATTAGAAAGTGCAGCAAGCTTAATTAATTTATTTATTTTTTTAATTTTTAATATTTTTATACTTTAATTTCATTTCAAACATTTTAAAGGTTTGAAAAATGTTAACACTTATAAGAAAAAAAATATAGATTTTGTTATTCTTGTGTTGTGAGGAATAATAATGTTGGAGATGTGGATGTGCACTCACTGTTGAAATAAATCCACATTGTGAAGCAACCTTTACTTGTGCTGAATTGGAAATATTTTAGAAAATACACTGAATTGGAAGGCTTTGCAGAACAGTGTGTAGACCTAACATGTAAGGTTAGAATTGTATGATTTTAATAATAATCGGTCGTGATCTAAAGTGGACCGGTCTGAGGTATGAAACTCCAGGGCTGAAAATGAGTCTCAGTCCGGCCCTGGGCTCACATTACACAGGTTTAAAACCACTGCACTGGCTCCCCCTGGGTTTCAGGGCTGGTTTGAAGGTCCTTTGAATGGTTTCTAAATGTCTTCATGCTCTGGCTCCTTCTTATCTCTGAGACTGGCTTTGACCTTCTGAACCCTGGAGGACCCTGAGGTCCTCTGGTACTGGACTGAGAACTGTTCCATAAGAAACACTGAAACTAAGGCTGAGGCAGATTTACAGCATTATGACCCTGACCTATGGAACAACCTGAGAAGAACCTGAAGATAACCTGAGGAAAACCTGAGGAGAACCTGAGGAGAACCTGAAGAGAACCTGAGAAGAACCTGAGGAGAACCTGAAGAGAACATGAGAAGAACCTGAGGATAACCTGAAGAGAACCTGTGGAGAACCTGAGGAAAACCTGAGGGGAACATGAGGAGAACCTGAAGAAAAGCTGAAGAGAACCTGAGGAGAACCTGAATGGAACCTGAGGAGAACCTGAGGAAAACCTGAGAGGAACCTGAAGAGAACCCGAGGGGAACCAGAGGAGAACCTGAGGGGAATCTGAGGAGAACCTAAGGAGAACCTGAAGGGAACCTGAAGAAAACCTGAGGAGAACCTGAAGAGAACCTGAGGAGAACCTGAGGGGAACCTGAGGAGAACCTGAGAGAACCTGAAGAGAACCTGAGAGGAACCTGAGGAGAACCTGAGGAGAACCTGTGGAGAACCTGAGGGGAACCTGAGGAGAACCTGAAGAGAACCTGAGGAGAACCTGAAGGGAACCTGAGGAGAGCCGGAGGAGAACCTGAAGAAAACCTGAAGAGAATCTGAAGAGAACCTGAGGGGAACCTGAAGAGAACCTGAGGAGAACCGGAATGGAACCTGAGGAGAACCTGAGAGGAACCTGAGGAGAACCTGAGGGGAACCTGATGAGAACCTGAAGAGAACCTGAAGGAAACCTGAGAAGAACCTGAAGAAAAGCTGAGGAGGACCTGAAGAGAACCTGAAGGGAACCTGAGGAGAACCTGAAGGGAACCTTAGGAGAACCTGAAGAAAACCTGAGGAGAACCTGAGGGGAACCTGAAGAGAACCTGAGGGAAACCTGAGGGGAACCTGTGGAGAACCCGAGGAGAACATGAGGGGAACCTGAAGGGAACCTGAGGAGAACCTGAGGAGAATGTGAAGAAAACCTGAGGGGAACCTGAGGAGAACCTGAATGGAACCTGAGGAGAACCTGAGAGGAACCTGAGGGGAACCTCAGGAGAACCTGAAGAGAACATGAGTAGAGCCTGTGGAGAACCTGAGGAGAACCTGGGGAGAACCTGAAGAAAACCTGTGGAGAACCTGAAGAGAACCTCAGGGGAACCTGAAGAGAACCTGAGGAGAACCGGAATGGAACCTGAGGAGAAGCTGAAGAGAACCTGAGGAGAACCTGAAGGGAACCTGAGGAAAACCTGAAGAGAACCTGTGGAGAACATGAAGAAAACCTGAGGGGAACCAGAGGAGAACCTGAATGGAACCCGAGGAGAACCTGAGAGGAACCTAAGGGGAACCTGAGGAGAACCTGAGGGGAACCTGAGGAGAACCTGAAGAGAACCTGAGGAGAACCTGAGGAGAACCTGAGGGGAATCTGAGGAGAACCGGAGGGGAACCCGAGGAGAACCTGAGGGGAACCTGAGGAGAACCTGAAGAGAACCTGAAGGGAACCTGAAGGGAACCTGAAAAGAACCTGAGGAGAACCTGAGGGGGACCTGAGGAGAACCTGAAGAGAACCCAAGGGGAACCTGAAGAAAACCTGAGGAGAATGTGAAGAAAACCTGAGGAGTACCTGAGGAGAACCTGAGGAGAACCTGGGGAGAACCTGAGGGGAACCTGCGGAAAACCCGAGGAGAACATGAGGGGAACCTGAAGGGAACCTGAAGGGAACCTGAGGAGAACCCAAGGAGAACCATAGGGGAACCTGAAGAGAACCTGAGGGGAACCTGAAAAGAACCTGAGGAGCACTTGAGGGGAACCTGAGGAGAAACTGAGTAGAACGTGAAGAAAACCTGAGGAGTACCTGAGGAGAACCTGAGGAGTACCTGGGGAGAACCTGAGGGGAACCTGAGGGGAACCTGAGGAGAACCTGCGGAGAACCTGAGGAGAACCTGGGGAGAACCTGAGGGGAACCTGAGGAGAACCCGAGGAGAACCTGAGGGGAACCTGAAAAGAACCTGAGGAGCACTTGAGGGGAACCTGAGGAGAAACTGAGTAGAACGTGAAGAAAACCTGAGGAGTACCTGAGGAGAACCTGAGGAGTACCTGGGGAGAACCTGAGGGGAACCTGAGGGGAACCTGAGGAGAACCTGCGGAGAACCTGAGGAGAACCTGGGGAGAACCTGAGGGGAACCTGAGGAGAACCCGAGGAGAACCTGAGGGGAACCTGAAGAAAACCTGAGGAGGATGTGAAGAAAGTGAAAAAAAAAATAAAGGAAGGTCCGCACAACCAGTGAGCTCCCAAACCATTTAATCGTGACGTTTGGGGCCGAGGTCCTTCATCAGACTGAGGACAGAAACTTTCACAGTATATAACAATATAAACTTTTTTTTAAAAACAATTTTTCTTTTGTTTAACTCTTGTAAATCTGTTCTTGTATTTTTGTTAATTAGAACTGTGCACACATGCTGTGGTGTTTGTCACCACATTCAGATGGACAGTAGAACTACATGAACCTGTAGAAATTTGATGAATATCTGTTTACAAATGTGAGTGCAAAGCAGTTTGATCATTAAATATCATGTATATTTGTAGACGTTTGAAACACTTTATGATTTATGACTGATTGTACGTATGATTAGGTTTTACAAGTTATTTTCTGCTCTTCTAAGATGACGTATATTGGCTGTCACGTGCTGTTGTGGTTGGACACTGCATATAAAACACCTGTGTATTTAGTATTTGTGGACACTTTGAAATGTGTGACTCTTGATCATTTACAACTGATCATATGTTTGAAAAGTTTTAATACTTTTTTCTGTTATGACGTGTAGCGCAGGTCACGTGTTGTGATTAGACGCCACATATAGAACACCTGTGAAAGTTTCTGTCCTCAGTCTGATGAAGGACCTCGGCCCCAAACGTCAAGATTAAATGGTTTGGGAGCTCACTGGTTGTGCAGACCTTCCTTTATTTTTTTTTTTCACGTTCTACTTTTTTGGGATCCTGCACACCTCTAATTTTGGATGTGCGTGTCGTTCACCTTTTTTTGAGGATGTGAAGAAAACCTGAGGGGAACCCGAGGGGAACCCGAGGAGAACCCGAGGAGAACCTGATGGCCACAGAGAATGTCGACATGTGTAAACCAGGCTGAACATCCACCTTTGAATTTGTCTTTAACTAATGCTTCTGTTCGATCTGTTTACTGTTGGAGATTTATATTCTATTTATATATATGTGTGATGGGTCTGTCCTGGGGGGGGGGGGGGGGGGCTGTGGGAGTGAGCGTGTGTGTGTGTGTGTGTGTGTATTTGTGTGTGTGTGTGTGTGTGTGTGTGTATTTGTGTGTGTGTGTGTGTGTGTGTATTAGTGTGTGTGTGTGTATTAGTGTGTGTGTGTGTGTGTGTATTGTGTGTGTGTATTTGTGTGTGTGTGTGTATTTGTGTGTGTGTGTGTATTTGTGTGTGTGTGTGTGTATTTGTGTGTGTGTATTTGTGTGTGTGATATGTGTGTGTGTATTTGTGTGTGTGTGTGTGTATTTGTGTGTGTGTGTATTTGTGTGTGTGTGTATGTTTGTGTGTCTGTGTGTGTATTTGTGTGTTATGTGTGTGTGTGTGTATATGTGTGTGTGTGTATGTGTGTGTGTGTGTGTGTGTCTGTGTGTATATTGTGTGTTGTGTGTGTGTAGTGTGTGTGTGTATGTGTGTGTGTGTGTGTGTGTGTGTGTGTGTGTGTAAATCCCTTTGTGCTCCATTTTGGCTGTATGATAAATACTATATTAATACAGATTGTATTGATTGTTTTGCTCAGTTTGTGTGAGTTGACATTAAATGTGAGTTGAAGTCTTGGACCGACCCGGATCTGAGAGTCCACAGAGTCTGGAGCCCACAGTGACAGTGGAAGGGTTAGGGTTCAGTGTTCATGCTCTTACCTGAACACCTCAGCTCCAGGGATGAAAGGAGATATGAATCAGATGTAAAACAGTTCCTCAGTTCAGATTCATCACAGTCTGATCTGATCAACCAACTATCTGTATCTGAATGAGTCCCTCTGAGTCTCAGTGAAACTGCAGATCCACAGTCCAGTTCTGCACAGACTCTGTGTCCTAACTTCCTGTACCAGTATAACCCTTCCACTGGTTTCCAGTCTCCATCCTGTTGTTTCATCTCCAGGTCACCATGACAACCACTGGCTCCTCCCACCAACCTGAAGTGGACCGCCCCTGTAGAAATAAGACAGACCAGTCAGAGTCCAGTCCAGAACCAGCCCAGCCCATGTGGACCACATGGACTGGATTCTTGAGCACATGTGGTTTCCATGTGTGAACAGTGTTTTCAGTCCCACTGACAGATTTTGTGTCCAAACGGACTCAGTTCATCCCTCATTCATTCAGTCAGTGAATTGAATGGCTCAGTCTGCTCCTGTTTGTCAGTGTTTCCTTCACTTGTGGATCTTTAAAGCCACACTTGTCCAAATGTCAGGAACAGGAGCTGAGCGTGCTCAGTGGAGCTTCTGTAAACCCATCCTTCCTGAATCCTCTGCATTGGCTCCAGTTTGTTCAGATGAAAACCACCTGAACCAGGATGTTCAGCTTCAGCCCAGTTCACATCCCTCCTTTGTGCATTTCTTACCTGTTGAAGTGCTGTTGTTTTCAGACAGGAGCCCTGCAGGAAAAACACAAAGGACAGCCATGAAAACAGGACAAGACTGGGATTAGAACTCCAACATGTCCACATGAGGAACCAAACAGGAAACTGAGGCTGATCAGGTTGGATCCAAATCTGTCTGAACTGTGTTTGTGCTTTGACTTTGACAAACGGCGTCTAAATACCAAAGCAGCACATGAGACACAGATGAAGGTTCAAATCCAAATCTATGACATGATTGAACAGCAGCAGATGAACCACCACAAGATGAAACTGACACATTTAGGTTGAGCAGGATCAGTCCAACTGGAGGAATCGTTCATGAATCAGCTGAAATAAACCCAGACTGGATGAAACTGATTATTGTTCAGTTTGTGTTTGATGGTTGAATTGTAAAAACACTGAAGCAGAACTGATCTGGACTGATTCAACTCATACTTGGATCATTTGGATCATTTGAAACCACATGTTGAGTTGAACAGGTTCTGTCAGTGGTAGGGATGGAACCATTACCGCTAGAATGAGAAAGCTAAAGCGCTCAAATTTCCCAGGGTTAGTATTAGCCTTTAAATTCTACTTCTGATGATAAGCATGTTGGATTAGGGCACTTTGAAAATCCCGGTGCTGCTCTTGGTTTCCTGGTCCAGCAGCTCCACTCCAGGCGTGCGTGTGCAGTTTGTAATGTTTGGCCTCTGAAAACCTGCTGGAAGGCTCCTGCATGGACACAGCTCCACAGACTGAGGACAACGGACTCCCGCACGGACCCGGTCGGTTTGAGCGCGTGCACGGAGCGGGTCGGCGCTGCTGTAAAAGCCTCCCCGGCCCCCGCCGCTTCAGATCCTCATCCAGCAGACAGACCTGTCCAACTCCTGGTTTTCCCACTCCAAAAAACACTCAGGAATGGAGAGGAGACTTGAGAAGGAATTGGATCGGTAAACAGAATCCACAATAACATTAATATTGATCCAATCCTCTTCATTTCCAGCCCTGGTGCAGATATCTCCTATGGCCATAAGGTGCTATCTTTAATGCACATTTGTATGTTTGATGTTGACATGGGAATATTTGAAGGTTTCTGACACAGAAAGGACATTGGGTGTCTGATTTATTTGGTTTTGTTTTTTTTTTTTTTTAATACAACTTGGTTCCATTATTTCAGTGTGTGTAGAAGTAGTTTGTGAACATTTGGAACACATTACAACAATAACGCAATAATAATGATAATTGTGATAATTTTGGTCACAATAACCGTGATCTGAAATGTTCATATTGTTCCATCCCTAGTCAGTGGATTGTGGAACAGCAGATGATGGACAGACTGTGGAACCAATCACAGAGCTGGAATCAGCAGCTGCTGTGACAAACAGGAAGTGGATCAGTAAAGGTGCTTCAGACTCTTCATGTACTGGTGTGTGTTGAGAGGAAACACAACATGGATGTGTTTGATCCTGATCCACAAATCCAACACAGACCAGTTCCAGAGCGAACCTGAGGCTGATGAGAGCACCACACCCATGTGCACTGGTTTATCCCATGGGATCTATGACAGAAGGCAGTAACGGACCCAGTCAGCAGCTCTGACACTGGCACTGCTGGAACACACTAGTGAGGCCAATTCCAGCTCTGTTTACACAACCGCCTCTTTTGACTCGGCTCACTAAAAAGAGCCGGCTCTTTGGGCTCCCAAGTGGCTCTTCAGATTTTCTGGTGTTTAAATTAATTCATTACCAACAATAATGTAAAGTTATGTGCAATATAAATTACTAATGTAAAAAAAACATGCACTATATCAAATGTTTATGAAATAAATACACCTTTATTCATACACTCTACAGAGAAATAAAAATAAATACATTAGAAAGTGCATAAAGAAACGCTGAACTATTTACACATGACCTTTACTAACTGGAACTATTTGAAACTTTTAGCTTTTTACTACGAAACAAATTTAAAGACAAACAACACACAGAAGTTTACAGAATCACAACAAAATATACATTCAAATGTGTAAAACACAAAGGACAAAACTCTGCATCCAGATAACAGTTTTCTGCTTCAGTGAAGACTGGCACTGAGAAAAACCAAGTGTCTCAGCTTGGGTCCAGATTTTGCTGCGTTTCCTGTTGTCACTCATTTTCTCTCCTTTTTTGACCTTTCCAGTCTGTTTGTGTTGTGCTCCTGCTCTCACTCTGTTTCTGTCGTCTCCCTCCTGTTTGTGTGCTGCTGTGTGTGTAACTCCGCCCCTCTCCCCTCTGCTGTGTGTGTAACTCCGCCCCTCTCCCTCTGTTGTGTGTAACTCCGCCCCTCTCCCCTCTGCTGCGTGTGTAACTCCGCCCCTCTCCCCTCTGCTGCGTGTGTAACTCCGCCCCTCTCCCCTCTGCTGCGTGTGTAACTCCGCCCCTCTCCCCTCTGCTGTGTGTGTAACTCCGCCCCTCTCCCCTCTGCTGCGTGTGTAACTCCGCCCATCTCCCCTCTGCTGCGTGTTTAACTCCGCCCCTCTCCCCTCTGCTGCGTGTGTTACTCCGCCCCTCTCCCTCTGGTGTGTGTGTAACTCCGCCCTTCTCCCCTCTGCTGTGTGTGTAACTCCGCCCCTCTCCCCTCTGCTGTGTGTGTAACTCCGCCCCTCTCCCCTCTGCTGTGTGTGTAACTCCGCCCCTCTCCCCTCTGTTGTGTGTAACTCCGCCCCTCTCCCCTCTGCTGCGTGTGTAACTCCGCCCCTCTCCCCTCTGCTGTGTGTGTAACTCCGCCCCTCTCCCCTCTGCTGCGTGTGTAACTCCGCCCCTCTCCCCTCTGCTGTGTGTGTAACTCCGCCCCTCTCCCCTCTGCTGCGTGTGTAACTCCGCCCATCTCCCCTCTGCTGCGTGTTTAACTCCGCCCCTCTCCCCTCTGCTGCGTGTGTAACTCCGCCCCTCTCCCCTCTGCTGCGTGTGTTACTCCGCCCCTCTCCCTCTGGTGTGTGTGTAACTCCGCCCTTCTCCCCTCTGCTGTGTGTGTAACTCCGCCCCTCTCCCCTCTGCTGTGTGTGTAACTCCGCCCCTCTCCCCTCTGCTGTGTGTGTAACTCCGCCCCCTCCCCTCTGCTCAGCGCAGAAGGAGACGATGCCACACATACTGACCAATCAAATGTGGCTTGAAGAGAAAAGAGAGAGAAAGAGAGAGAGAGAGAGAGAGAGAGAGAGAGAGAGAGAGAGAGAGAGGAACACAAACAGAGTGGTTCCCATTCAGGAGTCGGCTCCCGTCGTACACGTCACAGTGTCGGCTCTCAGAGCCGTTTCGTTGGCGACTGACACATCACTAGAACAGACGGGTCATTCCATTGCAGTTCAACCAACGGTCCCCACATGACCCACTCAGAACATTCGGACAAAACTCACACTTGTTCACCTACAGATAAACCAACACATCCAACATTTGAATGTCATATCTGTAATAGTTTAGCAGATACAGCCCTCTGAAAAATAATGTCTGTTTTTTTTAATTTTGCAAATGTTCTTTTGGTCCAACTCTGAGCAGCTCTATGTCCTCAGGTATTCCATCCACACTGAAACTGAAACGGACTGTCTGGTTGACCCAGTTTCACCAGGGTCAATGACAAATGGAGCTCAGATTTCCCAGAATCCCCAGTTTTCACAAAGCCTGTTTGTCTTGATAATGTCCTTCTGTGACATTCCTTCTTTCAGCTCAATCCAACTACACATTTTTCCTCCATGATGAAGAAGTTTGTTCAGGATTAGGAACAGAATTCCCAAAATTAGGCTGGACAGCATCATAAACATTCTGGGAAATCTGAGCTCCATTTCTGTCGTTGACCCTGGTGGAAACTGGGTCAGCTGACCCTGGTGAAACTGGGTCAGCTGACCCTGGTGGAACTGGGTCAGCTGACCCTGGTGAAACTGGGTCAGCTGACCCTGGTGGAACCGGGTCAGCTGACCCTGGTGAAACCGGGTCAGCTGACCCTGGTGGAACTGGGTCAGCTGACCCTGGTGAAACCGGGTCAGCTGACCCTGGTGGAACCGGGTCAGCTGACCCTGGTGGAACTGGGTCAGCTGACGAGCTCCATCCAGTTTCCCAGAAGTCTCTCCTCCAGGCTTCAACCTGAGCCAGTTGTGGTAAATGTGTCCTTCTTCTATCTGAGCCATCCTGCAGTTCCACAGCCTAGTTCAAATATCTGCAGTATTATCAGAACTGGTGCAATAATCAATGCCATTCTACTGTTCAAATGACATTTACACCTACGTTTGGATACAACTGCAAGAAAATAGAGTCATGCAGTCCAAAAAATATTCCAAATAGAACCAGTTCTATCCCAAAGCTCAAATTCTGTGCACAACATCTGTAAACATATATGAAGACATGGTCCAAATGTCCAAATGTTCCTGAACTGTCCACATGGTCATGTGGGTGCTCAAATAAAGAGTATTTTTGGGACAAATGTAAATGGAGCCATTTTCTTCATGTCCTCACATCAACACTTTTCATTAAATGTGGTCTTTTTCAGTAGGTTGTTGCATCTGGACCAGAAGAATCCATGTAAAAACAGGAGGTGTGTCCATTCATCCATTCTGTCCCAGTGACAGTCTGAAGACAGAGGACATTTGCAGAATGAGCCTTTGGGCCTGATTTCAAGGCCTCATGGACCAAACATGAAGGAGCACACAGTTCTTCTGATGCACAGTCTGCTCTGTTCAGGGGGTTTCAGCCCAGACACTCAGTTTCAGTTTCAGTGTGGATGGAATACCTGAGGACAGACAGCTGCTCACAGTTGGACCAAAAGCACAGTTACAAAATAAAAAAAAACCAAACAGTACTTTTCAAAGGGCTGTATCTGCTAAACTATTACAGACATGACATTCAAATGTTGGATGTGTTGGTTTATCTGTAGGTGAACAGGTATGAATTTATTCAGAATGTTCTGAGGGGGTCACATGGGGCACTTTCTGAAATCTGGTTGATTTGGGATGGAATGACCCAGACAGGATTCATCAAAGCACCAACATTTGACTGGATTCACACTGATCTGAGTTTGAGCCTCAGGTACCGTCATGACAGTCACATGACCATCAGCACACACTAGGACTGATATCAAACACACACACATGACACAACTGTGAGCAAGAGCACACAACCTCAAATACACACACACACACACACACACACACATATCTACAGGTGTATCAGATCACAGTAGACTGTCAGAAAAAACAACATTAAACCAAACTGAAGACATGTTGTAAATCTGCTCATCTGTGTTTATTGTCCATGGAATTGTCCTTTGATTGACACCAGTGTCCTGGGTCAGGACATGTCAACCCCCTACCATCCAAAAATAAGGACATGTCAACCCCCTACCATCCAAAAATAAGGACATGTCAACCCCCTACCATCCAAAAATAAGGGCATGTCAACCCCCTACCATCCAAAAATATGGGCATGTCAACCCCCTACCATCCAAAAATAAGGACATGTCAACCC
This sequence comes from Sphaeramia orbicularis, assembly GCF_902148855.1. Classification (NCBI taxonomy): domain Eukaryota; kingdom Metazoa; phylum Chordata; class Actinopteri; order Kurtiformes; family Apogonidae; genus Sphaeramia; species Sphaeramia orbicularis. The sequence continues at coordinate 2,203,076 of NC_043974.1, read as the reverse complement.
CCTACCATCTAAAAATATGGGCATGTCAACCCCCTACCATCCAAAAATAAGGGCATGTCAACCCCCTACCATCCATTCCCAGATTTGACATGAACAAAAGGTTGGAGTCTATCTGGACAAACACAAAGGGTTAATGCTGTCAGTCAGGATTCTTTCAGCTGGTTTGGACCATTTGAATTGTTCAACATTTCAGTCCACATACGTCATTCATTGCATCATCCCAGCTGAAGTGGGGGTTGACATGCCCTTATTTTTGGATGGTAGGGGGTTGACATGTCCTGACCCAGGACACTGGTGTCAATCAAAGGACAATTCCATGGACAATAAACACAGATGAGCAGATTTACAACATGTCTTCAGTTTGGTTTAATGTTGTTTTTTCTGACAGTCTACTGTGATCTGATACACCCTGTAGATACACACACACACACACACACACACACATCTCCTTCATTCTTTTCTACTCAGACTTTTTTTTACCCACACTCCTCTGTCCTCTGCTCACTCACTTTCCACACAATCACACACACACATCCAGTCCAATCCAACACATCCATACAACAGTCGTGTTACATGCAGGATTATTTTAGCATTAGCAGGTGCAAGCTAATATTACAGCATAAAATTCTAGGACAGATCTGACATTATTCTAGAATATTCCCAGAAGGCGCCCACACAGAGGACTGCATGAATCTGCAGAGTCCTAAACTCACTCACAAAGGCCCACTACTGTTTTGGTCAAATGGACACAATTCATTTACACAACTCCTCAAAAACTAGATGAAAGATGAACTTTGAATATTTCAGACTCTGGTCCCTTTTTCTCCCAGTTCTACACCTTCTGTGCAGAACTTCCAACACAGGCTGGAACGCAGATATGCAAAGGCATGTCAGAGAACACTAGAACCAGGACTCCAAATAATGCCATGGAGCGTATTCATAGATCCAATCCTGTCCCCAGGGCCGAGGACTGCCACAGCACTCACACACATTTACTTCTGCTCCGTCTCAACTAAACTCTCGGTCCCTCGTGGACGGCACATCGACTCTGAACTGCCAGTTCTTAAATACCAGACCCGGGTCAGTTTAGTGAAAACACCCAGGGGTCCCAGGGCCTGTTGGTGAGTGCAGATTCCCCAGATCACATCCGATCACTTTACATCAAGTTGTTTTTCAAACACAGCCCAAATTCTCCTCACAGTAAGCTGTGATGAGACTGTGCATGTATTTGGATAGAAAGAAAGCTCTGACCTTTAGTTTGGGCCCAAACACAGCATCACCACCACCCATCTGTGAACAGACCTAGGCCTCTTTCCAGCCCCACGCTGGGCGCTGACTGTTGTGGCTAAAATAACCAAGAAACCACGACTTCGGGACGCTCTCAGGGAATCTGTCCCATTCTGTATTCAACAGGGGTTTTATACAGGGGGGGTCTGACATCAGCGTTACCATAAAAGGAACCGACCATCGCATGCGTACGTGATCGACTCTTCTGCCAAATATGATGACATGTTATTAATGACTTTGTTTTCAACATGGCTTTGGTGGGAACATCCTCTCTTTCCTGCTCCCACATCCAATGTCCACAGGTCATGGGGACCTGGGACAAACAAGATTTACCACAAGTTACTCAACTGCATGAAATAAGACACACATACGGAATAATTTCCCCGATACTATCAGCACACGCTATGGCTGATATCAAACACACACATAACACGTCTGTTACCATGGAGACGAAGCTGTCAGACAGCAGTTAACCCTTTCAGCTCTGTGTGTGTCCACCCTCCCTCATACCTGTGATCCAGAAGGACATAGAGATGATCAGCAGTGTGTTGTCCATGTCCAGACTCATGTTCGTCTCTTCTGAGTCCTCCCCTTCACTGTCTCTGTCTCTATCTTTGAACAGGAAACCAGTCAGCCCCTCCTCATTCTTATCTCCTCATCTCCTCTGCTGTGGTTGGCCTTCTACGTCACATGCCTTCACACATTTGAGCAGAAATATTCCACTGTGAATCCAAACCACTGTTTTCTGGACGCAACGATTCAACCGTTTACAAAAAGGTTGAATGTTCATCAGGGCTCTCAAACTCCTGTTCTTTCAGGTTCCACATTCAGTCTGATTTGATCTCCAGTGGGCCGGACCAGTAAAATAATAACAGAATAATCTATAAATAATGACAACTGCAAATGTTTGTCTTTGTTTTAGTGCAAAAAACCCATTCAATTATGAAAATACTTATTTTTATAAAGTATCCAAACAAAAAATATGTGAATAACCTAAAAAAAACTGAAATTTCATTTAAAAAAAAAAAAAAATTAGTGCCATTTTAACACTATTCTGCCTAAACTTCTCATTAGTCCATGTGCATTCTGGATCAGATCTACAAAGACACTAAACACTGAGGAACAGACAGAAAAGAGTTCAAACTGGGCTGAATTTTCTTTAGACATTTCAGGTTGTTCATATTTGTTCAGGTTATTCACATTTTATTGTTTCAGGATAGTTTGTAAATGTAAGTATTTTCATAATTTAATGTCATTTTTTGCACTAAAACAAAGACAAAAATTTGCAGTTGTCATTCTTTATAGGCACAGTGTAATATTTGTTCCATCAAACCCAGTAGTAAATCTGCAGTGGTTCTTCTGTGTGGGTTCTTCTGCTGTTATTATTGGACTGTAGATCAGATTGGTCTGGATGTGGAACCCACACTAACATGAGTTCCACAGCCTGGACTGTGGAATTTATACACTGTGTACATTCATCCCAGGGGCCGGTTTGGAACCTTTGGTGGGCCTCATTTGGCCCGCGGGCCGCATGTTTGACAGCCCTGCTGTAGAAGATGGAAGGGTCTGGTGCAGTTCTAGTCCCATGTGAGTGTGGATGGAAACGGAGTGGTTGAAGGAACTCATCTACTGCTACTAAGTCCAACTGTGGTCAGTCCAGCTGCAGACTCAACACCCACAATGCACCACTGCACCAGGACAGAGCACCTGAATCACACTATTATGGTCTGTTTCTTTTGGAGGATCTGTCCTTCACAGATGATTTCCTTTATTTGTTCTTTTTCTATTGGTTTCTACAGCGTGTGCACAGTTATTAGACACAGGAGTATTTGGACCATATCATCCTATTTATGCAGGTTTGATCCTCCAGACTATAGAAATGACATTTGTGTTTGGAATGAGTCATTCCCAGGTGATCTATATTTGTATAAGAGCAGAGAGTACGGCCTCAGATGTTCCCAGCCTATATGAAGGTGTGCAGAATTAGAAGGAAGCTTCTGTACTTCAGCTGAAATCGATCCAAAACACAGATTAAGTAACAGTGAAGAGTCAAAAAAAAAAAAACCTTCAGATGAAAGGATGTGGAAACAGCTCAACCACTGAAGCACGAGCACAAGATGATCCTGTTTTAGAGCAAACAGTCGACAGAGTCATAAAATATGTAAAGAGAAGAAAACACACAAATGAACAGAGAAGATCTGAACAGAATCCAGAGGGAAAGGAGCAGGAACACATGGACCTGCAGAACCACTATGTTCCAGAAGCACAACTGACCTGGAGGGTCCAGAAGGAGAAGATGTTCAGGCCTCACAGACCAGGTCCAGGTGAGAAAGGCTGGAACAGAGCAGCACAGAACCAGAACCAGAAGAGGAACCATCAGGACTGGACCAAGAACCATCTGAACACACACTGATTCTGGGTTTAATGGACAAATGAGGACAGAGGAACTGGACATGGAGCAGACAGATGGAGCCACGACTGCAGCAGGAACAGCACACAAGACCCGAACCCTGACCCTGTTCCTAACCCTGACCCTGTTCCTAACCCTGACCCTGTTCCTAACCCTGTTCCTAACCCTAACCCTGTTCCTAACCCTGACCCTGTTCCTAACCCTGACCCTGTTCCTAACCCTGTTCCTAACCCTAACCCTGTTCCTAACCCTGACCCTGTTCCTGACCCTGTTCCTGACCCTGACCCTGTTCCTAACCCTGACCCTGTTCCTAACCCTGTTCCTGACCCTGTTCCTAACCCTGACCCTGTTCCTAACCCTGTTCCTAACCCTGACCCTGTTCCTAACCCTGACCCTGTTCCTAACCCTGTTCCTAACCCTGACCCTGTTCCTAACCCTGACCCTGTTCCTAACCCTGACCCTGTTCCTAACCCTGACCCTGTTCCTAACCTAACCCTGTTCCTAACCCGGACCCTGTTCCTGACCCTGTTCCTAACCCTGACCCTGTTCCTAACCCTGACCCTGTTCCTACCTAACCTGTCCTAACCCTGACCCTGTTCCTAACCTGTTCCTAAGCCTGAACCTGTTCCTAACCTGACCCGTTCCTAACCCTGTTCCGTAACCCTGACCCTGTTCCTAACCCTGACCCTGTTCCTAACCCTGACCCTGTTCCTGACCCTGTTCCTGAACCTGTTCCTAACCCTGACCCTGTTCCTAACCCTGACCCTGTTCCTAACCCTAACCCTGTTCCTAACCCTGACCCTGTTCCTAACCCTGACCCTGTTCCTAACCCTGACCCTGACCCTGTTCCTAACCCTGACCCTGTTCCTAACCCTGACCCTGTTCCTAACCCTGACCCTGTTCCTAACCCTAACCCTGTTCCTAACCCTGACCCTGTTCCTGACCCTGACCCTGTTCCTGACCCTGTTCCTGACCCTGACCCTGTTCCTGACCCTGACCCTGTTCCTGACCCTGACCCTGTTCCTGACCCTGTTCCTAACCCTAACCCTGTTCCTAACCCTGACCCTGTTCCTAACCCTGACCCTGTTCCTGACCCTGTTCCTAACCCTAACCCTGTTCCTAACCCTGACCCTGTTCCTAACCCTGACCCTGTTCCTAACCCTGACCCCCAGCCTAAACCCAACCTGTCCCTCCTCCTCTAACCTGAACCTTAAACAATAAAATACAATGAAACAAAATTAAATACAATCATACAATAAAATAAACAAATAAAATAAAAACAACATGAAGTGATATCATGTAAAAAAAAAAAAAAAAGTCAAAATACAACAAAATACTATAACATAAGAAAAGAAAATTATCTAAATAAGATCAAATAAAACCAAATTAAATAAATTCCAAATACACAATGAAATAAATATCTCAAAAGTCACATCAGTGTAAGACTGAAAGTAGAATAATGTAAAATCAAATACATTTAAAAAGAAGATTTCTACTAAATTAAATTAAATATAAATATACAATAAAACAAACAACTTAAAAAAAAACAAAAACAGTCAAATACAGAAAATTATCTAAAATGAAATGAAATTTAAAAAAAAAGGCATGTTATATAAAAAGAACTAAAACAATGAACAGCTGATTTCAAACGTTTCAAAATGGTAGAAATTCAGTTCAGCCTTAAAGGGTTTAGTGCATCTGAAGTGTGTGTGTGTGTGTGTGTGGTGTGTGTGTGTGCATGTGTGTGTGTGTGCGTGTGTGTGTGGTGTGTGTGTGTGTGTGTGCATGTGTGTGTGTGTGTGTGTGTGTGTGTGTGTGTGCATGTGTGTGTGTGTGCGTGTGTGTGTGGTGTGTGTGTGTGTGTGTGTGTGTGTGCATGTGTGCGTGCATGTGTGTGTACGTGTGTGTTTGTATATGTTCGTGTGTGTGTGTGTGTATGTGTGTGTGCGTGTGTGTGCGCGTGTGTGTGTGTGTATATGTGTGTGTATATGAGTGTGTGTGTGTGTGTGTGTTGTCTCCCAGGAACACACAGTCTCATTATTCTTGGTGTAAATTCCTCCCATCCACACACACTGGGCTGGATCTACTCCAGGTTTGTGGATTCCAACTGTCCAAACTGATTTCCTAACAGTGACACTAAGGCTGAGTCTGTCACAGGTGCATCAGTTCGTACGTTTGACACAATGAACATGAAATATGGGGCGTTTCCACACAGTTGTGCGTGTGCTGGGAGGAGAACATGTCAATATATGAATTTAATAAACACAAAGGGATTTATCAAAGCAGAAAACAACTGAACTGACAGAAAGTGAGTGTGTATTTAACAGGAGTGAAAAGGAGGAGCAGACAGTTTGGATGTGGAATTCCACACACATGGAAGAGGAGGAGACCAGGAAACAAGATACACTACACAGGTTTCATCCTCATGGGAACAGTTTTGGAATGACAGAAGAAAAACAACTGAGATGTATGCCCCCCCCCCAAAACACACACACACACACACACTCATATACACACACATATACACACACACACACACACACACACTCATATACACACACATATACACACACACACACACACACTCATATACACACACATATACACACACACACACACATACTTTCCAGGACTCTTGTCCACTTGATCTGTAGATTGTCATTAAAAATACGCACCAACATTCGGCTACAGTGGAACTAAAGGATGTGTGTCTGACAGTCATTCAATCCAACACCCCCCACAGCCCCCCCACCACCACCACCACCACCTCAAAGCTGAAAAACTAGGAGCACTTGGAGAGCGCAGACCTCCGCCAAGACCAATCAGTGGCCCCCCCATGGGCCCCACCCCCCATTCCCGATCACCACCAAAATGTACTCATGTGTTCCTTGTGCCAGAATCAACACTGACTGAAAATTTCATCCAAGTCTGTCCAGAACTTTTGCAGTTATCTTGTACAGACAGACAGACAAACCAAGGCTGACCTAAACAGAACCACCTGGTGGAGGAAATAAATGAACAAGAAAAGCACTGGGAGAGCACAGACCTGCACCAAGACAGGTCTGACCCCCCCCATCACCACCAAAATGTACTCATTTGTTCCTTGTGCCAGAATCAACATTTACTGAAAATTTCATCCAAATTATGGATGTAAACAATTAATTGACTAACAATTAATTGTCGATTAGAATTTACTCGATTAAATTATTAATTGTCGGTTAATTGCCCTTTTCCGCCCGTCCACACCTGTCTGAAGGCTGACGGTTTGTCCGTGGCTGGGATAGGCGGTACTGAACCGGATCATGGCATTGATGAGTTAGAATGTCTGTATGGACATGGAGGAGGAGCCAAACACAGACTGACCGTCTGTTTGTGGGAGGAGCCAAACACAGACCAACCGTCTGTTTGTGGGAGGAGCCAAACACAGACTGACCGTCTGTTTGTGGGAGGAGCCAAACACAGACCTACCGTCTGTTTGTGGGAGGAGCCAAACACAGACTGACCGTCTGTTTGTGGGAGGAGCCAAACACAGACTGACCGTCTGTTTGTGGGAGGAGCCAAACACAGACCGACCATCTGTTTGTGGGAGGAGCCAAACACAGACCGACCATCTGTTTGTGGGAGGAGCCAAACACAGACCGACCATCTGTTTGTGGGAGGAGCCAAACACAGACTGACCATCTGTTTGTGGGAGGAGCCAAACACAGACCGACCGTCTGTTTGTGGGAGGAGCTAAATACACACAGACTGTCTGTTTGTGGGAGGAGCCAAACACAGACCGACCGTCTGTTTGTGGGAGGAGCCAAACACAGACCGACTGTCTGTTTGTGGGAGGAGCCAAACACAGACTGACCGTCTGTTTGTGGGAGGAGCCAAACACAGACCGACCGTCTGTTTGTGGGAGGAGCTAAATACACACAGACCGTCTGTTTGTGGGAGGAGCCAAACACGGACCGACCGTCTGTTTGTGGGAGGAGCCAAACACAGACCGACCATCTGTTTGTGGGAGGAGCCAAACACAGACCGACCATCTGTTTGTGGGAGGAGCCAAACACAGACTGACCATCTGTTTGTGGGAGGAGCCAAACACGGACCGACCATCTGTTTGTGGGAGGAGCTAAATACACACAGACCGTCTGTTTGTGGGAGGAGCCAAACACAGACCGACCGTCTGTTTGTGGGAGGAGCCAAACACAGACCGACTGTCTGTTTGTGGGAGGAGCCAAACACAGACTGACCGTCTGTTTGTGGGAGGAGCCAAACACAGACCGACCGTCTGTTTGTGGGAGGAGCTAAATACACACAGACCGTCTTTTTGTGGGAGGAGCCAAACACAGACCGACCATCTGTTTGTGGGAGGAGCCAAACACAGACCAACTGCCTGTTTGTGGGAGGAGCCAAACACAGACCGACCATCTGTTTGTGGAGGAGCCAAACACAGACCAACCGTCTGTTTGTGGGAGGAGCCAAACACAGACCGACCATCTGTTTGTGGGAGGAGCCAAACACAGACCGACCATCTGTTTGTGGGAGGAGCCAAACACAGACTGACCAGCTGTTTGTGGGAGGAGCCAAACACAGACCGACCGTCTGTTTGTGGGAGGAGCTAAATACACACAGACCGTCTGTTTGTGGGAGGAGCCAAACACGGACCGACCGTCTGTTTGTGGGAGGAGCCAAACACAGACCGACCGTCTGTTTGTGGGAGGAGCCAAACACAGACCAACCGTCTGTTTGTGGGAGGAGCCAAACACAGACCGACTGTCTGTTTGTGGGAGGAGCCAAACACGGACCGACCGTCTGTTTGTGGGAGGAGCCAAACACAGACTGACCATCTGTTTGTGGGAGGAGCCAAACACGGACCGACCGTCTGTTTGTGGGAGGAGCCAAACACAGACCGACTGTCTGTTTGTGGGAGGAGCCAAACACAGACCGACCATCTGTTTGTGGGAGGAGCCAAACACGGACCGACCATCTGTTTGTGGGAGGAGCCAAACACAGACTGACCGTCTGTTTGTGGGAGGAGCCAAACACAGACTGACCGTCTGTTTGTGGGAGGAGCCAAACACAGACCGACCGTCTGTTTGTGGGAGGAGCTAAATACACACAGACCGTCTGTTTGTGGGAGGAGCCAAACACGGACCGACCGTCTGTTTGTGGGAGGAGCCAAACACAGACCGACGATCTGTTTGTGGGAGGAGCCAAACATGGACCAACCGCCTGTTTGTGGGAGGAGCCAACACGGACCGACCATCTGTTTGTGGGAGGAGCAAAACACTGACCGACCGTCTGTTTGTGGGAGGAGCCAAACACAGACCGACTGTTTATGGGAGGAGCCAAACACAGACCGACCGTCTGTTTGTGGCAGCGGTGCACCCCCGACTAAACCCGCACACAAATGCAGGGTGGGTATGGGAGTGTTTTCCTGGAGGTGGGTGTGGTCTACAGTCAGTGAACAGGTGGACTGTCAGTTGTGCGGGGGCACAGACTGCACCACCCTGTACCCCCACAGGATTAGAAGGAGGACGCAAAGTGACGCACACACACACGTGGTTACCAACCAACATGCACCCCCCCCAACGAAACACACACATGCACCCCACACACACACCAGTGAAAGGCACGTGCATGCACCCCCCCCCCCATTCCACCCCCCCACACCAACAGATGAATTCCACAGGAAACACTGACTGTATCCAATGGATCAATAAATCCATCATTACTGAATATGACCTGGTTTATCATGAAGTGCATAAACTATATGTAGCTTTTATTCTCACAGACTGTATTGAAAAAGAAATTCAGGTTCTCAGGAAAATCGCCGCTTATCAATTAATCATTAATCGATCAATAAGGGCGACCAACTAACGATTAATGAATTAATCAATAATTTCCATCCCTAATCCAAATGTGTCCATAACTTTTGGAGTGATGTTACTAACAACCAAACCAACCCACAAAGCCCAGTGGTCACATGACCTCCTGGTGGAGGTCATGAGTGCCTCCTGCTCCTCCTCTGACTAAACTCCTCCACTCTTCCATGTCCTTGGTCTGCTTCATTCCGTCTCTGTTCCATTAGTGCTGCTTTATCCCACAGCAGCTTTTCCACTGGACTGTCTCCAGTAGCACACACTAAAGCCTCATTTAAACAGGACGCTCTCACACACTTTCAACCTGGTGACATTTGCAGAAGTAATCTGAGTACATCACCTGCAAACCGCGGTTCAACCCCACACACTAAATTCTAGATTACACACATGCTAATTAGTCCACGCAAACTGGGACCTGAGTGGATCCAGCCTGGACCATCAAACAGCTCAAACAATGGACAAAGCAAAAAGTAATCTATTACCAACAAATACACAGAAATTATTCAGGATTCATGGGGGGGGTTATAATTTAAGGGGGAAAACTACCTTAAAATTCCCTGAATCCATCCGACCAGGAAAGGTTTGAGTGTTTCAGTCAGAGGGGTGAGACTGTGGAACAGATTTAACCTGGAGTTAAAGAAACGTCCAAGGATGAAAGAACTGAAAAGAACAAACCAAAAAAAAGCAGATTCATGTGAACAGCTGAGGATGTGTGGGTTTGTTACTGGGATTATGTGGGCAGACATGGTGTATGATGTTCTGTTCATGCTTTCTTTTCTTAGATCCATCATTTAATAGGTCTAATGTATGTGATTTTCTTTTACTGTAGTTTGGTTTGGTTTGTTCTTTTCTCTTCTGCCCAGTTTGACTCAGTTCTGGTTGGAATAGTTGGACTTACTGTTTCCATTATTAGTATCCCCATGGTTGGTACTGTTTGGATTGGTGATACTTTCTTATGAGGGTCTTCACCACCTTCTTAACTCTTGCTCTCTCCCCTTCACCCCCCCCCCCACCACCACCACCCATGTCAGGTCCAGCATCTAACTGTGGTTCAACTAAACTCATAATACAGTCAGTCAAACATCAAGGGCAGCTTCATAAACTTTATGAAGTTTCCTTTGGCAAAGCAGATGTGTTCAGCAGCAGAAGGAGACAGAGGACCATTCTGCTGTTAGGATGAAGATATTTATTTACTTCTTTCTTTCTTTCTCGTGTCAGTGCAGTCGTATGTGTCAGTGTTGAGGCTGACTGTTGTTTTTTTGTTGCTGATCACTATCAGAGGCTTCAGTTTTCTTCCTCTTCACTTTTCTGATCCATATCACTGATGGAAGGAACTGAACCACACTGGGTTCCTGTGGTCTGTGGTTGCTGATAGCTGATTGGCTGATGCTGTCGTCGAGCCTCGTGATGCGTGTACGGACAGAAAAACAGGAAGTGTGTGATGATATGAATCAGCTGTACTCAGTGAATATATGTTTGTGTGTAGATTCAGTTCAGATACTGAGTTGATCCTGATCTTAAAGCTTCAGCTGAAGTAAACAGTGCAAATGGACTGGATGAATCCCAAAACTGTCCCTGTGCTCGTCCTACAGACTGAAACGTTTGTACAGTTTAATATCAGAACAACTTTCATATCCTGACTGGGTTTAGACAGATCCACTTCCATATGACATCTGACATTCAGCTAATAAATGTATGAACCGAGATAAATAATCTAAACTAAGCTAAACTAAACTAAGCTCATATTATTCACTGTGCTCAAACCAGCCCTAGTGTTTTTCATCTGCACTATTTATGTGACAATTACAGTCAAAGAAGTTGGCTCAAATGGTTTAAAGGCTATTTTTAACATGAAATAAAATCGTTTTCCTCCATAAGTATTTCATGAATCTGGTATTTTTGGTATTAGTACTTCATATACTGTTAGCACAAACACTATGAACTCCTTTTACTGCAGGGCTGTCAAACATGTGTTCCACCAAAGGTTCCAGTCCGACCCCTGGATGAATTTACACAGTGTCTAAATTCCACAGTCCAGGCTGTGGAACTCATTTTAGTGTGGGTTCCACATCCAGACCAATCTGATCTACAGTCCAATAAGAACAGCAGAAGAACCCACACAAAAGAACCACTGCAGATTTACTACTGGGTTTGATGGAAATAATAATATTACATTATGTCTGGAAATAATACAAACTTCCATTTTTTTTCTTTTAGTGCAAAAATAACATTAAATTATGAAAATATTTACATTTACAAACTATCAAAAAGAAGTATACCTCAAGTACGTGTGATTAAGTATACTTAAGTTTTTAAGTACACTTCCCAAAGTATACTTTTATGTATCAAGTATACTGATACAAATATACTATTAGTGTACTTACAAGTAAACTATTTGGGACTAAATTGGCCCAATTTTAGTTTCTAAAAGTACACTTTCAGGTGTACTTCAAAGTAAACTTCTAGGTGTACTATTAGTTTACTGGGAATAAACGTCTGGTCCACTTTTTAGTTTAGAAAAGTACACTTTCAAGTATACTGAAAAAAATAACTTGTAAGATTTACTTAAAAAAAATCCTTGTAACAGTTTGCACTAACACTTTTTAAGTAAACTTTACTGCCGCAAAATCCAGTATAGGTTACTTCCCAGTATCCAGTAACATGTACTAAACACTACAATGAACAGCTGTGAAGTTATGAAGTAAATGTTACTTTGTGATATCAAAGTTTGAAGTTATATTTACTTAGAATAATTTAAGTAAAATACATACATTTTTCCAGTCAGGAACAACAAAATATTAAGTAAATATTATAAATCTGTAGTATTTAGTGTTATGAAGTAATTAAGTACTTTTCATTAGTGTTTAATAATTCCAGGTACTCAGTTGTATCAGTTGATTTACTAACTAGAATTATGTAAATGTTATTTTCTCTATGCATGGAATAGTTTATGATAAATCACAAAATTACAATACAGTTGAATTCAAATGTTATTGAACAATTGCACAAATAGACACAAGAGCCCACTTTAATGTTTGTACCTTCAGGGACAACTTCATCCCATCCAGCTCCAGGAAAAGTTTGTGAAATGCTTCCACAGTGCAGCGCAGTGCTGGGGGGTATGCAAGGTGGAGGGCATACATCAGTCTCATTAGCAGTGCACAAGCTTTAGCAGTTGTTCTGGAAAAATCATCCTCTACTAATTGGTCTTCAATAAAGAAGGGTCAGTTCAAGTGTTCAGTGTCAAAGAAATCCCTTTATTTGGAGCTCCATAGAAACAGATCCCCCTCAGACTAAAGACTGAGACGCTCTGAACCCACAAACACAAATCCCCCTGTAGTCTTCTGTCTGCCATGAGAACATGATGATGAGTGGAAAGTGTTCTGGTTAGTGTCAGGAACTGAGAGATCAGACCCCTGTGAGAACTGTGGGTTTGGCCTTCTACTGTGGACACAACACACAGAGGTCCAAACTGCTCTGGAATACACAGTGACATGAAAAGATCTGAAATAGAGTTAGAAGCCTATATGACATATGAAATATAGGAAAATATATATGAATATATATGGATCCAAGGAATTTAGGTATTACACTGTTCTAAAGTTTATATGTTTTATTATCTGTACACACACTCAAAGGTTTTGTCTTTTATTCTACAATGTAACATTGAAGCAGGAAAAACTAGAGGAAACACACAGTATATGTGTTCTACAGTGATTTCAGTAATGAGTATTTTTTCATTGTAGTTTGAGGGACAGTCGTCTAATGCCAAACAGCATCTGTTCTAGTTAAAGCAGGAGGAGTCACTGGGTGAAGTTTAAAGGCTTTAGTTGGTTGAAGGTTATTTTACATCAAATGTGAACTGATGTGTTCAGGTGTGTGTTTGTAGAAGACTGACTCTGTAGACATGGAACTGAAACAAATGAGAAAGTGATTGGACAAAAGTGTAAAGTTCAGTCGAGTTAAGTCCAATTAAAACCTGAACACATCTGACTGGATCATTAATACATTTGAATTTACATGATTTATTCTTTATTCAGGTTGAATAACTGCAGTTTGTCAGAGATCAGCTGTTCTTCTGTGGCCTCAGCTCTGAAGTCCAATCCTTCACATCTGATAAAACTGGAGCTGAGTGGAAACGAGCTGAAGGATTCATCAGTGAAGGAGCTGTGTGATTTCCTGCAGAGTCCACATTGTAAACTACAGCGACTGTGGTCAGTTCACTGTTAGTTTGATAGAGTTCTGTTTTAGGAGCAGCTGAACCTCATTTATGAACAAACAGAACTGACATCCATAATGTTTTACAGTTCCAAGAACAGTTGTGTGAACCCTTTGAAATGTTCTAGTTTTCTGCATGAATTGCTCATAAAATATGATCTAATCTACATGTCAGTCACAAGTACAGACAAATACAATGTGTTTAACCTAATAGCACACAAAGAAAAATAATATTTCATGTCTTTATTGAGCACAACTATGAAACAGTCCCAGTGAATGTAATGATTGAAGCTCCTTTTGCACCAATAACCTTAAACCAGTGTTTTTGGAGCTGCTGATCTGACCTGCACAATGTCCAGGGACATTTGGGATCATTCTTTCTGACACAAGTGCATCAGCTCAGCTCTATTCTTAGGATGTGTGGTGTGAATGGCTCTGGTGAGTTCAGTCCACAGCGTCTCTATTGGATTCAGGTCTGGGCTCTGACTGGCTCTGTCCAAAAGGGGATTTTTCTGTTTCTGAAGCCACTCTAGTGTCAAGTCCTGGATCCACAAAATGGTGGACTCAAATGCACGACTCACCGAGAACTGAAGATTTTAACCAAAGTGTTTTAATACTGAAAAAGTGATTGAACAAAAAGCGCTCCCAAGGAGGATGTATAAAACTACTCCAAAGAATCTCCATGATAAACAAAAGCCTTACAGAAAAACTGAAACCAAACTAGCAAACATGAAAAAACCTGGTTTGGACGTTTGACATGAACACGCTGACAGAATACGACGAACTGGCACCAGACAAAGAGAGACAGGACTGTTTGTACATGAGGTAGGGGAACACAGGTGACACCAATGAGGGGTGGGGCTAACAATCACACTGGAGGGAAAACACACAAAGGGAGGAAGTCAGAGTCTGAAACGAGAGGGAAGAGATGTGTCCAAAATAAAGCAGGAAGTGCAAGACAGGAGCAAATGTGAACGACTGGAACTGAACATAAAGTGACTAAAGACGAGCCATGAAACACTAAACATGAACATGACTAACACACCTGAGCACACATGACAGGACCCCCCCTTCTACGGCCGACTCCTGACGGCCCAGAAGCCTCTGGGTGGAGCGCAAAAAAGTCCCTGATCAAAGTCTGGTCCAAGATAAAACGCACTGGGATCCAAGAGCGCTCTTCTGGACCCTAACCCTCCCAGTCCACTAAAAACTGTCTCCCACCGCCCCGATTGCGGACTGCCAGGAGCTTCCTGACAGTAAACACCAGACCACCGTCCACGATCCGGGGGGGCGGAGGGGGAGCGGAGGCGGGCACCAGAGCACTTTCCTTGACGGGCTTGATCTTGCTGACGTGAAACGTAGAATGGACCTTCAATGACCTGGGAAGACGCCAACTGACAGAAACAGGATGAACAACCTTAGATATAGGGAAAGGACCCACAAACCTCGGAGCCAGTTTCCTGGAATGGACTTGAAGGGGCGGGTCTCTGGTGGAGAGCCACACCCTCTGGCCCGGCCTGTAGAGAGGAGCTGGCACAACTCCTTCCACAAACCTGAGACAAACTGGGGTCCTCTGTCTGAAACAATATCAGTGGGGAAACCATGAATGGTGAAAACATGAGTCCTCCTGACCTCTGCTGTTTCCTTAGCAGAGGGTACCTTGGCCAGGGGAATGAAATGGGACATTTTAGAGAAACGCTCTGCTACCGTCAGGAGAGTTGTGTGACCTTTAGATTGTGTCCGCCATGATTGGAGCTGCCGTGGCCTAGATTGGCTGGAGAGTTGACTGGTGACCGAAGGGTCGCAGGTTTGATTCCCTGGACTGGCAGAGAGTTGTTGGCTGATGTTCCCTTGAGCAAGGCACTTAACCCCCCATTTGCTGTGTGGTTTTGGGTTCAACACATTCTGTTTGTCTGTACTGGTGACTGAGATGCAGATCACATTTTATGAGCAATTCATGCAGAAAACTTTGAGGGTTCACAGAGTTTTTCTAACCACTGTATAGTCGACACCATTTAATGTTGGATTTTTCTGTCAGCTACAAAACTTACAGTCAGTAAAAACTGTTTGGTTGAAATGAATGTTGAATATTTCACATTCATGTTGAAAACCTAAATATATTTGGCTGAAATGTTCATTAATTTGAATCTCCATCATTTCTTCTTTATTCAGGTTGGATAAATGCAGTTTGTCCAAAATCAGCTGTTCTTATCTGGCAGCAGCTCTGAAGTCCAATCCCTCACATCTGATAGAACTCGACTTAAGTGAGAACAACCTGAAGGATTCAGATGTTAAAGAACTGGAGGACCTTGTTCAGAGTCCACACTGTAAACTGGAGAAACTGGAGTAAGTAATGTCAGTTTGTGCTGGTTTGGTGAACACCTCCATGATTAGAAGTCTGTTTGATTATTTTTAGTGATTCCTCTGTGGTTTGAATAAATTCAGAAAAGTCTCCGTTAACATTTCTTTCTGATCTGTTTGTATTTTCTTCTTTCTTCAGATGGAAGTCATCTGTGGAACAGTCACTGTGATCAGGACTGTGTGAGGATCAGCTGAGTCCAGATGATCGACAGATGTGAAAGCAGCAGCACATCCTCACTTCTTCTCCTCCACTCCTCACTTCTTCTCCTCCACTCCTCACCCCTCCCTCTGATGATGTCACAGAAGGTGAGGCAGACTTCCTGTAGCTCCGCCTCCTCGGTCCATCATGTGACTTTAAAGGCGGTGAAACATCCTTCCAGATGATTCTCTGAGATGGATTCATGAGGAACCACGAAGCACTGAGGAGTGGAGGAGCTGAAAAAGAAGGAACTGACCAGAGGTTTTTCATTGGATGTACAGTCAGTGAACCAGTGAGTTCTGTGGATGGCACTGAGTTATTTTGTGCTGCCACCCTGTGGACTAATGGAGAACTACACTGTATACCTGAAAACTGGACCTGTGGTCAGGCAAGGGACTATTTTTGGTCATTTCCAAATACATGACAAGACAGTGACATCAGCAGTTCCAGAGAGGACAGTGAGTCCACAATCTGAGGTCCACTGTGGTCTCCAGGGTCTGCCAGGTCCAATGTGGTCTCCAGGGTCTGTCAGGTCCAATGTGGTCTCCAGGGTCTGTCAGGTCCAATGTGGTCTCCAGGGTCTGTCAGGTCCAATGTGGTCTACTGGGGTCTGTCAGGTCCACCTGTGCTTTGTTCAGTTCCATGCAGTAATGGAACTAATGTAGGAATGATGTTCAAAGGGGTCATGTGGATGTGGACAGGGGTCTGGACCAGCACACATGGGGGTCTAAGGGGACAGGGGTCTGAACCAGCACACATGGGGGTCTAAGGGGACAGGGGTCTGAACCAGCACACATGGGGGTCTAAGGGGACAGGGGTCTGGACCAGCACACATGGGGGTCTAAGGGGACAGGGGTCTGGACCAGTACGCATTGGGGTCTAAGGGGACAGGGGTCTGGACCAGCACACATGGGGGTCTAAGGGGACAGGGGTCTGGACCAGCACACATGTTGTTGTGATGTTCTAACAGTGATGTTCTAGTTTCTTAAATACATGTTCCTTTGACTTTAAATGTGTTTTTCTTGTTTTTTTTTTTTGTATTTTTTGCAATTACAGGTAAGGAACCAAATATGGTCAATTCATTAACCTTGATTTTCTATCTAATAACAGTTGAAAACTGTCCCCAAAGTCCTGCAGTGTCGTTGGGTTCTCCAATAACACAGTCAGGTGTAAGTGTTGAATGTCAGAGTATTTCTGGGAGTGTTCTATAAAGGGTTCAGAGGTGAGTTCAACAGTTGGGACTTTAGTTTCCGTCTGTTTCTTTTCATTCTTTTCCATTTCAATCTGTGTTTTTCTGTTCTGATGCGTGCGTTTCTCTTTGTCATTCCATTCAGTTCAGACTAATCCTAATGAAACCAACTCATTGTGAAAACATTCTCATGGGTTTCATGTCTTACTTGAGCAGAAGGATGGGTTCTTGGTCAGTGTAAAAATATGACAGATGACATACTGGGCTGGTTGACAGTGACAAAGTCAGAGCCATAGACACACAGAGTTGGGACCTGTTTGGATGTGAGCCCTACGTTGATCACATGGTTGATGTAAGCCTCAGTAGTTCCAAACAAACTGCACTGTCATGTTCTTCTATGGGACAGACAGCAGTGAGTGTGTGATTGCAGGTAAATGTCCAAATAAAGCACACACTAGTCTGTTTCCAACCGCTGTGTCACTACTGTATGTATGTTTGTGTCCGTTGTGCTTTTGAGCAGTGGGGTTGAAACCACTGAAAGGACGGACTTTATTACTGTGAAGAGTTTTAGATTTAGTGGTAGGTTTATGGAATGAGCGCAGGACAAATCCAACTACTAACAGTCATCACATGGAATTCTGAAATGTTCATAAATGACAAACAGAATCAAATCAGTGTCAGAGTGGACCCATATTTGGAGCACAGGAAATGACAGGAATGATCACATGACCTCAGCTGACAAACTGAAGCCGACACCAGCAGGTCGAACAGAACAAATCAAATCAAAGCCACTGAGAACCACATGTGGACTAACGGTACCTTAGCTTGGAAACTCCATCATCTGTGGTTCTAGTGGTTGAGTGTGAACAGCTGGAAGTCCAACACAACAGTAGTTTCAGATGGAGATGTATCCAAACACTAACACAGAGCAAAGAGAACAGAGTGAACAACAGAAATGTCACTAATACAGGACAGACACTGGATAGAGAATTAATAAACCACCTTCTGTCAAAATGTGATGACGTCATATAAATTTAATCATCAAAAATAATACAAAAAAATTATAAGTCCCGCCCCCTTTTAAAAAGGCGGGCTTTTCACAAATGCTCATTCATCGAAAAGTGCGCCTTTTTAAAAGGCGGGCTTTTTGATGAATGGGCTTTGTGAAAGATTGACAGTTGTGTGTTTGGTTTAACAGAATTAGGATGTGAGGATGTGGAACATGAAACTTGCACGTATGTTTTCACTGTTTCGGGATTGGGGCGGGGGGTGTGAAGGGGAGAACAAGTGGTCATTCATCGAAAAGAATGAATGAGTATTTTGATGAATGACTCACTTTTTGATGAATGAGTATTGTGAAAGATTGACAGATGTGTGTTTTGGTTTAACACTTGTTAACAGAATTAGGATGTAAGGATGTGAAACATATGTTTTCAGTGTTTCGGGGTACATGAGTGCAAGGGTGGGTGACTCTGTATAAATAAGTGAACAGTCTGGCTTGCTCTAAGAGTTAGACATGTTTAGTATTTAGATCAAACATTTATATTTAATACTTACATTTAATATTTTTATTTAACATTTTATATTTAGTATTTCGATCAAACATTTATATTTAATATTTACATTTAATATTTTATTTAACATTTTGTATTTAGTATTTAGATCAAACATTTATATTTAATATTTACATTTAATATTTTTATTTAACATTTATATTTAATATTTACAATGACTATTTAGATTAAACATTTAGTATTTCACATTTATAATCATACTTAACATTTCTATTTAATATTCACATTTAATATTTTTGTTTAACATTTTAGATTTACATTTAGTATTTAGATTAAACATTTATATTTAATATATACATTTAATATTTTTGTTTAACATTTTATATTTAGCATTTAGATCAAACATTTATATTTAATATTTTTATTTAACATTTTATATTTACATTTAGTATTTAGATTAAACATTTAACATGGCAATCTTTAAACCAAATTTGGCATGAATTCAACTGATAAGTTTGTTGCTAGAGTGTTAACAAGCAAAGAAAGAAACAAACCGAACCAAAAACAACACCCCTTGCCTCCCCTTTGGGGTGGGCTTATAATGACAATTCTAAATTTTTTCTTTTGTTTTAGTACAAAAAAGTATTACACTTACAAACTATCCTTAAACAAAAAAAGTGATCAACCTGAACTTCCATCAACAACCTGAAATTTATCAGGCAAAATAATTGCAATTTTATTTTTTTTAAATATTTTATTTTGGTTTTCGAATTTTCATTTTACAAATGAAGAAAGAGAACAATGGAACAGACAAATGTGACAGGGACACAACTGTTCATCTCTGTGTACCATTTGGTTAAAGGAATAGGAGAATCAGACTTCCATGTAACAGCAATATTTTTTCTGGCCACTGCCAAGGCTATTTCGGGGAATTTTGTTTGATATTTGTTTAGTGGTTCATTAATCTTCATAAAATTTCCAATTAGACAAATTTCAGGATCCAGGGGTATTGAACTCCTGGTAACATTAGACAAAATATCACACAAGCCCAGCCAAAAATCTCTGACTTTCACACATGACCAAGTACAATGTAAGAATGAGCCAATTTCTACTGCACATCGGAAGCATGCATCAGAGAGTTCAGGTTTAGACCGATGGATTTTTTCTGGAGTCAGATATAACTGATGCAGAAAGTTGTAATGGATAAGTCTACATCCTGAGTTTATTAGTGGCTGATATGCTGTTCTCACACAATTTGGACCAGAGGGCGTCTTCAATTGTGATGTTTAAGTCTGATTCCCACTTTTCTTTGGATTTATACATCTTTGGTTTAGGACATTCTTTTATCAAAAAAGAGTACACTTAGAAATAAATTTACATGGGTCACCATTATGCAACAATTTTTCAAGCTCCGTGAGGTTGGGTAACACAGTATTCTTGCCCAATGTGCTGCTTAGAAATGATTGCAATTGGAGAAAACAAAAAAAGGTCTTGTTTGGCAAATTATATTTGCCTTTCAGTCGTTCAAAAGTCATCAAAGATCCTTTCTCAAAGCAGTCCTCCAGTTTATGTATTCCATGTTGATACCAGGTTTCCAGAATTGTATTGTTTAGAGTCAAATGAATGCGATGGCTTTGCTTCAACGGAGACTTTGACGACAGTTTGACTTTTTGTTCAATGCTTTTATGTCTATCATACCATAATTTACTAAGGTGAAATAGAATTGGATTATCTGTTAATTTAGGCAAGATTTTTGAGTTGTACTTATATATAAAATCACAAAAACCATTATCTCTCAAAGAATGAAAAGTAATGTATGTCCAAGATGGAACTTTGTCACCTTCAAACAAGGATAAAATAAATCGCATTTGAGCAGCAAAGTAATATTTTTTTGAAATGGGGCAACTGGAGCCCTCCTGATTTATATTCCCATGATAATATTTCTAAAGACCTTCTGGCCACTTTACCATTCCAAATGAATTGCCTTACACTTTTATTAAGAGATTTTTAAAAAAGGCTTGAGGAAGGGGTACAGGAAGTGACTGAAAGAGATACTGTAACCTCGGTAAGATGTTCATTTTGACGCAGTTGATTCTTCCAATCAAAGTGATGGGTAGGCTAGACCACTTGTGTAGGTCTTCCTCAGTCTTTTTAATAAGTGGGCTGTAATTCAATTTATAAAATTTTTTTAGATTATTATCCATTGTTATGGCCAGATATTTTACACCTGTTGGAGTCCATTTAAATGCAGAGATGCCTTGACATTCAGAGTGATTGAATGCTGTAAGTGGAATAATTTCACTTTTATCATAATTTACTTTATAACCTGAGACAGCACCATATAAATCAAGCAAATGTTGTAATCGAGTAAGGGATTTAGAGGGTTCTGTTATATATAACATAACATCATCGGCGAATAAACTAATTTTATGGGCTGACGGACCAACCACAAAGCCCTTAATGTCAGAATCTTGTCTAATTGCCTCCGCCAAAGGTTCGATAGCCAGTACAAACAGACCTGGTGATAATGGACAACCATGGCGAGACGATCTAGTCAAAGGGAATGCGGAGGACATCTGCCCATTAGTAGTGATCCTTGCTTTAGGTTTGTAGTACAAAGTTTTTACCCAATCAATGAAATTGTGACCGAAACCAAATTTTGTCAACGCCTTAAATAAATAGAGCCATTCCAGTCTATCAAAGGCTTTCTCAGCATCTAATGCCACTGCCACGGATGGATCAGATCTTGATTTTGCCAAGTGGATTATATTAAACAGTCTACACAAGTTATTGGCAGATGCACGTTTTTGAATAAATCCACTTTGGCCTGGATTAATTATTTTTGGTAATATGTCACAAAGTCTATTTGGTAACAATTTAGAAATCAGTTTATAATCTGTGTTCAATAATGAAATAGACCGGTATGAAGCACATTTCAATGGATCTTTATTTTTCTTGTGTATAACTGTAATTATGGCAGTTGTAAAGGATTCAGGTAATATTTGTGTTTTAGCTGATAAATTTATTACATCAATAATTAGAGGGATGAGCAAATCTTTGAATTCTTCATAAAATTCAGGAGGGAAACCATCCTTTCCTGGTGCTTTGTTAGACTGGAGTGAGTGTAAGGCTTTGTTCATTTCTACCTGAGTAAAGGGGAGGTCAAGATTCTTTCGGTCTTCTTCATTAATTGTTGATAATTCAAGTGTGGATAAAAAATTGTCAAGGTGGGTCGAATCATCTGGAAGTTCTGATTTATATAATTTGGAGTAGAAATTTTTAAATGTGTCATTTATTTCTATTGGGTTATATGAAACTGTACCCGTTTCAGTATGAATAGCATTAATTGTCCTATTACTTTCCTCAGACTTCAGCTGCCACAACAAAACTTTGTGTGCCTTGTCTCCCAATTCGTAATACCTCTGTTTAGTTTTCAAAATGTCTCTTTCAGTCTTGTAACTATTTAATGTATTGTATTGAAGTTTTTTTCTTAACTAAAGATTGGTAAGTGTCATTAGAACCATTTCGTTGAAAGTCTTTTTCCAGTTGTAAAATTTATTTTTCTAACTTTTCAGTATCTTCTGTGTATTTCTATTTATGACCCTTTGTATAGGAAATAATTTGCCCTCTTAAATAAGCTTTTAAGGTATCCCATAAGATAAAACAACTAGGAGAGGAAGCACTATTTGTTTCACAGAAAAACCTAATTTGGTCTCTTATAAATGTATGAAAGTTAGCTCTGTGAAGCAAAGTGGGTTCAGGCACCGTCTATAGGGCCTTCTGGGTACATCAGGGAATGAAATAGACAAGATTAATGGAGAGTGGTCAGATAAAATTCAGGATAAATATTCAGATTCCAATACTCTATGAAACAACTGGCTAGATAGCAAAAATAAATCAATTCTAGAGCGGGAGTTATGAGGGCTTGAATAAAAGGAATAATCATGAGTCTGGGGGTGTGTCTGCCTCCAAATGTCCATTAGGTTTAAATCTTTCATATAAGATTGGATCATCATAGCTGCTTTCGACCTGGTGATGGTCTTGGATGATTTGTCCAAAGCAGGATCTAAACAAAAGTTGAAGTCACCCTCTATTAGTACATTATGTTCTCCACTTGCAATTTTTAGAAGAAGATCCTGCATGAACATTTCATCATCATAGTTAGGTGCCTATGGATTAAGGAGTGACCATTTTTTCTGAAAGTATTCTACAATTAATAAAGACATATCGTCCTGATGGGTCAATAAGAGTATCAATAACTTCCAAAGGTGTGTTTTTATTCACCAAAATGGCTACTCCTCTGGCTTTTGAATTGAAAGAAGAGGATATCACCTGTCCTATCCACTCCCTCTTCAGTTTTTTATGTTCTTGCGAAGTGAGGTGAATTTCATGGATGAAAGCTATGTCTACTTTTAACTTTTTCAGATATGTTAAGACCCTTTTCCTCTTAACTGCCCCATTCAGACCATTAACATTAAAACTGACTAACGTCAAAATGCTGTCCATTTAGACATGCTTATATAATAATTGGACATGACTTGACATGACATGCATGGCATGATATGTAAGTGGAGCAGGAAGAAAAAAAAAAAAAAGTCCCCAAAACATAAACAGTGAGCACAAAACCCTACAGTGCCAATCCCAAACATAATGGCACACCTTCCGTAAACTGGAATGGTCTTACATACGTGAGCAACCTCAAGTTTAATCGACATGAAAATCTACCGCCCCCCGGGGGCCCTCCAAACAAACATGACAGATTTTGAAGCACTCTTAACTTTGTGATAAGTTGTGAAAGGATCAAATGATGCCCCAATAAATAAAAAAGTATCTATAAAACAACTGAAAATAAAAATAAAAGTCAGGGCTTATGACAATGATATCTCACTGCGCTGGTTGCATAATTGCAACCGAGTCTGTTCGAGCCACAGTTTTCTTCATTTTCCCAGTACATTGTCCACAAACACTGTGGCTTCCATTGGTGTTTTGAAGAATTTCCCTTTCCCATCCAAGAGCATTATCCTCAGTGTTGCCAAAACCAAAACACACATCTGTCAATCTTTCACAATACTCATTCATCAAAAAGCCCGCCTTTTAAAAAGGTGGGCTTTTCGATGAATGACCACTTGTTCTCCCCTTCACACCCCCCGCCCCAATCCCGAAACAGTGAAAACATACATGCAAGTTTCATGTTCCACATCCTCACATCCTAATTCTGTTAAACCAAACACACAACTGTCAATCTTTCACAAAGCCCATTCATCAAATAGCCCGCCTTTTAAAAAGGCGCACTTTTCGATGAATGAGCATTTGTGAAAAGCCCGCCTTTTTAAAAGGGGGCGGGACTTATAATTTTTTTGTATTATTTTTGATGATTAAATTTATATGACGTCATCACATTTTGACAGAAGGTGGTTTATTAATTCTCTCTGGATCATTTGAAAGATGAGAAGATCTTCTTCACTTTCTGCTGGAGTTTCTAGATCAGCAGAAACACAAACAAATGTGTTGTGACCCAGAAGTAGGTCCATATTTGGTCCACCAGTTTGTGCACTGGGAGTCTGTGGAAGTTCACTCTGTTTTCTGGACCGCTGTGGAACAAGTGACAGTTTGTGCTTCAGGTCTGAAAGTGGTCAGAGGTTCAACTTTCACCCACAAACCAGAGTTTGTGATCTGGAAGTTCAATGTTCAACTATTGGTTTGATAATAAAGCCACGAGGAACAGGATTTCACCATCCACTATATTAACCCTTTCATGCATGAATTATGAGAACCTGAGTCCAGAGTTTTTTGACCTGATTGTTTTTATTCCTCTTTAGGCGTGAAAAAAAAAAAAACAATGCGATTGAATTGTTTTTAATGAATGTATTTTTCGCAGAGTTCGAAAAACCATGAAACACAGAAACGTGTATATCAGAAAGTGATGGACTGTGTGACAGTTGTAAAAGAAAACATTTTCAATGCAGCTAATCTGATGGGACTAGTTGTTCCTCACTTCATGGAGATAATATGCCAAAAAAATAAGAAAACTGTTTTTCTTATCGTCTAATTGCAATTAGCAACTGATTTCCACTCCAACATGTTAGTGCAGATCAGGTTTATCCAAAACACAAAATGACAGGAATGGTCTGAATGTCAGTGTATTATTATGGGATGGTGCATTAGTGTCCACTGCGTTGGCTGAAATGGAACTAAAACAACAAAAGCTGTGAATATACAAGAGAACAGCTGGAGAACAACTGACCACTGGAGTGACCACTGGAGTGACCACTATACATGAAAGGGTTCAAATCCCAGCGTCTGACAGAGACAATTGTACAAGTGACAAAGAAAAAACAGGAAAGAGGAGGAAAAAAGGTCGAAAAACTCCTCTGGTCTCCATTTGAACAAAGGGACTTGAATGGGAGCTGTCCTTTCACTACATGTCCACTAGGGGGAGCTGTAAGTCCAGAACAGGTCAACACTGTGGCTGTCAGTTCAGTTCAGTGTGTGTTGTTGTGCACTTCAATGAGGTTGTGAATGGTTCAGCAGTGGCAGAATGGGTGAAGAGGAACCACCAAGAGAAAAAGTGCTGATGTTTCCACTAATGTTTCCATTCTGCTCTTTGACTTTATTCATGTGACACAAATGAATGGGATGGAGATCAGGAACAAATCAAACCATGATGACTGGGTTTGTTTCATTTCATTGAATCCACTAAAAGGACTTTTTCAAGGTGGAGTTTGGATTCCACTGATATTCCAATCATTAGTCGAATAATTACTCATTAAATCCCTCATTCCATTCAGATAAATATTGAGTTAGAAATGGCAGATGTGGTGAAATGCCCTGCAGGGAAATCTATTCTCTAATGAGGGATTCATTCTTATTTGGGTCTTGGTGATTTCTTTGGACACGTATAAATATCTTTGTGATGCTGGTGTTTTCAGACATTTTCTGTTTGTCTTCAGTCTGAAAACGACATGAAATGTTCAGACTTGATCCTGAATGTGATGAATGGATGCATATTTACAAATGAAATGATGTTCCATATGTTCTATGGTTTATATGCACATTTGATTTCCTTTCTTTTTCATTTTCATTGCTCATAGTGGACCAACTATTTCTGCTTCAAGGATCTAATTCAATATTTTGCGTGGCTCATTTTTGCTTCATAAACTGGATCAGTTGGTTTGAACTTGTCCTCAAATTCTGTGAGTAGTTGAGGTTGTGATGAATGCAGATGTATATAAATCTGAAATGTGTGTATATAAATGTCAATTGGAATGTAGAAGTGCAGATCTCATAAATGCTGTCTGATCTCAGTTCAAAAGTTCCTTTGAAAAACAGAATGTGAATCCAGTGAAATGAGCCCATTCATCTGTATGAGCTGGAGTTCCATGAGGCGGCCAGTAGAGGGCGGAGGGGGGTCACACCTGGAGACCAGGACCAGGTTCTGCTGATCTAGTCTGCTTCTGTTCACTCTGGTTCCTCGTTTTCCTCATTTATTTATTTTTTCCCCCAGATTTTATTCTTTTTTTTTTTCTTTTTTTTTTTTTTCGAACATGCAGAGAAAATCCGACCAAACAAAGCAAATGAAGACATAAACAAAATCCCATTGAAATGGACAGAATCTGTCTTCAGCACATACAAGTCTGAATATTGCATGGTGGAAAAGGAGGAGGAAGAAGTCTAAACTTATTTCATCCTACCCCTCTGTGCTTTTACACCTTTATCATTAACTTTATACAACAATCAGCCCATACTATTTCCTTCATTTTAGCATGGAACCACAACAATCCATAATGCAGTAAGTGAATGATCCCCAACAGTCTGTTCATGTCAGTGCAGTCGTACAAACAGACTCAACTAATCCAACATTCTCTTCAATAATTCCAGCAGATTTATCAGTACAACATCATTCATAAACAAACAGGCCTCATTGTCATTATTAAATACTGGACCTCTTAACAATCAATTCTTTCCATCTTTTTTTCAGCTGAATTCTGTTTGATATTTGTTTGATCTCCACACAGTTTGTTCCACACTTTTCCTCCACAGATGCTCATACACAAACTTTGGAACCTAGTGCGTACTTTAGGAATCTGTAAATGGAATTTCCCCTTCAATCAGAGCCTCCCTCTCTTTCACTAAACATTTGTTGAATATTGCCCGCTAGTAAATTGTTCTTTGCTTTCTATATTATTGGAATAGTTTTGAATTCCACAAGGTCAATGAGTTGGACAGTTTTGGATAAAGGTAAAAATAGTGGATTTGTGTGTTCACCAAAACCAACATTGTGAACGATTCTTCTTGCTCTTTTTTGCAGCAGAAAAAGTCTGTGTACTGAACTTGTATCTGTGTTTCCCCATCCCTCCAAACAGTCACTTAAATAAGGTCAGATCAATGAATTCTACAGAATGTTCAGTGATTTCAGATCTAATCTCCCCTTTGCTCTGGCCAGGACTCAGATGCTTCTGGATCGTTTGTTTTCGACATGTTTTATGTGAGGTTTCCAGCAAATTTGATCCTCAATGATCACTCCCACAAACTTGTTTGGATTCACCCTTTGTAGATCTACACCCTCTATTTGGACCTTTACCTCATTACTGCTTTTACATTGACCAAAAATCAGGAATTTGGTTTGACACAGATTTATTGACAACTTATTTTAGTCAAACCATCATTTAGTTTTATTTAGCTCAGAAGTGATTATGTCCAAAAGTTTCTGTAAATCCTCAGCGGTTCCCAGAATATTTGTGTCATCAGCATATAATCTAAATGTCCAGACACTTTCCATATATCATTAATATCCATTAGAAACAATTGAGGTCCCAACACTGACCCCTGGGGGACACCACACATAATACCCAAACCCTCAGAACCTCAGTCTCCCATCATCACAAATTGGTTCCTGCTCTCCAAAGAGCTTCCAACCCAATTCAGCACCACTCCCCTGATTCCAGACTGTTCCAGTTTATTGATTCAAATGTCAGGATTTACGGAATCAAATGCTTTTTTTAAATCAGTGAAAACTCCAACTGTGAATTTTGGATTGTCTGTGGAATTTGTGATTTCTTCAGTGAGTTCAGTTAATGCTAGTGATGTTGATCGGTTGGTTGTGAATCCATATTGACTGTCTGAAAGTCATTTGTATTTTTCTATGAATGGATCTAATCTATCATTGAAGAGTTTTTCCAGGATTTTGGAGAATTGTGGGAGAAGAGAAATAGGCCTGAAGTTTGTGAAGTGGTGTCTGTGGCCGTTCTGGTCCAATGGTATGACTGGAACCAGTTTCATTCCACTGGGAAATGTCCCAGTTTGGAATGAGAAATGACAGATGGAAGTGAAGGGTTTGGAAATGCCTAGAATGAGCCTTTTCACAACTATCATGTCCATATGTGCACAGGCAGGAGATGTTGGATTTGGACATTTATTCACAGGTTCTGTCAGTTTGGCTCTGTTTCATCTGTGACTTTGACAAACAGGGAATTTGGATTTGGATCTGTTCATACTCCATTACTCTGATCTGTTCATACTCCATTACTCTGATCTGTTCATACTCCATTACTCTGATCTGTTCATACTCCATTACCCTGATCTGTTCATACTCCATTACTCTGATCTGTTCATACTCCATTACTCTGATCTGTTCATACTCCATTACCCTGATCTGTTCATACTCCATTACTCTGATCTGTTCATACTCCATTACTCTGATCTGTTCATACTCTATTACTCTGATCTGTTCATACTCCATTACTCTGATCTGTTGATACTCCATTACCCTGATCTATTGATACTCCATTACTCTGATCTGTTGATACTCCATTACTCTGATCTGTTCATACTCCATTACTCTGATCTGTTCATACTCCATTACCCTGATCTGTTGATACTCCATTACTCTGATCTATTGATACTCCATTACTCTGATCTGTTGATACTCCATTACCCTGATCTATTGATACTCCATTACTCTGATCTGTTGATACTCCATTACTCTGATCTGTTGATACTCCATTACTCTGACCTGTTGATACTCCATTACTCTGATCTATTGATACTCCATTACTCTGACCTGTTGATACTCCATTACTCTGACCTGTTGATACTCCATTACCCTGATCTATTGATACTCCATTACTCTGATCTGTTGATACTCCATTACTCTGATCTGTCGATACTCCATTACTCTGACCTGTTGATACTCCATTACTCTGACCTGTTGATACTCCATTACTCTGATCTATTGACACTCCATTACTCTGACCTGTTGATACTCCATTACTCTGATCTGTTGATACTCCATTACTCTGACCTGTTGATACTCCATTACTCTGATCTATTGATACTCCATTACTCTGACCTGTTGATACTCCATTACTCTGACCTGTTGATACTCCATTACTCTGATCTGTTCATACTCCATTACTCTGATCTGTTCATACTCCATTACCCTGATCTGTTGATACTCCATTACTCTGATCTATTGATACTCCATTACTCTGATCTGTTGATACTCCATTACTCTGACCTGTTGATACTCCATTACTCTGATCTATTGATACTCCATTACTCTGACCTGTTGATACTCCATTACTCTGACCTGTTGATACTCCATTACTCTGATCTATTGATACTCCATTACTCTGACCTGTTGATACTCCATTACTCTGATCTGTTGATACTCCGTTACTCTGACCTGTTGATACTCCATTACTCTGATCTATTGATACTCCATTACTCTGACCTGTTGATACTCCATTACTCTGATCTGTTGATACTCCGTTACTCTGACCTGTTGATACTCCGTTACTCTGACCTGTTGATACTCCATTACTCTGATCTGTTGATACTCCATTACTCTGATCTGTTGATACTCCATTACTCTGACCTGTTGATACTCCATTACTCTGACCTGTTGATACTCCATTACTCTGATCTGTTGATACTCCATTACTCTGACCTGTTGATACTCCATTACTCTGATCTGTTGATACTCCATTACTCTGACCTGTTGATACTCCATTACTCTGATCTATTGATACTCCATTACTCTGACCTGTTGATACTCCATTACTCTGATCTGTTCATACTCCATTACTCTGATCTGTTCATACTCCATTACTCTGATCTGTTCATACTCCATTACTCTGATCTGTTGATACTCCATTACCCTGATCTATTGATACTCCATTACTCTGATCTGTTGATACTCCATTACTCTGATCTGTTGATACTCCATTACCCTGATCTGTTCATACTCCATTACCCTGATCTGTTGATACTCCATTACTCTGATCTATTGATACTCCATTACTCTGATCTGTTGATACTCCATTACCCTGATCTATTGATACTCCATTACTCTGATCTGTTGATACTCCATTACTCTGACCTGTTGATACTCCATTACTCTGATCTATTGATACTCCATTACTCTGACCTGTTGATACTCCATTACTCTGATCTGTTGATACTCCATTACTCTGACCTGTTGATACTCCATTACTCTGATCTGTTGATACTCCATTACTCTGATCTATTGATACTCCATTACTCTGACCTGTTGATACTCCATTACTCTGATCTGTTGATACTCCATTACTCTGACCTGTTGATACTCCATTACTCTGATCTATTGATACTCCATTACTCTGATCTGTTGATACTCCATTACCCTGATCTGTTGATACTCCATTACTCTGATCTGTTGATACTCCATTACTCTGATCTATTGATACTCCATTACTCTGACCTGTTGATACTCCATTACTCTGATCTATTGATACTCCATTACTCTGACCTGTTGATACTCCATTACTCTGACCTGTTGATACTCCATTACTCTGACCTGTTGATACTCCATTACTCTGATCTGTTGCTGGAGCAGGACTTGTATGTGCCCAGTTTGGTCCAACATTCCCACAGAACTCATTCCACATGTTCTCCACCAGGTTCCTATTACTGATACTGAAATTCTTTTCAGTGACAGAATTGGGCTCATTCTCTTTACTAGGAGCATTTCTAATAATACTGTTGAATCCAGTCCATATGCCTTTAATATTATTTGTATTATTTTCTAGTATTTTTTCTAGTATTCCTTCTTCCATATTCTCATTATATTAGTTGACTTATTTTTGTATTTCTTGTATTTCTTTTCCGTCTCCTTAGTTCTATATTTTATAAACTCTCTATATAGTGTATTTTTCTTTTTCCATGCATTTTTGAACCCCTTTGTGATCCATTGATTCTCCTTCTGTTTTCCTCTTCTACTATATTGTTTGATTGGACAATGTTTCTCATATAAAGCCTTAAATATTCGTAGAAAACTATCCTAAGCCTTATCTACATGATTCTCTTTATAAATTGGTTCCCAGTCAAATGCTTGTAGATGTTTTTTTCATTTGTCCACAGATTCCTCTGTCCTGACGCGTCTATAGTCAGATTTATTGTCTATTTGAGTGTTTGTGTGGTTGTTCTTATAGACAGTACAGACTGGTAAGTGGTCACTGATGTCATTTATTAAGAATCCACTCACTGTGATATTGTCCATGACATTTGTCCATATATTGTCCATTAATGTTGCACAGTCAGATGTGATCCTGCTGGGTCTGGGGATTTTTGGAAACAAATTACAACTGTACAGTGGATTTAGAAATTCTTCTGTCATTTGATTCGGGTTGAGCAAATTGATGATAAAGTCACCGCAAATAAACCTAACTTTTGGATTTGCTTTTGACAGATGTTCCTCCATCCAATCTTTAAATAAGTCAATATTAGAACTTGGTGCTCTGTATATGCAACTCAGAAGAACATTTTTCTTTTTCTTCATAAATATTTCTATAGTGACACATTCTAATCCGTTATCCACCACTGTTGACATGTTTTCCACTCCCTTCAAATCCAGATTCCTGTCTACAAACAAAGCAACACCACCCCCACTCTAGTTTTGTCTGTTAATGGAAACCATCTCATAACCTTCAGTTCCAAAATCCATACCCCTACTGCTATTGAAGCAGGTTTCTGATCTAGCTCTAATATTGGAAGGACATTTGAATGGACTTCAAAAGTATTTGATGTTCTGAAAGTTGGCATAAAGGCTTCTGCTGTTCAAATGGATCACTGATAAACCATTGTCCATGTTGATGCTGCTGTTCAGTTCTTCTTGGGTAGAATAGTTCCAGCTTTCGTTAATGTCACAGAAACAGTTGTTCTCTGGATCCATGTCATTTTCAGTTTGATGTGAATGATGTTCAGTGGACTGGAAGTTTTGGAACTGCACTTCATCCCACTCTGGGGTGTTTTGTAGTGAATGATTGAGTCCAGTCTGTGTAGAAGTTGTTCCTGTTGCCATGAAGAACAGTGAGTGTCTGCAGACCTGCTTTATGATTGCATTTGTCTGCTACTTTGGCGTGCTACTGCGTGGATGAAGAACTCGTTTGTCATGTCGAAGGTCTCCAATGTCTCCTTTTTGTCTGGCAGCTGGCAATTCCGGCCTCAGTTGTTTCCTTTTCCTTTTCAGCGCATCAGTAAAGTCCTCACTGATGTCCATTTTTGGTCCCTTTGGTCTTTTGTGCATTGAAGAATGGCAGCTCTGTCCTTCTATGTAAAACATGTCCCTCCAATGGGCCTGGCTCTGTCCCCTCCAGGTTTGCCTGTGCGTGGGCCCGTTCCATCTCTATTCCCTGGTGCATGTGAAGGTTTTCAGCTCAAACCTTTTTCACCTTCTCTTCTGTCTCTGCCCAAGTTTCCCCAGGTGACTCCACCATTCCCTCAAAAACCAGCTGATTTGGCCTTGACTGCCCCTCAAGCTCTTCCATCTGGTCTGTGACAGCTATCAGACTGTCACACACTCTGAAAACGTCTGACTGCACTGAATGACCACCTTCTGACAGCTTAGAGCACAGGTGTCAAACATGCGGCCCAGGGGACAAATCTGGCCCGCCAAAGGCTCCGGTCTGGCCCTGGGGAGGAATTTATGAAATACAAAAATAGATATTCAGAAATGAACAATCATTTTAGTTCAGCTTTCACATGCAGACCAATTCAATCTGCAATAGGTCAGACCAGTCAAATTCTATCATAATAATCTAGAAATACTCACAACTCCAGATTTTTCTCTTTGTAAATGTCAATATTTTCATGTATTTATACTAAAACAAAGTATAATTTCACAAAAAAATGTGAATAATCTGAACAAATGTGAAAAACCTGAAATATCTTAAGAAAAATAAGTGCAATTTGAATAATATTCTGCCTGATACTAAATGTTTTGTGTATTTGTAGATCCATTGTGATTTGTACGTAATAATGAACATGTGGAAATGATAAACTGAGGAAGAATATTGTTCAAATGACACTTATTCTTTCAGTTTGTTGAAGTTATTCACATTGTTTGAAAGGACAGTTTGTAGATGTCAACATTTTCATTGTTTAATTTGACTTTTTTCACTGTAAAATATAGAGAAAAGTTTGGAGTTGACATTCTTTCTCTATGATTCTGTTCTTATTTGACTGCTTGGGCCCTCTACAGATCAAATTGAGCTGAATGTGGAACTGAACTCACATGAGTTTGACAGCCCTGGCTTAGAGTTTTCACATTTGAACTGGTCCACTTCCTTTTGTGTGTATTGGAGGCTTGTTTGGAACTCCTGAAGGTCCCCTGTCAGCCCCTCCAGCCTGGTGTTTGTGGAGTCCATGATGATCTTCACAAAGCCCTTCAGGTTCTCCTGTTGTTGATTGAACAGTGCTGTGAACAGTTCCTTTTGCTGTTGTAGTAGCTCAGATACCTGGGACAGTCAAACATACTCTTCATCCGCTCTAGCCTCTGCTTTTGACTTGGGTGCATTTTATGTGGTTTTTTTTTTTTTGAACAGCTGCAGTTGAACACAGTACCTTTAAGCCTGGTGGCTGGCTGCTGCTGCTGTTGGATCCTGGCCTGGCCGAGAGCTACTGGTGGGATTTAGTTGGTTTAGTTCTGTTTTCTGGTACATTATTCATTCGGGATCAGATTTACAGTTTGTTTTGAGGATTTTTTCTCATTTCTTGGTAATTTTCATGACATTAATTAAAATTCTAGTCAATAAATACACACCTGAATAAGGCAGGTCTATAAGTACGTCAAAGACCATGACTTCTGTGTTTAGTGGTGTGTGTGTGTGTGTGTGTGTGTGTGTGTGTGTGTGTGTGTGTGTGTGTGTGTGTGTGTGTGTGTGCTCAGTAATTAGGATGTAAAGGATGTCAAAGAAAAGAAAAGTGGACGTCAGACACTTCTATAGGAGTTAAAGTGTAAGTTAGTTCAAGGGTCTAGAACTGTAGAGGCTCAACACAGAAACTGAAGAAAAGACACTATTTAATACTAAACACATACACTTTTAAAAGTTATTTTACTGATTATTTTAATGCATTTCTATGGAAGAGCAACTGTTTAAAAAAACAAAGAAAATTTGTGGGTAAAATACAATAAAACCTCAGATTGTAAATGTGATTCTAGATGTGATTTTATCCATATTTTGGGAATAAATGACATGTAATAATAGAAAGTAAAAGCCTTTTTTGTTCAGACAGTAACTGTACCATCAAACTGTATGAACAGTGGATCCACAATCTGTTCATATGACATGAATCAACATATTTATGTCAGGAGACAGAGAGGAGGAGGAGGAGGAGGAGGAGGAGCAGAGGCTGTAAATTCACACTTGGTTCAATATTAATGCATATGTTCGTCATGTGAATAAAATTGCAGAATGCATTAAATTCTTGTTTTGTCTTTAAATATTCACACATACTTTATAAACTTGTCAAATACTGATTTTTTTTTTTTCTGATTGTTTACTTGTTTGATCAGCTCGACATGATGTGAAATTATGATCACAAATGCAAAAAAACATCAACTTTCCGGAGTGCTGCCTTGGAGCACTTCTGTGTCCACACCAACGTCAGAGTCAAACCGACTGCCTTGGGTTGGACAGAAGTGAAATGAGGACGGAGCAGAGGCAGAGGCAGCAGATGGTGTGGTCCACAATGTTCGGATATTTTCAATAATCCCTGTTTCCAAACAAAGTGCAAATGCTAAAAGTGTCAGTGCAGATGGAGGTGGGAGCAGCAGTGTGTTCTCCAGCAGCAGAAGCACAACTGATGGAAACAGGCTCCTGTTCTCCTGTTCAGCCCACTGGAGAAAACCACTACAACTCAACAGGGGATTTACTAATGTACACAAATGGTTCAAACTCATCTGAAACCTCCACAAACCCAAACCCACAACCATAACCTCTAGAAAAGCCAAGCTCTAGACCTAAAACTCTAAACCCAAACACCACAGAGAAATACAAACCCATAAACCACAGGTGTCAAACATGCGGCCCGGGGGCCAAATCCGGTCCACCAAAGGGTCCAATCCGGCCCTTGGGATGAATTTGTGAAATACAAAATTACACTGAAGATATTAAATATCCTTTTAGTTCAGGTTCCACATTCAATCTCAAGTGGGTCAGACCAGTAAAATACTATCATAATAACAGAGAAATAATGACAACTCCAACTTTTTCTCTTTGTAAATGAAAAGATTTTCATGTATTTACTCTAAAACAAAGTATAATTTCGCAAAAAGTGTGAATAACCTGAACAAATATGAACAATCTGAATTGTTTTAAGAGAAGTACAATTTTAACCAGATCCTGCCTGTTATTAAATGTGTTTGTAGATCCACTGTGATCTGTCAGTTATAATGTACATGTGGAAATGATAAACTGAGACAGAATATTGTTAAAATTACACAGATTTTTTCAGTTTGTTCATGTTATTCACATCTTTTGAAAGGATAGTTTGTAGATGTAAAGTTGTTCATAATGTAAATTTACTTTTTTCGCTCTAAAACATAGAGAAAAGTTTGGAGTTGACATTATTTATATATTATTATGTTATTATTTTACTGGTTGGGCCCACTGCAGATCTAATTTAGCTGAATGTGGAACTGAACTAGAATGAGTTTGACACCCCTGCCATAAACCAATCCAATCCTCCTCCTGGCTCCCCTACACATTTCCCTGCCTTGGTCCAGGCCGGAACCTTCTAAAGGGCCGTCGTTCCTGCGGGGACTCTTTTCACTGACGGACCTGGACACAAGGACAGGGTCGGTCCAAACACTAGAACACCATTCACTAGTGGTAGGCAGGTCATGAAGCACTGAGGCTTTCCCAACAACTGTGTCCAAAAAGATTCAAAGCTTCAAGGTTTCAGTGACGCTGACATCTGGTGGACGACTGAAGTCATAGCAACGTCTGAAGAGCACGACTGAAGCACCGACACTGTTTCAATCCCATGTAGCAAGAATAGGATACCAAATTATTTATTAATTGAGTGTTGATTTACTGATTAATTTAATTATAGATTTTTAACTAAGCTTAAACTTAAATCAACCCAAAACAATAATTTGGAAATCTTGCAAAGGTTGATAGTTCGTGGACTGCACAGTGAACCCGAGTGTGAAAATACAGTACACAGATAATAATTGAGGCAATGGATTTATACACATATAAATAATTTATTAACTAAACTAAGACACACAAATAACATAGAGACAAATTCAATAAAAGGAGCAGGAGATTATGGACAGGAGAATATGTAGCTTAAGTTGGCAGATAGCTATATTCAAGATATTATAATGTTAGTGAGGTTACGTTGAGGTAAACCTACTTAAATTGGAATAACACCAACTCAGATAAATCAGGAGCAAGTTTTCTTACAAGTTAGAGGCCTTCTGAAGGATGCAGGCTGGAGAGGCCTTGACGGAGAACGGATGCAGTCTTCTGACGGAGTTCGAAGCAGGAACAGGCTGTGAAGCGACGTGCTCACTCTGGAGGTCTGAAGTTCTGAAGTTCTGCTGGCTGGAAGAGGTTCACAGCTGGCTCTGGTTCTGGAAAGCTCGCCAGGAGAAGTTGAGAACAGCGAAGATGGAACAGCTCTTGGAGAGCTTAGAAGGTGGAACAGCTCTTTGCTGAAGTTGAGAGCAGCGAGGGTGGAAAAAGCTCAGCCCAGCTCTGAGAGCCCAGAAGATGGAAAAGACTCTCATGAAAAGTTGGTTTCATTGACTTTTATAGTTCTGTCCAAAAACCAACCCGGCACGCCTCCCTCGTGCATATTGATGAGTCATCGATGCCTCGGGGCGTTGCCTTCTTTGTCCGTTTTGGAGGGAA
Organism: Sphaeramia orbicularis; assembly: GCF_902148855.1. Lineage (NCBI taxonomy): Eukaryota > Metazoa > Chordata > Actinopteri > Kurtiformes > Apogonidae > Sphaeramia > Sphaeramia orbicularis. The sequence goes on along the minus strand of NC_043974.1, from coordinate 2,165,849 downwards.
ACATACGTCCTTTGTATGTCATTTGCATATCTCAGTATCACGTTTCTCTTCCCTCTTAGGAAGACAGAGGGGAGAGGATGTTGTGCAGACTTGTAAGAAAACTTTGCATCCTTAAATAAGATCCTTAAATAAGATCACTCAAACTTTATACATCACCTGTAACCTCACTTAAGCATCAGTAAAATAACAGCATGATTATTCAGACATGCTATAAGCAGTGATACTCTTACTTTCACCTAATTCACCGTGAACATGATCAGGACACACATATGTGAAACCACAGGTCAGGCAAATGGCTTAAGTATTACGTGCATAAAAGAGTTAACATGCTGAGTTAATCAACATTAACACATAATGTAATACATTATTAACATGGCACATATAGGGATTTTGTCATTCAGTTCTTTGTTCGTTTCCAGGTTCATCTTCACCTCTGGATAAGCAACATAATAAAACACAGATGTTGAGAGGACAAAGTCAGCTAAGTGTAAACACAAGTTCCAGGGTGCTCTCAATTACCACGACAAGGGAAATGGCTCTTGATGAAGAACAGAACGAAAATGAGCCTAAGTTTCATTGTCTAAAGTCCGTTAGGCCAATTCTTTAAGATCATCTGTCTTCGTAAATGTCATCTGCAGAGGATGTCTGTGCATTGACCTGCTAACCAACCAATCAGCATGGTTGTTCAGGAATTTGGTTTGACCCGGAGAGAAAGATAATATACTTTATAATTCTGTTTTCGACTCTGTTCACTTACTCCACCGTCATGAAGCTACACCCATGTCAGCAGTAAAAGTTCAGAACAGACTGCATGGGCATTCAAGTGTTTGGTTCATTCACACCAAATAATGATTCCATCATCATTCCACACAAGTCCAACACAAATGTGTATTAAAAGGACAAAATAATCATGTGCAGACGCTCTCACCCATACTCTACAACACATTCCAGATGAACCCAAAGAATCAATCTAAAGGATATGAAGGGTTAAATGTTGGTTTGGCTCAAAATGCACTGAAACACTGAGTCAATGAAACTCGCTGAAAGACTATGAGCCAATGAAAAGCTTCCAAACGTTCTGAAGCGACGAAGCGCAAAGCGATGACGTCGGAAGCTTCAGACGTCATCGGTCAGGTGCCGCTGGTGTTTTGATACGAGCCCCGACACAGTGTTTGGAATCACTCCGCTTCAGGAAGAGCGACACAAGCTCCAAAGCCTCGGTATCATTTGCCCATCAGTACCATCCACTAAACACTTTCAAATCCACTAACACACACACACCAAACAAAGCTAAACGGAAATATTATTAGGGATGTAACGATTACCGGTATAACGATAAACCACAGAAAAATCACAGATGGTTAGTATTACCGTTTAAATTCTAATTCTCATGATAACTGTGTTTGATTACTGTACTTTTAGGGGAAAAAATGTCTATGTAAAGATCTGCTTTTATGTCAAATATTTAAGTATAGTTTTAATTTATTACAATTTTAATTTTATATTCCTAATATTTGGAACCAATATTCACTTTTAAAGTCTTTGAAAAGGTTCGTTAAGCATCTGTGTGTTATTTATGCAATAAATTATATACATTTTTCAAATCAGATTTTATATATTTTTGTTGTGTTTTTTGTCCTTTTATGTTTTTATAGTAGGTTAAAGTGAAAAAATAACAGACAGATGATATAGATGAAGTTGTGCTGAAAAAACAGATCCCAAACATGGGTATAGTAAACATTTGTTTATATAGTATATAAAGGCAAAACCAAAAGGACTGAAAAACAGACAGAATAGACTCAGACCACTAAGGGTTAATATTTAAATGTTTCTGACAGAAAGTACATTGTGCCAATTATGTCATTTATTTATTTATTTTTAATACAACTTGGTTAAATTATTTCAGTGTGTGTATTTGTACTTTTTGAACATTTTGAGCACAATTTCAACAATACCGCAATAATAATGATAATCGTGATAGTTTTAGTCACAATAACCGTGATATGAAATTTTCATATCGTTACATCCCTAAATATTACACATTTCTACTGCATCACTTCTGTTTGGATCTAATTTATGTCTCCCTTTTTCTCCAGGGCCAAGCAGTCATCAGTTAAAATGCTAGAGCCACCGGATGTAAAAACTGAAAAGGAAAGACAATAAAATCATCAATAAACTACTTTTAAAACCAATCATGTTCAGTTATTTTCTATGTGTAAATATGTTTGTTTAAAGTGCTGTGCCATCAAAAGCTACATGTGCAAGTGAAAGTGTTGAAGTGAAAAAGGCGCCTGTATTTATACTGAACAGAAACAAACAGCTGTTTGTTCCAATATGGACAAAAACCTGAATCATACAAACTCCAACAAAATCAAAGTCAGAATGTTCTGAGGTGTCGAAGTGTGTGGGTGTTTTTACTGAGGAGTGGAGGAGAAGAACTGAGGAGAAGAACTGAGGAGAAGAACTGAGGAGCAGAACTGAGGAGAAGAACTGAGGAGAAGAACTGAGGAGAAGAACTGAGGAGAAGAACTGAGCAGCTCCATGTTGAACTGACAGGAGGAGAATGAACTGAGGATGTGCTGCTGCTTTAACATGTGTCGATCATCTGGACTCAGCTGATCCTCACACAGTCCTGATCACAGTGACTGTTCCACAGATCATTTCCATCTGAAGAAAGAAGAAAATACAAACACAGATCAGACAGAAATGTTTCCTCAGACTAGGGCTGGGCCATAAAACCACAACTATATAGATGGTGAAAGAACTTTTCCTCATTAGAAATATGAGACATGCTGGAGACAATTTTGGTGGGATTCATTGGTCCGTGTTTTGACAGACATAAGAACAGCCAATCATATTTAAGGAACACCACTGAACCAATCGCTGTAGAGCCACGGCAAGTTCGGTCGACGCCCACAGCACAGGTGTAAGAGCAGCGGCAGCACACACACTAATGTTTGGGCTGAAGCAGGAGGTAAAGAGTGTTCCCTCAGGACTAAATGAGAGCCAGAACTCAGGTGAGCGGGTTACTGAAAAGTAGGGTGGAACCGTTTGGGTTCAGGGTCTGCAATACAATATGGAGGTGGAGCCAACCAATCCATGGAGCCCATGTGAAGAACGCAAACACTCACCTTTCCACATGAACCTTGAGCAGAAGGCACACAGTATATGAAGTTTGACTTTAGGTTTAGAGCAGTTCTGTCAGTTCCACAACGCACCCCCACCTATAGACCCCCGCTATTGTTTGGTGAAGATGGTCTGTTTGGTTTGTTTGTCTTTTAAAACTTGAAAGCTTTTAAAAGTGGAAGAACAAAAATCCTCCAACTCATCAGTTTGTGTTGAAAGACATTCTGCAACACTTCCATTTGGAGAAAATCCCATTTACACCAAAAGATAAAGTCCAGTTATTTTATTCAGTTTGTCAGCCCTTTATAGATGACTTTAATATGAAATAAGTAGGCAGACCTCCTCTGCCCCCCCCCCCCTTTTGTGTGTAGGGATGGGAATTAATAACAGTTTAATAATTCTGATTCCATTATCGATTTTTCTTATTGATCCGATTCTCTTATCGATTCTCATTGGCTGAGGGAATAAAAGAGTACAAACAGGTGTGTTTGCATTAACTGTCTGTTATATTTCCATCTGCACAGAAAATAGAACAAATACAGTATGAACTAATAAGAAGAACAGATGATGTCAGGCCTGGTTTGAGGGGGGGGCGTACAGTGAAACTACAGACACTTTACTAATTCCTCTATTGCTGCATTTCCACTACGTGGAACCGGAACTGAATTTAAGTTTGAGAAAAATAGTGATTTGATTTCTATCGTCACACATATCGATATCGTCTGATATGAAAAAAATACTGTGATATGATTTTCTTCCATATCTCCCAGCTCTAACTGAGACTTTTCTGAATTTATTCAAACGACAGAAGAATCAATAAAAATATTCAAACAGACTTCTAATCATGGAGGTGTTCACCAAACCAGCACAAACTGACATTACTTACTCCAGTATCTCCAGTTTACAGTGTGGACTCTGAACAAGGTCCTCCAGTTCTTTAACATCTGAATCCTTCAGGCTGTTCCAACGTAAGTCGAGTTTTATCAGATGTGAGGGATTGGACTTCAGAGCTGCTGTCAGATAAGAACAGCTGATTTTGGACAAACTGCAGTAATGCAACCTGAATAAAGAAGAAATGATGGAGATTAAAATTAACATTTCAGCCAAATATATTTAGGTTTTCAATATAAATGTGAAATATTCAACATTCACCAGTTTTTACTGACTGTAATTTGTGAACCTGCAAGAAAAATAAAACATTAAATGGTGTCAACTATACGGTGGTTAGAAAAACTCTGTGAACCCTGAAAGTTTTCTGCATGAATTGCTCATAAAATGTGATCTGCATCTCAGTCACCAGTATAGACAAACAGAATGTGTTGAACCCAAAACCACACAAACTATGTGAATATTTCATCTGTTCATTGTGCACAGCTCTGAAACCCTCACAGTGGAACTGGAAAAAGGAAGTGAACCCTGAAACTAATGATTCTAAACAGAGATAACGAGGCTGACGCTGTCAGAGGACGATTAGAGTCCAGAATTCCTCAACATGAATTGGAATCAATGAAAGCAGATGTGAGCCGTGCATGGAGCCACTGGGACTCCTAAAAACACTCAAAGCTCTGCAGTTGGAGGTTCACAAGAAGCATCTGCTCATGTCAACCAGATTTCACAACACAGATCTGAGAAGAGCTTCAATCCAGAGTTGCTGATTTGCATGTGAGTGAAGGGGGCTCCCTCTTCTGCCTGCCTGCTTTCCTCTTCCACTTCCTGCCTTTTCTGCACAAATACAAGATCCAAAAGGACAAAGCACAAACCTGGAGAAGCACTGGACATGTTTCCACATGCTGCTGTTCAAGCATTTCCTGATTGAGAACAACCTCAAAGACTTGAAGGATTCACCAGTCCAAGTTGGACAAACTGTCCACAAATGGACAGGATTGAATTGTGTGGCTACTCTGCCTAAAAGTGAACGCCCAGCCAAGCTGACTGCAAAGACACAAGCATGAGTGGAAACAGACAAAAAAGAAGCAGAGAGGAACAGCTGAAGGCTGAAGGACTCACTGGAAGACCATCACATCTGTGTTCAGGAGTCTATTCCACAGCAGAGATAGAACAGACTCATGTCCAGTGCATGACAGCACAGAGGAAGATGCACTTTTACAACAAGCATCAGTGCATGTGGAAAAGTGAGCAAAGAGCACTGGAACACTTTACAACATGAATGGAAACATGTTCAGACTGATGGAACTGGAACTGTTTGGAAGAACACACAGCACTAGGTCTGACACAAACTACAACATCATCCACACCATCCCAGTCTCAGATCCAAATGGGAAACAGCTACATTTGTCCACAGAACAAAACCTATCAGTCTGATAATTAGAGCCTGAAAATTGGAAAATGTTTGCATTTTTTTTTTTTTTTTCCTATTCTTTTCCATTGGCCTGTGTCTGAGTGACGGAACTTTCAAGATTCAGGCTGAGAACAAAAAAACATGGTGGACATTTCTGTCATATTTAGTGAAAAAAGATCAATATTTTGACTTTGTTTCTGCATAAAAATGTGTTTTGGTTAAATTTCTATTGAGAAATATACATTTTATTTTCATAATATTCACTCAGTGAATGTACATAATCACTCACTTGCTCGTTGTTACAAAGATTTTTCAGATCTGACCAGAATAATGTGAAACTCAACGTTAGTCAGTTGCTAAGGACACTGTTCTCACTCAGCAGAGCTGTGGACGCACATCTGCACAGAGGATTCTCTTCTGATTTGGCTCCGTCTGACGGATCAAACCCTCCCTGGCCTACTGCATGTGTTGAGTCTGAGGTGGATTTGGTGATCAACACAGAATTCTGTGGCAGCAGCACACGGTGAAGTATGGAGGAGGAGCATCATGATCTGGAGCTGATCTGCATCAGGACCTGGACCACATGACATCACACAATAGAATAGAATAGAATAGAATAGAATCTTTCTTTTGTCAGTAGTAGTTTGTCACACCTTTAACTCATCACTACATCATGCATCACACACACTGCATGCTGGGAGCAGTGGGTTCACCATATCAGGTGTCCTTGGACCAAATGGGGGGTAAGTGCCTTGCTCAAGTGCACATTAGCCAACAACTCCTCCAGTCCAGGGAATGGAACCGGCGACCCTTGGGTCACAAGCCGACTCTCCAGCCAATCTAGGCCACGGCAGCTCCAATCATGGCGGACACAATCTAAAGGTCACACAACTCTCCTGACGGTAGCAGAGCGTTTCTCTAAAATGTCCCATTTCATTCCCCTGGCCAAGGTACCCTCTGCTAAGGAAACAGCAGAGGTCAGGAGGACTCATGTTTTCACCATTCATGGTTTCCCCACTGATATTGTTTCAGACAGAGGACCCCAGTTTGTCTCAGGTTTGTGGAAGGAGTTGTGCCAGCTCCTCTCTACAGGCCGGGCCAGAGGGTGTGGCTCTCCACCAGAGACCCGCCCCTTCAAGTCCATTCCAGGAAACTGGCTCCGAGGTTTGTGGGTCCTTTCCCTATATCTAAGGTTGTTCATCCTGTTTCTGTCAGTTGGCGTCTTCCCAGGTCATTGAAGGTCCATTCTACGTTTCACGTCAGCAAGATCAAGCCCGTCAAGGAAAGTGCTCTGGTGCCCGCCTCCGCTCCCCCTCCGCCCCCCCGGATCGTGGACGGTGGTCTGGTGTTTACTGTCAGGAAGCTCCTGGCAGTCCGCAATCGGGGCGGTGGGAGACAGTTTTTAGTGGACTGGGAGGGTTAGGGTCCAGAAGAGCGCTCTTGGATCCCAGTGCGTTTTATCTTGGACCAGACTTTGATCAGGGACTTTTTTGTGCACCACCCAGAGGCTTCTGGGCCGTCAGGAGTCGGCCGTAGAAGGGGGGGTCCTGTCATGTGTGCTCAGGTGTGTTAGTCATGTTCATGTTTAGTGTTTCATGGCTCGTCTTTAGTCACTTTATGTTCAGTTCCAGTCGTTCACATTTGCTCCTGTCTTGCACTTCCTGCTTTATTTTGGACACATCTCTTCCCTCTCGTTTCAGACCCTGACTTCCTCCCTTTGTGTGTTTTCCCTCCAGTGTGATTGTTAGCCCCACCCCTCATTGGTGTCACCTGTGTTCCCCTACCTCATGTACAAACAGTCCTGTCTCTCTTTGTCTGGTGCCAGTTCGTCGTATTCTGTCAGCGTGTTCATGTCAAACGTCCAAACCAGGTTTTTTCATGTTTGCTAGTTTGGTTTCAGTTTTTCTGTAAGGCTTTTGTTTATCATGGAGATTCTTTGGAGTAGTTTTATACATCCTCCTTGGGAGCGCTTTTTGTTCAATCACTTTTTCAATATTAAAACACTTTGGTTAAAATCTTCAGTTCTCGGTGAGTCGTGCATTTGAGTCCACCATTTTGTGGATCCAGGACTTGACACTAGAGTGGCTTCAGAAACAGAAAAATCCCCTTTTGGACAGAGCCAGTCAGAGCCCAGACCTGAATCCAATAGAGACGCTGTGGACTGAACTCACCGGAGCCATTCACACCACACATCCTAAGAATATAGCTGAGCTGATGCACTTGTGTCAGAAAGAATGATCCCAAATGTCCCTGGACATTGTGCAGGTCAGATCAGCAGCTCCAAAAACACTGGTTTAAGGTTATTGGTGCAAAAGGAGCTTCAATCATTACATTCACTGGGACTGTTTCATAGTTGTGCTCAATAAACACATGAAATATTATTTTGGTTTCTGTGCTATTAGGTTAAACACATTGTATTTGTCTGTACTTGTGACTGACATGTAGATTAGATCATATTTTATGAGCAATTCATGCAGAAAACTAGAACATTTCAAAGGGTTCACACAACTGTTCTTGTAACTGTAAAACATTATGGATGTCAGTTCTGTTTGTTCATAAATGAGGTTCAGCTGCTCCTAAAACAGAACTCTATCAAACTAACAGTGAACTGACCACAGTCGCTGTAGTTTACAATGTGGACTCTTCAGGAAATCACACAGCTCCTTCACTGATGAATCCTTCAGCTTGTTTCCACTCAGACTCAGTTCTATCAGATGTGAAGGATTGGACTTCAGAGCTGAGGCCACAGAAGAACAGCTGATCTCTGACAAACTGCAGTTATCCATCCTGAAGAAAGAGTCAGTGATGTAGATTAAATCCATTCAGGATCCAGTTCTATATGTTTAGGGTTTAATCACATGTTTCAGACTGTTTTTGTCAGATTTCTATGTGTAAACTTAAATGTCTAAAGTGTCAGACAAATGTAAACAGTAAACAGACCAATATTTACACATTATTTCTACATGTGTATAAATCTGCATCAAATAGAGGAAATGTTTCTTTATTATTAACATTAATGTCAGTATTTAGTGAGTGTCAAACTGTTGGAATATGTTTTCATGCTTTGATGTCATAGAAATGCAAACCCCAGTGGATGATGTTCTCTATGACATCACCAAAAGTCTAAAGCTTTGCCACTGGAGCTGAAGTACTGTCCTGCAGTAAATGCACATCATTATTCCACCACTGTCACTGATGGAAATGTTTGAGCTGAATATTCACTTTCTCTCTGATGTCATATTAGTTGGAGTGAACAAACACTGAAACTAGGACTGCTTTTCTTTTCAGTCTTTCCACCTATACATCTGTAGTTTCAGTTCAGAACTCTCATCTGTGTTGTTGTTCATTTGGGAGCTTTGTCATTAATGGCTCATCTTTTCATGTGGGACAGATCATCACACTCATATGACTGGACTCCTCACTTTCTGGACCTGAACAATGACTGGACTTGTGGGATTTTCATCCTACAACCTTCAGACGTTCTACACACATAAAGGTGAACACTCCAGACTTGTAGTTTGGACATAGTTTGGAACTTTCACCTCCGTCATTTTGGCTCATGCTGTTTTACACTCTTTAGAGTTTCTGTCGGATTTGATCTTTGGTCAATCACATGTTTAAAAAAGCACTTTTACAGCTTTAGATTCACTTCAGATTCCACAATTTCAACTTGATGATCATCTTGTCTATTTGAACACATGCAGTATTTGATCATGTGTTTATTCTTTCTTTGTTGTGAACACAAAGTAAACTCTTCCTCCATGTTGAACTGTTGTCTGAATACAGTTGGTGAACATTTGAACAACAGTGTCTTCCTGTTCTTGGTGTTCTTCAGTTTCAGTCAATTCTTTGTGTTTAGATACTGATGAATCTGTCATGACTCTATTGTACTGATGGAGTGGATTCTGATCAAATGGACATCATTATATTTCAGACAATTCCATTTTCAGTGTCTGTCAGTGCATCCATAAACACACACACTGTTTATGTTTCTGGTCATTTCAACGTACAAATTCAAATTATTCATTTAAAAATAAAATACAAAAAAGGTATTTTGGATTTCATTTTGATACGTCTTATGACTTTTTTTTTTTTTTTATTGTCACAAGATCCTTCATATATTTGTTCTCATCTCTGATGAGGCTCTGCCGTTAGTAAAACATATAAACTCTAGAACAGTAACAGTGAACTGACCTCAGATGCTGTAGTTTACAATGTGGACTCTGCAGGAAATCACACAGCTCCTTCACTGATGAATCCTGGAGGTTGTTTCGACCCACATCCAGTTTTATCAGATGGAATGGATTGGACTTCAGAGCTGAGGCCACAGAAGAACAGCTGATCTCTGACAAACTGCAGTTATTCAACCTGAATAAAGAATAAATCATGTAACTTCAAATGTATTAATGATCCAGTCAGATGTGTTCAGGTTTTAATTGGACTTAACTCGACTGAACTTTACACTTTTGTCCAATCACTTTCTCATTTGTTTCAGTTCCATGTCTACAGAGTCAGTCTTCTACAAACACACACCTGAACACATCAGTTCACATCTGATGTAAAATAACCTTCAACCAACTAAAGCCTTTAAACTTCACCCAGTGACTCCTCCTGCTTTAACTAGAACAGATGCTGTTTGGCATTAGACGACTGTCCCTCAAACTACAATGAAAAAATACTCATTACTGAAATCACTGTAAAAACACAGACTTTTTTCATGAGTTTTTCACAGTTTTTATCAATAATCCACACCTCTTATAATATGATTTGAATTTGCGGTGGTTTTAATCTGCACATTGATAATGAGTCTGATAAGCTGTCTACAGATTTGATGAACTTCTTTAACTCCATGGATTTTATACAGCATGTCATACAGCCGACTCCCAACAGGAGACCCACTCTGGACCTGGTCATCAGCCTTGGCCTGTCCAACAGGTGTGTCCTCTGCTGTTGATTTGGCTGGATCTGACCACTACTGTGTGTTTTTGAACATCAGCGCTTTGAACCAAAGGCAGACCTCGCTGAGAACTGAGGAGGCGCTGTCTGACCCCTGAAGTGGACGCAAATTTGACTGAAGTTGGACACAAATACCCTCCACTTCCTTTATCTGCATCCTGGGATTTTATGCTTGAAAGTTTGAATAACAAACTAAAGTCAAGCCTCAATTCTGTAGCTCCACTGGTTACAAAACAGGTGAAAACAAAGCCTACACCCCCATGGAGAAATGAGGAAACACCAACGTTGAAAAGAAAATGCAGGATGGCTGAAAGAAAATGGAGGAAGAACAAAATAACAACAAACTGTCAATTATTCTTTCAACAACTTCAAATATACAACAAGGCAGTCAGACAAGAAAGAAACACCTACTTCACGAATAGAATTTCTTCCCATAAAAATAATCCCAAACTCTTTTTCTCCACAGTTGAATTCCCATGAAAAAATTCCAGCATGTGTCCACGTGTACTGTGTGAAAACTGTATGATGTCTTCTATTTGTGCTTTGCATTATCTTCTGTTCTTCACTGCAATTTTGGAAGAAAAGGGTTTGTGGCAGCGCTCTTGCAGGTGCGCGGCCCCATGTCCCTAATCATCCAACTCAATTTGGTTTGATGTACTTTGTACTGTCAAATGACAAGAAAGATTCATTCATTCATTTATTCATTCATTTATTCATTGAATCAACCCAGATCTCAACAGACACTCTGACACAACTGACTCCTTGTGTGAAAGTTCTGCAGACCATTTCAGAAGCAAAATGGATTTGATTGGATCCAGTATTTGACCTGTTCAAGAAACCATTGGAATCAGACTGAGGGTGGACCTGTACCTGATCAAACACTGGACAGTTTGGACCTGATTGATCTGTCTTGGCGGAGGTCTGCGCTCTCCGAGTGCTTTTCTTGTTGAGATCTGCTTTGACCATATGAACCCTGGTGGACCCTGAGCTCCTCTGGCACCGGCCTGAGAACTGTTCCAAAAGCTAAAACCAAGACTCACAGTGAGGCAGCTTTACAGCATTCTGCTCCTGGACTATGGAACAGCCTGAGGAGAACCTGAGAAGAACCTGATCGACAACCTGAAGAGAGACTGAGGGGAACCTGAGGGGAAACTAAAGAGAACCTGAAGGGAACCTGAGGGGAACCTGAAGAGAACCTGAGGGGAACCTGAAGAGAAACTGAGGGGAACTTGAAGAGAACCTGAGGGGAACCTGAAGAGAAACTGAGGGTAACCTTAGGGGAACCTGAGTAGAACCTGAGAAGAACCTGAGGAGAACCTGAAGAGAGACTGAGGGGAACCTGAAGAGAACCTGAGGAGAACCTGAAGAGAACCTGAGGGGAACCTGAGGAGAACCTCAGGGCTGCAGAGAATGTGGACATCTGTCAAACCAGGCTCCAGACCCACCTTTTGAATCTGGCTTTGAACTAATGCTCCTTTTTACCTTCGCCAGGAAGTATTGTGATCATTTTGCTTTATTTGTTTGTTTGTTTGTTTGTTAGCAAGATAACTCAAAAAGTTATGGACGGATTTTCATGAAAATTGGCACAAGGAAGAAATTATTAAATGTTGGTGGTGATCGGGGAGGGGGGCAGATCTGTCTTGGCTGCGCTCTGAGTGCTTTTCTTTTTTTTCTTCTGTTTTTAATTCCTGTCTCTCTTAGTTTTTCATTTGACTTTTAATTGGACCTTTAACCACTGCTTCTGTTCTATTTTTAATGCTTTATAATTCCATTCTATTTCCATAGATGTTTTCTATTCTATTTCTATTCTTTTAAGCAGTGCTTCTTTTTATGGGTTTCCATGTACATCTCCAGTGTTTCATTGGGGGGGTCCTCCACACTGGGGGGCAGCTGTGGGCTCTGGTGGCTGTGGCGCTCTCTCGGGGTCTGCTCCTCCCTGGTGGGGTGGGGGTCCCTGCTGCCCTCCCTCACCGGTCAGGATGCAGCTCTATGATGGCGGCACCGGGTTGCTGGGGGTGGTGCCCCCCCCCCCCCCCCCCCCCCTCCCTGTGATAGTGCCTCCTCTCTGTTGTTTTATGCCCCCCCCCCGCTCAGCCTGTTTCTGTCCTTTATTTCTTTATCTATTTCTTTTTGTTTTACTGTTATTTATGAATATTAACACTGGTAAATGTGTGTGTGTGTGTGGGGGGGGGGGGGGGGTGTACTGATTTTAGATGTAAAGCACTTTGTTCTACATTTAACTGTACAAAAAAGTGCTATTTAAATCAAGATTGATTATTGATACTGTGTGTTTGCTCTATTTTTTCTTTGTTCAATGTTACATATCAGAATAAAAGACAAACCCTTTAAGTATGTGTACAGATAATGAAACATAGAAACTCTAGAACAGTAACAGTGAACTGACCCCAGTGTCTGTAGTTTACAATGTGGACTCTGCAGGAAATCACACAGCTCCTTCACTGATGAATCCTGGAGGTTGTTTTCACTCAGACTCAGTTCTATCAGATGGAATGGATTGGACTTCAGAGCTGAGGCCACAGAAGAACAGCTGATCTCTGACAAACTGCAGTTATTCAACCTGAATAAAGAATAAATCATGGAAATTAAAATCCATTAATAACACACGTTTTATTTCTTTATTTTTAGGGCTGTCAAAATTAACACATTAACTCAGATTAATCCATCATCATAATTAATCTGATTATAAATGTTAACATCATTAACCCATCTGCAGCAGAATGACTGTGAACGTCTGCTCCAACACATTTGGGTCAGTTTGTCCAGTAGAGTTAGACTTAGAACAGAACCAGCAGAACCCACCCATAAAGAACAGAACCAGCAGAACCCACCCATAAAGAACAGAACCAGCAGAACCCATCCATAAAGATGTTAGACTGTTCTGTGGGTGGCACCATTATGCACCGCCACACCAACAGATCAGTTCCACAGGAAACACTGCACTGTATGGAATATGTACATGTATTAAATATTAGAAGATGATGTTCTTGTTTAATGTTCAGTCCTCTGATCAGAGCTGAAAAGGTTTGAAATGGAAAATTACAAACTCAACAACAGACATTTGATGACAGCTTTTCTTAATGTTTTATTCTTTTTTTTTACTTTGCGTTCTTATTTTTATCAGTATTTAGTATTTCTTCTTGGTGCTTTTACTTGACTGTATTAAAAGAACATCTTCAACTCATCATATGATGTAAAATAAAGGATGATGATGGGTTTGTATGACAAAGGTTTGGTTGTTTAATGCTCACACATCTGATCATGCAAACGTGTGTGAATCTTCCATATTAAATATTTAAAGTATTTTTAAACACATCTCTTTCAGTGTAGGTTTTCAGTGTCAGTTTTGGTTGTCTGAGATCAGATCAGGAACAGCTGTTGTTCCACTGGACCACATGGTGCTTCAGTAATTAGCACTATGGCCTCTGAGCAGAAGGAGGATTCCAGCACCAACTGTGTGTACCTTTGTGTGTGAGCGCTGCATGTTCTACCCCTGTCTGCATGGGTTCTCTCTGGGTTCTCCAGGTTCCTAACATCCTCCTTCTTCATAGTTTCAATGGGAAATCTAAATCCCTCATAGGTGTGAATGTGAGAATGAATGGTTGTTTGTGTGTGACAGTACTGCAGTGAACAGGGTGGACCCCACCTTCATCTATAGGTAAGCAGGATCACCTCTGGCACCCCCATGACCCTCAAGAGGAAAAACACATGGATGTGTTTGGACTGAACAGCAGAAAGTCAGTGAACTAACCACAGAGTTTCCAGTCTGCAGTTTGGACTCTCCAGTCCAGACGCCAGTTTCACTCCTGAATCCTGTAGGTTGTTGTGTCTCAGATCCAAAAATCTCAGATGTGAAGGATTAGACTTCAGAGCTGAGGCCACAACTTCACAGTGAGTCTGTGAGAGTCCACACTGAGAAAGTCTGTAAATACAGAATTTACAGGAAATTAATTATGAACACATTTATTGAACATCTGAGTCTTAACGAGGTCAGGATATGGTGTTGTGTGAACAGTTCTAAGGTTTAAAAAAGACAAGAAAACCAGATTAATAAAATAGACGTGGATAAAGACGGATGTAATGACAGCTTCCAAACTATTTTTTTTTTTTTTTTTTACTTTATTTTACCAGGTAAAATCAGTTTAGAACAGCCTTTCATTTACAATAATGACCTGGCAAGAGGCCCCAACAGACAAAAACAAAAATAAAGACAAAACAAAAAAAAAGAAAAAGAAAAACACTTCAAAGGAAACAGTTCAAATGAATCCAAGACTCACAACCAATGGTGAAGAGACTATGAAGTTAAAAACAACATAAATAACTACTAGAGTGTATGGGGAGAGAGAAGAAGGACAGTCACCAAATGCAACAGTCAACTGGGGAATGTTGTGGTTTGTGTTTAAACATATGGAGTGATGGCAGAGCTGAAACACCCTAGATCTCCCCCTAGTGGCTGGATGTTGTATAGGTCCTACTGTTCTCTGCTCTGTGGGACTTCAGACAAACTACAGTCAAAGTATATGTAAGGTAGTGTATATGTTACACCAATAGTTGGCGCTATTACACCACAGTTTCATCTTAAACTCCCGTTTCAGTAGTGCTTTTTTGGTCCTTCTGTTATCCCGTAGGGTTGGTACCTGTAGTTTAGGGCACCATGTTTTCTTTAGGACGCTGTATCACCCTACAGGTAAGCTACGTTATTTGCACTGACTGTTTAAAACATAAAATTATCAAAGATTTTGGCACTTTAGAGTACATTTTGTGAGTTATTTCGTAAGTTGAAGTGCAAGAGAATTTCTATCCAAATGATTTGTGGAGTTAATACATTTATAATTGAAGTGAGCACAACTTTTATTGTTTATCTGTTAAAATCTCGTTTGGAGATCTGATTTGGTCTTAGGATGTTTTAGCTTTTACTTATGGTGTTGTACTTGAGTCATTCCATATAATTTCCTCCAGTGGTCCCCACCTGACTTCAGATTTTTCTAAATTTTTACATACTTATAGAACATTATATATGATGGAAAATCCTAAATTTCAAAGCTTAATTGTAAATAGTTCCAAAGTTATGATCATTTGAAGTAGGTAGGGGCTACCTTAAAATTGCGACCAAAATTAAGACTTGAAATGTTCGTCTGTTTTCAGGCTTCTATAACTTCTGAACAACAAGAGCTAGAGGTTTGAAATTTTCAGAATCATTTCACAGGAATCTATAGTCCTAAGAAATGTGAAAATATTTACTTCAAATGTATAATTGCATGTTACAGAGAATGACAAAGTTGACATTTTATCCATCGTGAACTTCTAAAAAGCTACTTTTGACCACCCATTACACAAAAACTAATCCTCATATTCATTCTAAATTTTCTGTGCTATATCTGGTCTACTGAGGGAATGGATCTGTGTAAAATAAAGGTCCTGTGTTCTGTTATGGATGATATATGAACAGCTGAAAATCAAAAATATCTGTCCGACCTTCAGATTCAAAGGTCAATATCAGCATGTGGGATAGGTAGGATCACAAAATAAAAGACACCATGTGAAAGGACAGGAAGTGACCCAAATTTGGACACCAAGCACAACTGGCTTCTATAAATCCTTCTATGTTAAATGTTCAAATTAAATATGGACGTTTTCGGCTAAAATATGGGATTTATAGAAGCAAGTTGTGTTTGGTGTCAAAATCTCTGTAACATGCAATTATACATTTGAAGTAAATATTTTCACATTTCTTAGGACTATAGATTCCTGTGAAATGATTCTGAAAATTTCAGACCTCTAGCTCTTGTTGTTCAGAAGTTATAGAAGCCTGAAAATAGATGAACGTTTCAAGTCTTAATTTTGGTCGCAACTTTAGGGTAGCCCCTACCTACTTCAAATGGTCATAACTTTGGAACTATTTACAAATAAGCCTTGAAATTTTGGATTTTGCCATCATATATAATGTTCTATAAGTATGTAGAAATTTAGAAAAATCTGAGAGGGTCAGGTGGGAAATGTTCTTAAAATCTGTTGATTTCATATGGAATGACCCACTTGTGTTTTTGTTTTGTAAAACACTGATTTAGTACGCTGTATCACCCTACAGATGACTATTGGGCAAAATAAACAGTCCCGCCACGATTCTGAACTCCTCTCCGTCTCGTTTCCTACGGACTGCACCCCCGCTAGCATCCCTTAAACACACACACAACGCAGAGCCACGTAGCTGTGGAGGTGTTTGAAACCCAGGCCGTGGGACAGGGAGAGAGATAGGGCTACATATACAACCAATAAATGTTCATTAGGCTGATATTTATTTAAGAAATCATTTTACTAATTACTTTGATTTGAATAAGTTACATGATGATCTTAAAATGAGTGATCGACTGTTTCAATGACCAATCACTGTCAAGAATCCCTCAGAAACACAAACACAAACCAATCAGTCATCTGGTGGGTGGACCTCACATCCCAGTGTCTCTACTCTGTTGACTCTGATCCTACAACCATCATGGCAGTTCCCATATTTCACTTTGACAGAAACACAAGACAGAGGGTCATGTGATCCATCTTTATATTCAGTCTGATTCATACTCTTCATATTCTCATCAGTACTTACTCAGCCTCTCTGCAGTTCCTCACAGCTGGGATCAGTCTGTGTCTTCCTTCATCTGATGTGTTGTACTGGTTCAGGTTCAGTTCATCCAGAACCTCCTCTGACATCTCCAACATGTAGGCCAGAGCTGAACACTGGATCTCAGACAGTTTCTTCCATGATCTGTTCTCTGACTTCATGAACTCTTGGATCTCCTGATGGACTGTTTGGTCCTTCATCTCCGTCAGACAGTGGAAGATGTTGATGCTTCTGTCAGGACAGATGTCCTCAGTGTTCATCTCCTTCAGGTTCTTGATGACTTTATGGATGCTCTCTGGTCTGTTCTCTTTTGGACCCAGCAGACCTCCTAAAAGTCTGTGGTTGGACTCCAGACAGAGGCCATGGAGGAAACGAACAAACAGATCCAGGTGTCCGTTCTCACTCTTAAGGGATTTTTTCATGACTTTTCTGAGGAAAACATCCAGGCTGTCACTGCCTGTGAAATACCTGAAAATGTTTGTGAAAAGTGAGTCTCTCAGAAACCTCTCCAGAACCTCTGTGTTGTTGCTGGTGTAACAGTGGTAGATGTAGACTGCAGCCAGAAACTCCTGAACACTCAGATGAACAAAGCAGTAGAGTGTTTTCTGGAAGATCACAGTCTCTCTTTTGAAGATCTCTGTACAAACTCCTGAGTACACCAAGGCCTCTGTGACGTCCAGACCACACTGATCCAGGTCTTCTTGGTAGAACATCATGTTGCTTTTCTCCAGTTGTTCAAACGCCAGCCTCCCCAACTTCAGAAGAACTTCCATGTCTGCCTTTGTCATCTCTTCTAGACTTGTTTTATGTCCTTTTTCATACTTCTTCTTCCTCTTTGTCTGGACCATGATGAAGTGTGAGTACAGGTCTGTCAGGGTCTTGGGCAGCTCTTCTCTCTGGTCTGAAGTCAACATGTGCTCCAGAACTGTAGAACTGATCCAGCAGAAGACTGGGATTTGACACATGATGTGGAGGCTCCTGGATGTCTTGATGTGTGAGATCATTTTGTTGGACAGATCTTCATCAGTGGATCTCTTCTTGAAGTACTCCTCCTTCTGGTCATCAGTGGTGAAGCCTCGGACCTCTGTTACCCTGTCCACACATGAAGGAGGGATCTGATTGGCTGCTGCAGGTCTAGATGTTATCCAGATGAGAGCTGATGGAAGCAGGTTCCCCTTGATGAGGTTGGTCAACAGAACGTTGACTGATGACTTGTGAGTGACGTCTGAAACAACCTGACAGTGGTGGAAATCCAGTGACAGTCTGCTTTCATCCAGGCCGTCGCAGATGAACAGAAGTTTGCAGACGCTGATCTGCTCTGCTGTGACCTTCTGTAATGTTGGATGGAAAACATGGAGCAGCGTCAGCAGACTGTACTGCTCATCTGAGACCAGGTTCAGCTCTCTGAAGGACAGCAGAACCACCAGACTGACGTCCTGGTTTTCTAAACCCTCGGCCCAGTTCAGAGTGAACTTCAGCACCGAGAAGGTTTTTCCAACTCCAGCCACGCCGTTGGTCAGAACCACTCTGATGGGTTTCTGCTGCTCGGGTAAGGCTTTGAAGATGTCCTGACACCTGATTGGACTTTCTTGGATGATCTTCTTGGAAACTGTCTCCAGCGTCCTCACCTCATGTTGGGTATGAACGTCTTCACTCTGTCCCTCTGTGATGTAGAGCTCAGTGTAGATCCGGTTTAGACGGGTTCTACTTCCTGTTTCCTCAGTTCCTTCAGTCACACATTCACATCTGCTCCTCAGACTGAGTTTATGTTCAACTGCAACCAGACAAGAAACACTTGAAATAAACACAGTTGGGTTAAAACATCTGTTTTCATCTGTCAGTGAATGTTAATACTATTTCATATTGACAACAGTTTCCAAATGACAAACCCTAGACCTGTTACTATGGAAACCACTGATCAGACATGGATCTGATTTATGCAAACAGGAATCATTCCAAAGCAGTTCTAACAACACAGACAAGATGATTGTCACTGACCAAATAATCCTTAATGTGACTGAATTTACAGAGAATCAGTGAGTTACTTTCTTAAACCATCATCGACTGTAAAACACTATTTGATCAACGTGAAATAAAATGGATGTTTTTGTTGATAATTTCCAACATATGATAGAAAATGTAGTTCAGTCTAATGCAGTTCAAATGTTCTTTGTTGTGATGCTCAGTCAGTGACAGTTGAACACATGTTGTGTTTAGTGAAGTGCAGACATGTTCAGACAGATGTCCAGTCTTACTTTGGACAGAGCTGTGGATCTGCAGCTCAGCTCTTGTTCTGGATGTTTCTTCACACTGGGGACAGGAGGAGTCTCCTGATGAACCAGACTGGTCCCAGTATGAAGTGATGCACTGTCTGCACAACCAGTGTCCACAGCTGGTCCGGACCGGATCGCTCTGGACCTTCTGACACAAAGAACAGGATGGTTGGTCCACCTCAGGAACATGAGTCCTCTCCGTCTCTCTGTGGACATCAACACATTGTTTAGAAGAAACTTCTTCAAACTTCTTTCAGATCAGCTGTTCAAAGGATCACATCTACACTCACAACTCTGTGCTGGGTCAAGGACCTGGTCTGGTTGGGGATCAGACCCAGGACCTTGTTGCTGAGCGGTGCCAGTGTAAACCACTGAGCCGCCTCAACTCACAGTCTGTCTGAAAATGGCAGCTGGAAGGAATGATGAGCCTCCATTTCAGCTCACATGTCCAACCCAATGCACTGCTTGATTCTTTTCAACCCCATGTTCAGTCAAAGCCACCAGACCTGTGACCCAACAGCCTTAACCCAGCGCTCGGGTTCTGAAAACAACCCAGCATTTCTAAGTGTGGACACACCACACAGAGGACTTCCATCTAAAACTGCTCTGGTCTTACTGGTCTGTTTCAGAGCTGATTCTCACACAAACATGTGTTTAATGCTGACAAAAACTGATTTTAAGACGCTTTTTAGTTTCCTGCAGAGCTGTGGCAGGTCAGTTTTTATCAGTGGTCCAATACCAACACTGTCTCGCAGCGCGGAGCGTTTCAGTAGACTCCTCAGCCTGAACACCTGGCTCCAGCTGACCTGCCGCACTTATGACTTTGGTTTTATCGACAATTTTAACCTCTTCTGGAACCGCCCCTCCTTTTACAGGGCCGATGGCGTCCACCCAAACAAACTGGGCAGCTCTACACTAGCTGGAAACATTCAGTACACTTTACACTCTGCCCCACGTGACTGACTGTTTACACCACACACCCCTACACCTGTGTTTCCCCCCTCACCCACTAAAACAGCTCACAGCTCCCCCCTTTGGTCACACAGCACACTCCCTGCAAAACCACACCCCGCCAGTCACATCCCGGTTTGGACAACACACAGACTCCTCAGACACCCACCAAAAGTACCCCGCTCAATGGACCCAGACAACCTCATCACTCTCACAGTCAATAACTCCAAAGCAACCACACCCCCAACCAACAACTCATCTGCAGCCTTCAGTATGGCACTTCTAAATGTCCGCTCTCTTTCAAATAAGGCTTTTATTGTTAATGACTTGATTTTAGATCATCGGATTGATTGTTTATTCTTAACAGAGACATGGCTGAGCACGGATGCACCAGCAGTTCTCACCGAGGCCTCCCCACCAAATTTTAACTTTGTATTTTCTATTAGAAAGGGCAAGAAAGGTGGTGGTACTGCCTCAATCACATCTGATGCCCTTTTTACCAAGCAAATTTCGTTTGATCAGTACCCCACCTTTGAGCACCATGCCTTTGTTTTTAATAACCCTGCAATTATCTGCGTCACTGTTTACAGACCACCAAAACAGTGTGCAGCTTTTATTGATGAGTTTTCAGAGTTTTTATCAATAATCCACACCTCTTACAATATGATTTTAATTTCCGGTGATTTTAATTTGCACATTGATAATGAGTCCGATAAGTTATCCAAAGATTTTATGAACTTACTGAATTCCATGGACTTTACCCAACACGTCATGCAGCCGACTCACAACAGGGGACACACTCTGGACCTTGTCATTAGCCATGGTCTGTCCACGAGTGTGTCCTCTGTTGTTGATTTGGCTGTATCTGACCACTACTGTGTGTTTTTTAGCATCACCGGTTTTAACAAAAGGGAGACCTCGGTGAGGACTGTGAGGAGGCGCTGTCTGACTCCTGAAGTGGCTGCAAATTTTATTGAAGTTTTACAAAAATACCCTCCAGTTCCTTTATCTGCATCCTGTGATTTTATTGTTGAAAATTTTAATAACAAACTTAAGTCAAGCCTCAATTCTGTAGCTCCACTGATTACAAAAAAGGTGAAAATAAAGCCTGCACCTCCATGGAGAAATGAGGAAACACGAACGTTGAAAAGAAAATGCAGGATGGCGGAAAGAAAATGGAGGAAGAACAAAATAACAATAAACCATCAGTTATTCTTGGAACAACTTCAAATATACAACAAGGCAGTCAGACAAGCCAGAAACACATACTTCGCCAATATAATTTCCTCACACAAAAATAATTCCAAACTCCTTTTCTCCACCATTGATCATTTAATTAATCCAGATATCACCAGACACTCTGCCACAACTGACTCCTTGTGTGACAGTTTTGCAGACCACTTCAGGAGCAAAATTGATTTTATCAGATCTAGTATTTTACCTGTTCAAGGAACCATTTTTAATAAGACTGAGGTTCTACTTTTACCTGATGAAACACTGGACAGTTTTGCCCTGATTGATGCTCAGACACTTGGTAGAGTTTTCTCCCAAGTAAACCCAACCAACTGCCTTTTAGACCCAATTCCCACATCGCTTTTTAAGTTATTTTATGGATCCTTTGAAAGCGAGCTTTTAAACATTGTTAATTGCTCTCTTCAGACGGGCACCTTTCC
This sequence comes from Sphaeramia orbicularis, assembly GCF_902148855.1. Classification (NCBI taxonomy): domain Eukaryota; kingdom Metazoa; phylum Chordata; class Actinopteri; order Kurtiformes; family Apogonidae; genus Sphaeramia; species Sphaeramia orbicularis. The sequence continues at coordinate 2,143,937 of NC_043974.1, read as the reverse complement.
TGCTGCCTTTAAAACGGCGGTGGTGAGGCCCCTTCTGAAGAAGAGCAACCTGGACCCAGACAATTTTAATAACTACAGACCCATATCCAACTTACCTTTTTTAAGCAAAATTATAGAGAAAGTTGTTTTCAATCAATTGAATGACTTTTTAAATAAAAATACCATTTTAGAAAAATATCAGTCTGGTTTTAGGATTAATCACAGTACGGAGACAGCTCTTTTAAAGATAGTCAATGATCTCAGGTGCAACTTGGACTCACACAAGATCTCAGTCCTGGTGCTACTGGATCTGAGCGCTGCTTTTGACACAGTAGATCACCCAATTCTTTTAAATAGACTGAGACACCTGGTGGGCCTCTCTGGTACTGTTTTTAACTGGTTTCAATCCTATCTCACAGACAGGAAATTTTTGGTAAGTATGGATACATGCTCTTCAGCGATCCATGAAATTAGATGTGGTGTGCCCCAAGGATCAATCTTAGGCCCCATACTTTTTAATTTATATATGCTCCCACTTGGGGATATCATCAGGAGACATGGCATCAACTTTCACAGCTATGCTGATGACACACAGCTGTATATTGCCATGTCTCCTGAAGACACTCGGCCAGTTGATGCCCTTTTTAACTGTATTTTAAATATTAAAACCTGGATGGCAGAAAACTTCTTACAGCTCAACCAGGGCAAAACTGAAGTTTTAGTTATCGGTCCTGAGGCTACGAGAGAGAAATACTTACCAAAATTACAAGCATACTCTTTCAACCCATCGGTACAAGTAAAAAACCTGGGCGTTATCTTTGACTCTGAGCTCACTTTCATCCCACACATTAAATCTATTGTAAAAACAGGTTTTTACCATCTTAAGAACATAGCCAGAGTTCGTCCAGTTCTCTCTCGAGCCAACACGGAGATGCTGATGCATGCTTTTATTTCCAGTAGGATTGACTACTGTAATGCCCTGCTTTCTGGTCTTCCCAAAGACAGAATCTCACAACTCCAACTTCTCCAAAATTCAGCCGCTCGAGTGCTGACGAAGACCAGAAGGCGGGCTCACATTACACCGGTTTTAAAATCACTGCATTGGCTCCCCGTGTGTTTCAGGATTGATTTTAAGGTCCTTTTAATAGTCTTTAAATGTCTTAATGGTCTTGCGCCTTCTTATCTTTTAGACTTGCTTTTACCCTATGAACCCTCGCGGACCCTGAGGTCCTCTGGCACTGGCCTTTTAACAGTTCCAAAAGCCAATACAAAAACCCATGGAGAGGCAGCTTTTCAGCATTATGCTCCTCGCCTCTGGAACACCCTGCCAGGGAACCTCAGGGCCGCAGAGAATGTAGAAATTTTTAAAACCAGGCTCAAGACCCACCTTTTTAATTTGGCTTTTAACTGATGCTTCTGTTTTATCTACGCAAAGGTTTTATAGTTATATTTAATATATATATCTTAAGATTCTTTTAACCAGTGCTTCTGTTTTATCATTTTAATGTTTAATATTTTTATTATTTTCATATATGTCTTAAATTTAGCTTCTTTTAATCAGTTCTTTTATATCTTTTTAATGTTTCTTATTCTCCGGTGTTTCATCAGAGGGAGCCCTCCATGCCGGGGGGCGGCTGTGGACTCCGGGGGCTGTGGCGCCTTCTCTCACTGGGGTCCGCTCCTTTCTGGTGGGTGGGGGTCCCAGTTGGCCCTCTCCCGCTAGTTGGGATGCGGGGCTGTGTTGCTGGTGCCTGGTCGCCGGGGTCGGCGGCTGCCTCCTGGTGCGGATGGCTCCCTGAGACAGCGCCTCCTAAACTGATCTTTTACCTTTACTTGTACATTTTTGTTCTGGTCTACCCGTGCTCAGTCAGTCTTCTTAAGTATGTGTGAGCTTGTGGGTTTGCATGTATATGTGTGTGTGTGTGTGTGTGTGTGTGTGTGTGCGGGTGAGTGGGTGGGTGTGGGTGGGGGGCGGTACTGATTTTTAAACTGATATGTAAAGCACTTTGTGCTACAGTTTTTAATGTATGAAAAGTGCTATATAAATAAAGATTATTATTATTATTATTATTAATGTTCATTCAAATGAAGAAAACACTTCAAGCAGAAAAACAGCCTCTTAGTGTCTGAACCTTTACACACATTTGGTTCAGGATTGAACGTCTTTCTTTTTGTCACATGTGAGTGAGTCTCATGTGTTTCACAGACTTTAAGGCTGTTGTTCACCTCAGAGTCTCAAACATCTTTTATTCACAGCAGCTGGAGTCCAAATGAGGAGTTTAGACCATTTCACTAAAGCTGGACTGGAAACTGTCAGTTCTACTCACACACCTGAGTTTGATTTGAACCAGTTACTGACAGGAACTGATCACATTTGACCTGCAAACTTCATCAATATACAAGTTGTAATGGGACTAGTACAAAGGCTGAACCCAAATGCAAGACCAGAACGCAGATGACCAATTGAGAGTGTTTATTAAACACAATCACAGTAGGAAAAACACAGCACAGAATAATTGACACGTCTATGAAGGCGTGTGATTCAGGACTCTTCGTCCGGGCTGTGAGCGGGGAATATGGATGGTCAGCACGGCCGAGCCGGAGGATTCCCGTCAACACCCCGACTAGGGCAAAACAGAGGATAGTCAAAAAACAAGCCAGGTCATACACAGGAGGGCAATTCAGGAGGCAACAGGACATGAGGGATAGGCTACTCACGGTCAAAGTCCAGGCGAGGGTCGAAACACAAGGTAACACGTTGGAGGCTGAGGTAAACAGGGAACAGGCAGAATCAGAAGGTGGATGAACGAACCAGGTCAGAACCAGACGAGCAGGCAGACGAGGGACAGGCAGAATCTAGTGATGGGTCCGGCAACACCGATGCGTCGGCACATGCATCGAGCTCATGGAGCAAACCCCGTGTCGGTGCACATATCGCTTCAAGAAAGTCACGTGACCGATACAGTTGCTGTGGCGCTGTGGCGCCAAACTGTGTTTAAAGGGAAGCGCATCTGTCACCGGGATGTATCCCAAACGACTGCCAACATTCTGTAGCGCTTTTTTTTTTCCTCTATCTTGTCACTATGGAGCCCAGCAGGAACAGAAAGGTTTCGGCCGTGTGGGATCACTTTGATCTTGTTTCGCCAACGAAGGTATTTGTTTCTATTTCCTTGTTTCATCCTGATCCTCAGTTTCCACAGGATCTGTCAGAATTAAAATCCATTTCAAAGTTACCATTAATTCAGTGAATTAAAGTAAGTTTTATTCATTCATTTCATTTTACTGCAGGTTAAATGTGGCATCTGTCAAACAGGACTATCATACACAAACAGAAGCACATCTTCACTGCTCAGGCACTACCGAGCACTTCATGAAAATGAGGACACAAACCGGCCTGCACCAGGAATGAACACAGGTAGGCCTATACAGGCATTTTACAACTGCTCTGTGGTCGCTGTATTGGTAATTTATGCATATTATGTTTGTATTACTTCATTTTTTTTTTTTTACCACCAAGCCTCCAGGAAACAGATCTTGGACGAGGCTGTACTGAACTTTATCTTAAAGGACTGCCAACCTCTCATCATTGTGGAAAGCGAGGGGTTCAGGGAACTCCTTCAGGTCCTTGAGCCTTCATATGTTTTGCCAACCAGAAAGGTTTGTACAGCAAATGTCTAGGGAATAATTTCAATATATTGATTTTCTTTTAAAACTTGGTTTTATTTTCAGATTGTGAAAGAAATGGCTGCTCAAAAATATGGAGGGGAACGGGACCGAGTGAGAAGGGAAGTACAGCAAGCTGTGGCAGTGAGTACTACAGCTGACATGTGGACATCTGTGAACATGGAGGCTTACTTGGCTCTTACCTGTCACTACATTAACAATATGCAGTTGTGTACATCTGTGTTAGGAGTGCAGCACTTTCCACAAAGTCACACTGCTGACAATTTGGCCCAAGTCAAAAATGGCATGATGGATGACTGGGCCATAACTGATAAAGTGTCCAGTGACTGATGCAGCGCCAAACATGATAGCATCAACAAGAAGCCTGAACATCCGCCATTCAATCTGCATCGCACACACTCTTAATTTATTAGTAAAAAAGTCATGTGATCAAATACCAACACTTACAGCAATAAGAAACAAATCCAGGCAAATTGTTTCCTACTTTAGATCAAGCACTCCAGCAAAAGAGAAGCTTGCTCAAGTGCAGCAACAGATGGGACGGCCAACCCTAAAACTCATCAATGAGGTACCAACACGCTGGAACAGCACATATCAGATGCTATCAAGACTACATGATGAGAGGGAACCAGTGTGGGTACCTCTTCCTCGCTCAGCACTAACATTACTCCACTGATGGCAGACGAGTGCACAGTCAGAGCAGAGACACTGTTTGGGTTTGCTCCTTTCTATCAGGCCACAGTGGAGTTGTCAGAAGAGAAGAGAGTTTCTGGGTCAAAGGTCATCCCCATGATGAAAATGCTTTATCATGCACTTGAGCATAATGCTTCAAATTTGCACACACCTGACGCAATCCAACTACATGAACACCTTAGGCGTGGTGTCACTGACACCGCTTCCAATCTGGAGTCACTGACTGTGTTGACACTATCAACACTTCTTGACCCAAGATTTAAATCACTCGGTTTCCGAAGTTCCAACAAATGTAGCGAAGCAATAAGGAGACTGAGAGCTGAATGTGCTGCTTTAATGGGCCACACATCAACCGAGCCACAGCCTGGACCTTCCTCGACAACAACTTCAGGCATGTTATTCAGCCTTATCTGTTTATTTGTGCATTTAATTGTTTGCAAATCATGTACTAAAATACCCATCTGTTGTTTCTTAGACAACCTGTGGCAATATCTGGACAATGAAGTTGGCAGGCAAACCACCAACACCAGAGCAGATGCAATAGTTGAGGTCCAGAGATACATGTCAGAAGGCAACATCTCCCGTTCCAGTGATCCACTGAAATACTGGGACAGTCCAAGAAGAAATTACCCTCACCTGTTTCAGCTCTCTTTACAGTTTCTTTGCACACCAGCCTCCTCGGTGCCATGTGAACGATTATTTTCTAAAGCCGGAGAAATTGCATCAAAAAAGCGAAATCGGCTGAAGGCCAAAACTTTGGAAAGGCTTGATTTTTTGAATAAAAATTTGTAAAATAAATAAATAAATAAATAAAATCCCAGTCCACAAGCATCCTCATTCACAACACGTTCACTTAGATTTTCATGTTATGATACATGTTCACATTATTTATTGACTGTATCTAAAAATATCAAAGATATTTTAAATTTAAATGAAGATATGAAATAATACAATATAAATTACAATGACTTAAATTATATTATTGTATATACTAGGTCATTAAATCAGTGTCAGTTGAGTCTGTACACTAGATTGCCTGCAGGGATTTTTAAAGTCCAGCAGGTGTCAGTATTCAGTGACACAGTATCAACACAGTATCAACACAGTGTGTCATTGTGTCGACATGCTTCATGAGGCCTCATCGACCCATCACTAGCAGAATCTGTGGTCGGAAGGCAAAACGGGTCAAGACGGGCAGACAGACTGACAGGTATCCAAAACGCTGGTAAGTGAGCACACAAAGGTAGAACACAAACTGGCAAAGGAACAGGGGAAAACACAGGGTTTAAATACACAAGAGGGTGGGAAGACAATTGAACACAGGTGGAGATAATCAGGGAGGAGTCAGGTAATCAGGAGCAGGTGAAACAATCAAGTAGGGGAAGTAAAGACACCAGACATGACACAAGAGGGAAACTTAACAAAATAAAACAGGAAATGACAGACAAACAGAAAAGACAGACAAATCCAGACACAGTCTGGGAGCAGACATGACAGTATTGTTGAAATTGTGCTCAAAATGTTCAAAAAGTTCTAATACACACACTGAAATAATTTAACCAAGTTATACTTTGGAAAAAAAAAAAATTAAAAAAAAAAAAAAAAAAAATATATATATATATATATATATATATATATATATATATATATATATACATACATGTAAATTAATTAATTGGTACAATGCACTTTCTTTTGGCAGAAACGTTCAAATATTAACCCTTAGTAGTCTGAGCCTATTTTGTCCGTTTTTCAGTCCTTTTGATTTTGCCTTTATATACTATATAAACAAATGTTTACTATACCCATGTTTGGGATCTGTTTTTTCAGCACAACTTCATCTATATCATCTGTCTATTATTTTTTCTCTAAAAGGACAGAAAACACAAAAAAAATATATGAAATCTGATGTGAAAAATGTACATACTTTATTGCATAAATAATACACAGATGCTTAATGAACCTTTTCAAAGACTTTCAAAGTAAATATTGGTTCCAAATATTAGGTCTAGAAAATCAAAATTGTAATAAATTAAAACTATACTCAAATATTTGACAAAAACCAGATCTTTACATAGACGTTTTCTCCAAAAAAACACGGTAATCAAATACGTTTATCATGATAATTAGAATTTAAATGGTAATACTAACCGTCTGCAATTTTACTGCGGTTTATCATTGTACTGGTAATCGTTACATCCCTAATCCCAAGGACTTCCAAAGTCCCTCATTTCTATATTGACCCGTCTGCATCGAGGCCTCTGTCAAACAGCTTTAATATGAGTTAAATGTCACAATAGACTCTGGATGTGAAATGAAATCACTGCTAAAACGTGTCCTGCAGATCATTTTAAAGAATAAACAGTCTCTTATTCTGTGTCTGAAGGTCCAGGTTCAGGACTGAAGTTTGAAGGAAGCCCCTTGGACCAGTCACTGTTCATGGACAGACATGTGGACACTGGAGACTCTGCTCTGGGTCTGTTATACTGACCTCTGGAAACAACACAAGTACAACAGTTGGATTGGACAGTATGTTAGTGTTATTCACATGTGAACACTTCATTTTCTATCACCTTTGGTTATTATTCATGTGTGTTTTTATTCTGTCTGAAGGACACATTTGGACTTTAAAGTGGACACATCATGTCCTGTTCTGTCTGGAGTCAAATATTAAAGGTGTGTGACAGTGGACTCACTGTGGATCAGAGGGTCCTGGTTCATTACTGCCCCCTGGAGGTTCCTTTATGAACAAACCCCTGTTTGTAGAATGGGATAACTCTGCTCCGTCCTCCTCTTCATCCACACTCACACTCATACTGTGAACTTCAGTCAGTCTGAAAGGACAAGCAGTAAAACTACTGTGAGCTTAGAACACCAGCACAGACAAAGTATCATGACACAAAGTGTTGGAGATTATGTGGGGCTGATAATGCTGACCATTTCCATGTATTCTGGAGTTGTCCTTTCATTGGTAGTTACTGGCAGGAGCTTAAGAATTGTATGGAAAAAGTACTGAAGGTCGACCTTCCATGTACATTTGAGGTACTATATCTGGGGAAACTGGACATAAACTTTTCTAGATCTGGGGACAAACATATTTATAGAATAATGCTGATTGCAAGCAAAAAAGCAATTACCAGAAAATGGATGAAGAATGAGGTACCTAAGGTTGAGGACTGGGTTGAGGTAATACACAATATTTATGTGATGGAAAAGCTAACTTTTCTCTGAGACTGGAAGTGGATAGATTTAAAAGAATATGGGAAAACTGGTTAGAGTACATAAAACCAATTAGGTCTGATTTTATCTGAGATGTGTATTGTGGGAAAAAAAAAAAAGCCCTAGTTCAAGCTACAGAGGTTTAGTTTTTTCTTGTTAATTGTATTTGTATATTTGTTTTGGTTTAATATATTCCCTGCACTGGTAACATAGTAAAACCCTGTTAGTGTAATCGGGCAAAATGTATGGTGGAAGGTATAGAACCACGAAGTCCCGGGCACAATTTTATTTTTGTACTTGGAAAGGAATGGTAATTCCCAAATTTGATTTAAAGTAAAAGAATGAGGATGTTTTTATATATGTATGTATGTGTATGTGTGTATATGTATGTGTATGTGTGTGTATGTATGTATATATGTGTATGTATGTGTATATGTATGTATGTATATGTATATATATATATGTATGTATGTATATGTATATGTATATATATATATATATATATATATATATATATATATACATATATATATATACATATATATATAATTTTTATTTAAATTTTTTTTTTTGTTTTTGTTTGTTTGTTTTTGTTTGTTTGTCCTATATTTTCTATTTTTTGATTGTCATGATTAATTTAAAGATATTAAATTTGGAGGAGAGTGGAAAGAGATGGAAAAAACAAAAAACTCCATTGTGTACCAGCTGTATGTGGAATTTATTTTATAATGTTCAATAAAAAGATAATTAAAAAAAAAAAAAAAAACTACTGTGAGCTCACCTCACTAAAACACTGTGTTCATCAGTCACAAACACTGACACAACAGGAAATAAGCCAGTGGACACAGAGTCCAGTAAACCTAGTGGACACTCAGCCTGGAAGGGACTCCATCCATGTTTACAGTTCCAGTCCACACCCAGAAAACCCACTGAGAGGCTAGAATAGGAAAATGATCCCAATGTCAGACTCACCCTGAACCAGACGTCTTCTGTTCTTCTGTCAGAATGGACTCTGAACTCTGAATACTTTCACTTCCGCATGGAACTGGATCAGCTCTAGACTCCTCCCCCTCCCTCTGTGCATTTACTGGAAGTCATGTGTTCACTCTTTGTTGACACAGTTTCAGTGTGAGGCACATAAGGCAAGGCAAGGCAAGTTTATTTGTATCGCACATTTCAGCAACAAGGCAATTCAAAGTGCTTCACACAGGACAATGAAATATGACGACGAGGGAAAAAGAAACACATTTAAAACATCATAAAAGAAACATGTAAAAGGTGATTAAAAACAGCAAGTAAAAAAACAACACATAAAAACACACAGATATAAAATAGGAGTTGCAGTGCAGAGTTTCGTAAGAGAATATAAAATTTAAAAAGGTCAAAAGCCTTTTAGTCAAAGGCAGCAGTGAACAGGTGAGTCTTTAACCTTGACTTAACTCTTTAAGTGCCAGACAGTTAAGGGGCTAATAAGCCTTATAAGTGCCACAGAATTTGGCCGTTTTTCAGTATTTCACGTCGTTTTTATAATATTTGAAGAATCCTGCAGGAAACCGCACGGTAACATCCGACCGATTGCTAATTAGATCCAAAACGCACCGGACGCAGCCGATTCATTATTGATCGTAATTTGCATAATTCATAATAATAATAATAATAATAATAATAATAATAATCTTTATTTATATAGCACTTTTCATACATTAAAAACTGTAGCACAAAGTGCTTTACATATCAGTTTAAAAATCAGTACCGCCCCCCACCCACACCCACCCACTCACCCGCACACACACACACACATACACACACACATATACATGCAAACCCACAAGCTCACACATACTTAAGAAGACTGACTGAGCACGGGTAGACCAGAACAAAAATGTACAAGTAAAAGTAAAACATCAATTTAGGAGGCGCTGTCTCAGGGAGCCATCCGCATCAGGAGGCAGCCGCCGACCCCGGCGACCAGGCACCAGCAACACAGCCCCGCATCCCAACTAGTGGGAGAGGGCCAACTGGGACCCCCACCCACCAGAAAGGAGCGGACCCCAGTGAGAGAAGGCGCCACAGCCCCCGGAGTCCACAGCCGCCCCCCGGCATGGAGGGCTCCCTCTGATGAAACACCGGAGAATAAGAAACATTAAAAAGATATAAAAATATTATTCGATCGCGTGACCTCAAATTCCCGTCTGATTGGTCTCAAAAGGGGGACACAGAAAGAACGTCATCGAAATGTGAGAAAGAAATGGGGGTGGATGGTTTGTTTGTACACAAATGTGGCGTGTTCTCCAAAGCCGATCTGATCGGCCCGTGGCACTTTACAGGTTGTTTTCGTAAAGCCGATTTAATCGGCCCATGGCACTGAAAGTGTTAAAAGAACTCAGACTCTCAGCAGACCTGATATTTTCTGGTAGTTTGTTCCAGATATACAGAGCAAAGAAACTGAACGCTGATTCTCCATGTTTAGTTCTGAAAATAAAACCACCACAGGATGTGTTTGGTGTCATTATTCTCTACATTGTAGATTAATACTCAAAACTATGAAGTGACACATCTGGAATGATAGAATAGACCAGGCATGTCCAAAGTCCGGCCCGGGGGCCAATCACGGCCTGCGGTCAGATTTTATATGGCCCACAGCTTGGGTTTTATATTATATTATTTATGGCCCGCTTGGACTGTTGATCCGAGTACATGAATCATAAAAGGTTCAAAATGCAGTTTCTCCTTTCACCTCATGGTGGCAGCACCACTCTAACTCTATCTGGCTCTGTGACCTCACAGTGAACCATTTTCGCTCATTTCTAACCATGGCGCCTGTAAATAAAAAAAGGAAAGTTGACAGTGAGGGCCGCCGCTTCCAGGAGAGATGGGAATTACAATTTTTTTTCCACTGAAAATCGAGGTGATTGTGTTTGCCTAATTTGTTGAGAGATTGTTGCCTTCTTTAAGGAATTCAATGTAAAGACACACTAGCAGACAAAACATGCTAACGCATACGACAAGCTAGCAGGGAGTGAGCGTTCTGAAAAAGTGAAACAAATTCAAGCTGCTTTAAACTCACAACAGTGACTCTTCATGTGAACCTGGGAGTTCAATGAATTCACCACCAAGGCAGGCTGCCAAGTTGCCAGGTTAGTTGCCTATAATTGCTGGTGTTATGTACTTGTAGATGTGACACAAATATTACTTTCTGAATGATTTTGTGAAAGACAAGAGTAAGAGTCATATGTTTTCATCTTAAACGTTAAAAGACTTTACATTACTGAGTAATATATGAGTAATGATTACTCATATAAGTCATGTTTAAAATGAATGTGGGGTTAAGATTTTTATCAACTTCTTGGAAGTTTAAGATACTCCATACAGTTTGTTCTATGTTATCTGACTCCAGATGGGAAAGGAAGGCAGAATTGTTTTTTCTTTTTTTTTTTAAATTGTTCACACCTGAGTGGCGTAGATTTGGTTACATTGCCATTTAAAAAAAAATATTGTGACAATGAAAATAAAATTATTGTAGAACAGCACATTTATATGTAATTTTTACTGTTTAAAAAATGTCTGAAGGGACCACTGGCCCCTGGCAATCTCCACATTATCAGATCTGGCCCTCTTTAAAAAAAGTTTGGACACCCCTGGAATAGACCCAAAACAGCCCAGAAAGTGTTTGATCTTTTAGATTGTTCTAAGTCGACCCCCTTCTGCTCATTCTGTCAGATTCAGGAGGTCAGCTGGAATGGTTTTCCACCAGTTCTGAACCAGTTCCCAGAGGTTCTGAGAACCTGTTGGATGTTTTCCCTTCACTCTGTGGTCCGACTCCTCCAGACCATGTCATGTGGGTTCAGTTCAGGTGGACGTGGAGGCCAGGTCATGTGACGTAGACTCCATCACTGTGTTTGTTGAACAGACGGCTGAATGTTCAGTCAGTGAATAGAAAAGAATAAAGAACAGAACAGACAGACTCACAGTATCACAGACCTGACAGAACATCAGCCAAGTACAGCTGTGATACAATAGATTAGCCACATTTTACAACTAGATTGAGTTTGGATTAATAAAAGTTCACAGGTTGTGCAGTTTAGATTATGTTCTTTCTAAGGTTTAAACCCAGTTTCCATCCTGGTATTGGTAGAAATATCCCTGCACTTCACTTTAGACACGATAATCCACAAAGCAGATGAACACAACACGTCTGCGCTGCATTTTATACTGAATTAATGTCCAGCTTTTCCCACTCACTATGAGGTGGAATTAATAAACACAGCTGCATGAAAATAATCTAGGTTCTATAGTATAATATTGGAAAATATAATATAAATATATAATAACTGGAGCAAATGCAAACACATTTGTATCAGACATCATGGTTTGATTTGTTCCTGATCTACATCAGATTCATTTGTGTCACATTAATAAACTAAAAGAGCAGAATGTAAATATTTCTAAAACATCAGCAGTTTTTATCTTGGTGGTTCCTCTTCACCCATTCTGCCACTGTTGAACCATTCACAACCTCATTGAACTTCACAACACACACTAAACTGAGCTGACACCCACAGTGGTTTACCTGTTATGGACTTAGAGCTCCCCCTAGTGGACATCTAGTGAAAGGACATCTCATATTAAAGTCCCTTTGTTCAAATGAAGACCAGAGTATTTTTTCTGCCTTTTTTCCTCATCTTTCCTGTTTTTTCTTTGCAGATTGTACAATTGTCCCTGTCAGACGGTGGGATTTTAATATTGTGTATGGTGAAATACTGTTCCTCATGGTTTTATTATCAAACCAATAGTTGAACATTGAACTTACAGATCGTAAACACTGGTTTGTGGGTGAAAGTTGAACCCCTGACCACTTTCATACTGGAAGCAGAAACTGTAACTTTTTCCAGAGCGGTACAGAAAACAGAGTGAACTTCCACAGACTCCCAGTGCACAAAATGATGGACCAAATATGGACATACTTCCAGGTTGAGTACGGCGGCATCAGAACACAATCGATTCTATTTCTGCTGATCTAGAAACTCCAGCAGAAAGTTAATAAGATATCATCATCTTTCAAATGATCAAGTTTCTTCCCTGTACTAGTGACATTTCTGTTGTAAAATCTGTTTTCTTTGGTATGTGTTAGTGTTTGTATAAATTTATATCTTAAATAACCGTTATGTTGGATTTTTAGCTGGAGCCGATAGTTCGCTAGCTCGACTTGTCCAGCTGTTGAGACTGAACCACTAAAACCACAAATGATGGAGTTTCTAAGATAAGGTAACGTTCTGCCGCGTTTCCACTACGTGGAACCAGCTCGGCTCGGCTCAACTTGGTATTCCTGCAGACCGTTTCCATTACAAGATACTACCGGCTTTACAGTACCTGGTTGTGGCGCGTTACTTCCGTGTCGTCTGCTCAGAGAGTTACTGATAAACTCACTCGTTGCGTGTAGACCTGTCACGATAACAAATTTTGCTGAGCGATAAATTGTCCCAAAAATTATTGCGATAAATGATAATATTGCCATTTTGACACCATTTTCAACTAATATAATAATATTGGTGTAATAATACTAATAAATCATTTTAAAGATAAACAAACTTTGATTTCTTAACAATATATATTTCAATTGTATTATAAAAAAACAGCAGAGTAAATATCCAAAATAAATAATAACAACTAAAAACAATGAATAAAATGGACCGTCAGTCTCTCTTAACAAAAAATTGCACTTGAGTAAAAACCACACAGAAGTAAAACAGTGCAAAAGTATAAAGTCTCAAAACAACAAAATTTAATTTCAATATATATTAAATATTGGGCTCAGACATTAAGATATTTAACAAGCAAAACTAAATAAAACAGTGCAAAAGTATAAAGTCTCTGTAAACAAAATTTAACTTCAATATATATTTAATATTGGGCTCAGACATTAAGATATTTAACAAGCAAAACTTCCAATCCCGTGAGGACCTTTGTAAACAAGTGCAAACTAACAACAAAAACACTCCATAGGAATAAAAGCAGGTGCCTCAACAGGCCATATGCAAATTAGTAGGTACTTAGTTTGGCAGATTTCGAGAAAGAAAGACCAACATGTTGACCTTCTGTGGCTTAAGGCAGGATCTCTCAGGAGTAGCAATGTTGCCAGCTGTGCTCAACATTCTTTCTGAGCTGGTGCTTGTTGCACAAATGCACATGTATTTTTGGGCCAAATTAGCCATCATAGGATATCTTTTTTGATTGTCACGCCACCACATCAAGGGATCACAAGATGCATCAAGTGCATCCTCTTGGAGGAACTTGGTCAGCTCTACATCAGCCTGCACTCTCTTTGGAACTGCAGCTTGGGCCTGACCTGTGAGATGAGCTCTTCTGTTTTGAAGAAGATCACTCAGCCTCTTCTTCTTGGGGCGAAGAGCAGCAGGAGGTTCATCTTCATTTCCTCCAGCAGCTGTGCTGCGACTCTCACCACTGGCACCTTCTCCACTTCCTTCTGGCTCTTTTAAGTCCAGTAGCTCTTGCACAAGCTGATGTTTGACATCGTCCAATGCATCTGCCTCCTCCATGCTGCCGCGATACCTTGGATCCAAGAGGGTTGCCTTTCTCAGGATGACTTGGATTGCAGGTGAGTTGTATTTTTCAGTCAGTACCCTGCAAATGTTTTGTTTAATACTGGCTGTCAGTGCAGTGTCTTCAGGGCTTGGAGAGAGAAGATCACCTTTAATCAGTTCCGGTACAGGCTTAACTGAGGACACTGTGACGTACTTTTCCCCTGAGAGAACATCTGTGAAGTCAGCCAGTGGTTTCATTGCTGCATTGATGGACTCCAACACAGAAACATCCTGCCATGTGGGGTTGAGGTGGCTATGTTTTCTGTCTTGAACCAGGACATGTCTTATGGCTGGGAGTTGCTCCAGCACCCTCTCTATCATCTTCTGCTTTGTACCCCATCGTGTGGCAACATCGTATGGCAAAGATCATTTTCATTGTTATTTTTCATTAGTTGGCATATCAACATTCTTCTCAAATACAACTTTATACATTTCCATTATTTATCATTATTAATTTGAATAATAATGTTAATGTTATTATTAATTTGAGAGTTTATTATTAATTTGAATATTTATGTTATTTTTATATTTATTTAATGTTATTTATAAATTTGTTATTTTTATATTTGCTAGGGCATACATATACATGCTAAAACACTACAATCTCAATTAGATTATGACTATATGTAAAACCAACATGCTTATGAAAGTAGGCCTACAGACATTAGCCAACATGTTGCTATGAAATAAAAATGTCTCATAACAACTCTTGAGATTTTGTCAAATGAAACTATTAATGACGAATTAAACACAAACTACTCACCAGTATTAGGCTGTGTTGGGGAAGATTAGCCTCACTCTGTGCCTTCCTCAAATCTCTCCTCTTAATCCAGCTCAGATTGAATGTGTTGATCAAACTTTTACAGAGTCCTATGGCACGTGCTGTCCGTTCTTTGTCACTGTCCAGACCATGGACAACAGCTAGATGGAGGTTGTGGCCAAAGCAATTTAGCCATGGCCAGCCAAGATTCCTTACTGCAGCAACAATGTTAGCACCACTGTCAGATGTTATGCACACTAGCTTGTGCTCATCCAGTCCCCAGTCTGCTAAAGCAGACTTCAAGTTCTCACCAAGGGTGTCAGCAGTATGATTTTCAGGAACATATCTGGTCTCTAAACACTTGGATTGCAGGGTCCAGTCAGAAGTAATGTAGTGTATGGTCAAGCTCATATAGGGGGTCATGTTTGAGCTTGACCACATGTCCGTAGTGGCAGAGAAAAATGGAATGTTTTTGATCTCCTTAAGTATGTCGTCTTTTATGTTATTGTAGAGTTGTGGAATTGCTGTTTGTGACACAAATGTTTTCCCTGGCAGCTCGTACTGCTGGTAAAATGTTTGTCGCATTTGTCAAAATGCCGGCTTTTCGACGGTGTTAAAGGGCTGCATCTCGTTGGCAATGTAGCGAACTACACTATCTGTGAGTGTGCACCATTTAGCACTGTCTCGTTTCTATTTGTTTTGTTTCATAAACGCCCCCGTGATGGTGGACTGTCGGGAAGACGTCGATGGCCCCGCTGCCTCTTTGGTAGATGTTTTTTTTTTTCCCAGTTGAGAAAACGCCAATGGGTGATTGTGTTTAAGGTGAAGGTGCATGTTAGTCGTGTTGCTCCACTTAACTTGAACGGTTTTAAAACAAATGCGGCATACCGGCTCGTTGAGGTTCACTGGTTCACCGCAGTCATTGGGCTTAAAACCAAAGTGTTCCCACACGTCTGCTGTAGTATTTGGCTTTGAAACCAACTCCACTGTATTCTTCATTCCTCCAAATCGCTCACTACGGGCCTCGGCTACTCCACACTGTTGTCATGCTGTGTGCGCCAGGTGCTCCACCTCCTCACACATACAGAGTGACTGACACACAAGGGTTCACTTCTCAGCACCAAGGGTTAGAGTAAAGAGGAGGACAAGACAAATGTAACAAAGTTAACTCATTATTAATATTATTTGGTAAACGAAGACTTATCGCAGCTAACAAAGTTATTGAACACATTTTTAATTATCGCGTGGTTTTTTGATTTATTGCTTATCGCGACATGTCTAGTTGCGTGTTGTCTCGTCTGAATTTTTACGTCGGCCACCAAAGACTGAATCTCCTGGACCGACCATGGTGTAGTTTTGGGCTGTTATCATGTAGATTGATGTACTGCTATATTCACTGTCCGCTTCTGCATCTGTTTTGTAAAAGGGCGGGTCACTGAGAAAACTGTCTGACCAATCAGTGGTCTGCAGTGATTACATGTCACAGTTTAGTATCTGGTCCCCAGTCCTGGAACCTCAGCGGAGGTGATACCAAAAAACTAGTGCCGGGTACCAGATTTCAGGTCCTTTATCGTAATGGAAACGCAAAAAAAGCCGAGCAGAGTCGAGTCGAGTCAAGCTGATACCATGCAGTGGAAACGGGGCATTAGTCCACATGTGGTTCTCAGTGGGTTTTGTTTTATTTGTTTTGCTAAACCTGGTGGTGTTGGGTTCAGTTTGTCAGCTGAGGTCACGTGATCATTAGTGTGATTTACTGTGGGCCCAAATATGGGTCCACTTTGACACTGACTTGATTCTATTTGTAATTTATTAACCTTTCATAATGACATGTGATGCCTGTTAGTAGTTTTATTTGTCCTGCGCTCATTCCGTAAACCTACTACTAAATCTAAAACTTTTCACAGTAATAAAGTCCGTCCTTTCAGTGGTTTCACCCCCACTGCTCAAAAGCACAACTGTCACTGATGTGGAGGCACCTGATGAGCGGCCAGAGGCTGTAGCAGCAACAGCAGCGACCGCTGGGCCGAGCAAACGCAAGAGGTGTCAGATTTGTCCTTCGAGAAAGGGCTGTAAAACACTTACCGCGTACCACCGCTGTCAGAAATATGTCTGCAAAGGCCGTTCGTTCACGTACTGCCCTGATTGTGCTGACCAGGCGTTTAGTAAACATGCCAACATGTACGACAGGCTAACGGGGAGGCTAAAGCTAACAGGAAGTGACCAGTTGAAAAAGTATTAGTTGTTGGTAACCTGGAGACTTGAGATAAATCTGATCTGATATTGACAGACACCAGGGGGACAGCGGAGTGGATTTGGATTATTTCTCATTAGTCTGTGATGAAAGCACCGATGCATCAGACACTGCACAGGTACTGGGTTTTTAAGAGCAGCTGATGACAACATGAATGGAACAGAGGAGCTGCTGGAGCTCAAAAGGCTTCAAGCCCAAACCTGGGAAAAAGATTTAATAATTCTGCATTTGTGAAGTTGTTGATGATATGAAATGACCATGGAGTAAAGTTTTTGGGGTCGTTACAGATGGATGGTGAGAGAGGTTGATTGTCCACACTGATCTGCAATAAAGTCCACAATGAAGGAAGTAACACCATTAAATGTCACTGTATAATTCACCAGCAGGCTCTGTGCCAAATGTCAAATCTAAACATTTTATCAAACCAGTGGTGAACACAGTCAGTTCTATTCCATCTGAAGCTGTATATCATCCAGTTTCAGCAGTTGTTGTTTGACATCCACACTAAAAATGGAGAAGTAATATATCACAACAACGGTCGGGTCTGTGGTGCAACGATTTTTCTGTTAGAAAGAAAACTGGACATTTTTTAGGTGAAAAGGGGGAACTGATGATAGAACTGTCTGATCCTGTATGGACGACAGACTTGGCTTTTCTGGTTGACATTAGGAAGTTATGTAACTCACTTCTCTGATTTGTTCCTCACATTAAAACATGTTTGAATGTAAACTTCATCTGTGTTATTTATGTAACAGAGTCATTTAATGATGTTAGTGTCACTTATTAACCCCAGATACAGTAGATTATTAATCAGAATTTAAATATCACCTCTCATCCACATTAGTGACGTTCAAAAAGTTTCACACCCTTTACAGATAATAAAACTAATAGAGAAAAATCATAAATGAACTGAAAAGTAGAGTAGAAATGTAAAAGCACAGATGAATTTCAGAGTCCACAGGTTAATCCAAAGCTAAAGACATTCCGGTGTGAAGAGTCTGAAGTCATAGAGACGATGGTCTGCAGCAGGAGAATAGAAGGCAGTACTCTGACTGCAGTCCAGTATGTCTACTTAAGGACTAATCGGAGTATTTCCTGGATTTTCTACACCTTTATCCTTCACCTCCACCACATCTCAGAGGTAAATATTGTACTTTTACCTTCACGTTTCCACTCGTCTGACAGCTTCAGTTCCCAGATACACAACAGGAAATCAGAACAGAGACGAGGAATTCAATGGAACGAGGTTCAGGTTGAAAGTAGTGGAACCAGTGAAACCACATCTGTTTGGGTGTGGACACGACGACAACAACACTAAAAGTTCAAGACACAAACCTGCACTCAGGACATGACTACTGAAGCCAGTGGTGGTGGAACTTCAAATACTGCACTGAGTACAAACCTGAGGCATGTCTGAGGAGTTCCATGTCCTACTGCAATACTTCTCACAACCCAATCCTGTAGTTTTTACTCCACAACATTTATCTGACAACTTCAGCTCCTTTTACAGTTCTTTTTAATCTCCAGGCCTGTTTTTCTGACCTCACAATAAGTCCATATTTTAGATCCACATGGTTTTGACAGAACAGTGACACCACAAACATATGATGATCTTGTGGAATACAACACATCGCTGTAGATGAACCTTCCAACCAGTGTTGTATAAACTACTGGAAAGGCACACTTGAGTAGAAGTACAGGTACCCTACCAAAAAAGGACTGTGGTACAAGTTCAAGTCACCAACTTAAGTGTTACTCAAGTTAAAGTCTTTAAAGGGTTCAAATTTGTCTAAACCCACTTTTCTTAGTCTGTGGTTCATTTCTTTGTGTATTTGGACCCTAATAGTTCAGACACTTTGAATTTGAACCCTCCAGCTGCTGCTAAACTATCTTTAGATTCATTTGGACACAAATCCAGTGGATTTCTCCAACCTGTTTGAATTCCTTCTTAATTAGTTGCGTCTCTAACTTGTTCCGTCTCCACATTTGCTCATATCAGGTCCAGACTTCAGACCAACATTTCTCCAGTTTTTCTCCAGAATTATTTGTCGTCATCAGTGGTTGTAGTCCAGACTGAAAATATGTCCAAACTTGGAGCCCATTACCTCAAATGTTCAGTTGTTGGTTGAACGGGACAGAACAGCACAGCCGACAACCTGGAGGGGGCGGGGCCTGAAGTGTCTCCTGTGCATTTAAAGGGCCAGCGCTCCAAACCACCTTTCTGGTGTCATTCCTCAGAAATAGGGTTGAAGATGGACCTGTGGAGTTGAATGAATGAAGAATTCAGAGCCAAGCAGAGCATTTACAGTTTATGGAGACCACAGGGAAATGTGGGAAAAAGAAGAATTCCAGTTAAAAAAGCAAAATATCACTGCTGTACGTATCTAGTATTTACTGTACTTAAACATATCACGTAATCTACAATTAAATGTACTTAAGTAATGAAAGCAGAAGTACAAGAAAATGTGAATAACAACCAAAGGCAGTCAGAATTCTGAATATTATAAAGTTTATCCAGGATTTTAAAAACATGGTAAAGTAAGAGACTGTTCCACACCCCGGGCACGAGGCCTGTATACAGATTAATTTAATGTTCTGTAAAGAACAGAAAAGATAATGAGACACACAACAGGCCAAGTGTTTCCTTCACTCACTTCTCTTGTTCTTTATTGTTCTACATATGTCATGTCATTCATTGTCAACATTTTGTTCTTCATGTTCACATTTCCTGAATCAACCTTTTCTAATTGACATCTTTTAGTTTACAACATCTTCCTAACTTCATCAGAATCATTGACTACAGTCCATGAAAACAATAAAGGTCCAATACCTCCTTCTAACTGGCTTTAAGATGCTGGCTGTGATAAACTAATGCCATATTATGTTATCCTACATCAGGGGTGTCAAACATGCATCCCGGGGGCCAAACCTGGCCCGTGGGATGAATTTGTGAAATACAAAAATTACACTGAAAATATTAACAATCAAGGATGTTAAAATAATTTTAGCTCAATTAATTCTAAAGTGGATCAGAACCAGTAAAATACTATCATAATAAACTATAAATAATGAAAACTGCAAATTTGTCTCTTTATTTTAGTGTAAAAAGTGTAAAATTACACAAAAATGTTCACATTTACAGACTAGTCTTATACAAAAAAATGTGAATATCTGAAATGTCTTAAGAAAAGTATGTGGAATTTTAATAATATTCTGACTGTTATTTAATGTTTGGTGTATTTGTAGATCCACTGTGATCTCTTAGTTGTGATTCACTTGTATAAATGATAAACTGAGGCGTAATACTGTTAACATTGCACTTATTTTACTAAAAAGAATTTTCAGGTTGTTCGTATTTGTTCATGTTATGTTCAAGTACAATTCGTAGTCATAGACATTTTAATTATAGAATTTTAAGTGTATTTTTGCGTCTATTGTAGGATATTTAAGCATATTTAAGTGTATTTTTCGTGTATTGTAGGATATTTAAGCATAATTAAGTGTATTTTTTATTTTACTGAATTTACGCTTTTCACTTCAAAGTTCTTCTCCTATTGTTTCTATTTCTTTCCTGGTCCGGCCCACTTTAGATCATATTAGGATGGATGTGGAAGTGAACTAACATGAGTTTGACACCTGTGTCCTCCATCCTCCTATTTGTTGTCCAGATCTGCTGGTTCCAGGGCTTTTCCTGTTAAACACGGTGCGCGGGAAAACAACAAAGAACCAAATAGAATCTATGGCCAAGCTAGCGACAATTAGCATTGAACAACACACTAACATTAATCCACATTTCCACTAAACACTGCATCACATATATCATTAGCGGAAACATTCTGGGTTGTCAGGGAGCCGTACTAGTTCAGGTCAAGTAGAAAACCTTGAACATATTCCATGTATTTCTCTCCTTGAAACTATTGAGCGAACGTTAAGCTAACTGGCTAGCATAAACCATCATAGGCTGCATACTGAGACACTGAGCAGCACAAAGAAAAGCCACTGACGGATTCAAAGGAACATGTCACCTACATGTACGATGGACTAACAAGAGTTTGACAGAGTTTGGAAAAGTTGGATCCATGACTAACCTGTAAAGAACAGAAAGACAATGAGACAGTCCACAGGCCAAGTGTTTCCTTCAGTCCTTCTCTTGTTCTGAAGACCAGATCCAGCTGAGACTGACACCTGGATGTCCCACTGTCAGACTGCTGCCCCCTGGTGTTCAAACCAAAGCACTGTTTGGACACAAATATAGGCACACACAGACCACAGCAACTCCACATTTGGGATGGACAAATGACATTTAAGCCCACACAGTTTACATTCAAAACCATCATGTCATCACTCATTCATGGCTGTCACAAGACCATCAGGACAAATATTGAAAATGATTCCTACGACACACACTTCAAAAACAAGGTTTCAGGAGGAGGATACCGCTGGGATTAGAAAAAAAATACAATAAAATAAAACTATGAAGCTTCTGTGACACCTCCAAACATGGAGCCGAAATTATTATCATTACACCATTAGACCCATCAACTTCCTGACTTTACTTTAATTGATTTTTTGTAACGAGTAACGACACTGTGCATTAAAAATGTCTGGAATAGAAGTGTGTAATTGACTTAGGAAATGTAATGAAGTCAAAGTGAAAGTAAACAGAATCAAAAACACTCAGTAAAGTACAAATTCTCCCAAAACATACTTGAGTACCAGAGTGAAGTATTAGTATTTGATTACTATACAACAGTGTTTCCAACAGTTTCTGAAGTCGTTTATATGAACTCAGCGTTAACCATGAACAGCACCAACATGAATCTAAAACATCAGAAATCAGAATAAAACAACATCTGACTGATTATTTTTAGTGTAAAGGCCGACTGTTCATGAAATATGGTTGAATACAGTATTAGACTGACAGTGCAGGATTTTCAGTGTCATGTTGGTACTTTAACTGAAGTAAATGATCTAAATACTTCTTCCATTAATGCTGTCATTAGGATTACATCATACTCCAACTGTTCAACTGGTTTCAATACAATCAAATAGTGATTTTAGTTCTAATATTCATGACACATCAGTACATTACTAATAGTGGACGACAGTGGACACTGAGACAAACGTCTGATGGACCAAACCTGAAGCAGGTTCCAACTGCCCTGGGGTCATGGTGGGATATGATGGGACTGATTTTCACATGGAATTAAAGCTCTGTGTGTTACCTGCAGTTCTACATTTTGACAGTGGTTTGGTTCTTGGAAGGTCTTGTAATCTGGAGTAACACTGAAGAAAAAGTATTTGTATTCAACAAAATAATCTGCAAAAGAAAAGTGCAAACTGTTCATCTGTGAAAATATTTCTCCTGATTTTCACCTCATTATTTTCTGTTCTAGTCTCAGTTTGATACAAAGTCCAGCCTCTAAAATGTCCTTGAACTAGATTTACACAATAAAACAAGGAAAGATTTAATACAATGAAACCAAAACTATAGACAGGTTTGATTTGTCACTGATCTGCATCAGTTTCATCTGTGTGGGTCCAAGGAAGTGAAGGAAGAAAATGGGAAACTCTATTAACTAGCATCATATCTGTGAGCAGGAACCCATCCAACTAAAATAAGACATGAAATACATGAGAATGTTTTCTGAAGGAGTCCGTTTCATTAGGATTCATCTGAACTGAACAGAATGACAAAGATAAATGGACTCATCAGAACAGAAAACACAGACTCCTCAGCTCCTCCACTCCTCAGTTCTTCTCCTCAGTTCTTCTCCACTCCTCAGTTCTTCTCCTCAGTTCTTCTCCACTCCTCAGTTCTTCTCCTCAGTTCTTCTCCTCCACTCCTCCTCCCTTCACAGATGTCAGAGGAGTTGAGGCAGACTTCCTGTAGCTCCGCCTGCTCGGTCCTTCATGTGACTTTAAAGGAAGTGAGACGTCCTTCCAGATGATTCACTCAGATGGATTAATGAGTAACCATGAAGAGCTGAGGAGTGGAGGAGAAGAACTGAGGAGTGGAGGAGAAGAACTGAGGAGTGGAGGAGCTGAGGAGTCTGTGTTTTCTGTTCTGATGAGTCCATTTATCTTTGTCATTCCGTTCAGTTCAGATGAATCCTAATGAAACGGACTCCTTCAGAAAACATTCTCATGTATTTCATGTCTTATTTTAGTTGGATGGGTTCCTGCTCACAGATATGATGCCAGTTAATAGAGTTTCCCATTTTCTTCCTTCACTTCCTTGGACCCACACAGATGAAACTGATGCAGATCAGTGACAAATCAAACCTGTCTATAGTTTTGGTTTCATTGTATTAAATCTTTCCTTGTTTTATTGTGTAAATCTAGTTCAAGGAGATTTTAGAGGCTGGACTTTGGATCACACTGAGACTAGAACAGAAAATAATGAGGTGAAAATCAGGAGAAATATTTTCACAGATGAACAGTTTGCACTTTTCTTTTGTAGATTATTTTGTTGAATACAAATACTTTTTCTTCAGTGTTACTCCAGATTACAAGACCTTCTATAAACCAAACCACTGTCAAAATGTAGAACTGCAGGTAACACACAGAGCTTTAATTCCATGTGAAAATCAGTCCCATCATATCCCACCAGGTACGTACACAGGTAGACCTGAGGTGTCCCTCAAGACCTGCCCCTCTGGCCTCGGGGCCCTTCTGGCGATTGTTGTTTGTTTTTTTTTTAAATTATTTATTTTTTTCCTCATTCAAAGAAGACAACAGTGTGTGTATCGACATGACATTCTAATCATATTTTAATATTTAGTTATTCATTATCTGAACCCGTTTTATCCTCACTAGGGTCACGGGGGTCGCTTGGAGCCTATCCCAGCTACATAGGGGCGAAGGCGGAGTACACCCTGGACAAGTCGCCAGTTCATCGCAGGGCTGAACATATAGAGACAAACAATCACTCTCACATTCACACCTATGGGCAATTTAGATTAAGCAATTAACCTACTGTATTAGTGCATGTCTTTGGATGGTGGGAGGAAGCCGGAGTACCCGGAGAGAACCCACGCAGACACGGGGAGAACATGCAAACTCCACACAGAAAGGTCCCACCCCCCGTCGACTGGTGTTGGAATCGAACCCAGGACCTTCTTGCTGTGAGGCACGAGTGCTATCCACTGCACCACCGTGTCGCCCTTATTAAGGGCGACATTATAATATTCAGTTAAATCCAAATAATTCCCAGTGCCTCCTGTCCTTCCCCAGTCCTCCTCCTGTCTCTGCCTCTCCTGCTCTGCTTGTGTTCCACTCATGCTACTCAGTAGCTCTGCTGTTGCAGATCACACATCGCATGGCCTCGACTTTTTGCAAGAGACAAACTGGTCAGAATAGCGGTGCCTTTGACTGACAACTGTTTAAGCAACTCTTTGTCCTGTTCTCCACAAGTTTGTCTGGTTAGTGTAACCAGTAGTCCAATACTAGCGTGTGTCAGCTGATTAGCTGTCGCCAGCGGAGAGGTCACAGAGGTCATAGAGGTCACAGAGGTCACAGAGGTCACAGAGAGGTCACAGAGGTCACACAGAGGTCAGAGAGGTCACAGAGAGGTCACAGAGGTCACAGAGAGGTCACAGAGGTCACAGAGGTCACAGAGAGGTCACAGAGATCACAGAGGTCACAGAGGTCACAGAGATCACAGAGGTCACAGAGGTCACAGAGATCACAGAGGTCACAGAGGTCATGGCCCACGGCCCGGTGGTGCTGATTCAGTGCATTTGATAATGTGAGGACAGACGGAGGGGCAAACCAGCAAATCCACAAAAATCCTCTGCTACTTATTTGCATGAAAAGTTGTGAGTACCCGGTATATTTCCAGAGTCACAAATCTATAAGAGCCTATGAATCCAAAGTGTGTGTAAAAGTGTGTGTTGTTGTGGTGTCAGGCTGAACAGAGGCAGTGGAGTTTGGAGTTTGTGGGGAGTGGACCAGAGGAGCAGATCAGAGGTGAACACCCAGACACTTGGCTTCATCCTACATTCACATTGACTGGAGTATTATACACAATATGAAAGTTAAATCAAATCCCCTTTTTTGGAAATTATTGGGATGTGAAGTTTCAGAATATTAAATTATTGTCAAAGTTGTTGTTTATCATTATAACAAGTTACACAAGCATGAAAAAAAATCTGTATGTCTACAACACAGGTGTCCAACATGTGGCCCGGGGGCCAAATCCGTCCCACCAAAAGGTCCAATCCGGCCCCTGGGATGAATTTGTGAAATGCAAAAATTACACTGAAGATATGAACAATCAAGGATGTTCAAATCATTTTAGGTCATTTCAGTCTAAAGTGGATCAGACCAGTAAAATACTGTCAGAATAACCTATAAATAATGAAAACTGTACATTTGTCTCTTTGTTTTAGCGTAAAAAAAAGTGAAATTACACAAAAATGTTTACATTTACAGACAAGTGTTTTACAAAAAATGTGAATATCTGAAATGTCTTAAGAGAAGTATGTGGCATTTTAACAATATTCTCCCTGTTAATTAATGTTTGGTGTATTTGTAGATCCACTGTGATCTGTAAGTTGTGATTCACTTGTATAAATGATAAACTGAGGTGTAATATTGTTAAAACTGCACTTATTTTACTAAAGAATTTTCATGTTATTCGTATTTGTTCATGTTATGTTCAAGTACAATTCGTAGATGTAAACATTTTCATTACAGTATTTACTTTTTTCACTCCAAAGTTCTTATCCTATTATTTATATTATTTTTCTGGTCCGGCCCACTTTAGATCAGATTAAGCGTATGTGACCCCTGAACTAAAATGAGTTTGACACTCCTGGTCTACACTGTTCATTGTGGTGCGCAATTTGATGTTTCTTATTCATGAATTGCAGCAAAATTCCGAGAAAGGAAAGAGTAAAGAAACAGAGGGACAGAGACTGTCAGCAGACAGCCCACAGTACCAGCTCTGTTCTGTCCTGGGTCAGACCACATGTCAGTCCTTGTGCACAGCTGTGTCAGTGTGCAGTCCTAGGTTGGTTCTATGATACTGGTTTGTTCAGGCTGACAGAGGTTGTTCAGTAAATGAGTGATTTTTTGGCTTTGTAGATTTTTACTCGGTTGGGTGGTTCATAATCCTCCTCTAGTCATGTTTTTGCTCCTGGACTCCTCAGGCCTGTGCTCATTGTACTTTACAAGTAGAATGTTTTTTGTGTGTTTTTTTCTAGTTATTTGCTGTGAACAGTGTGAGGCCACTGCAGTAGCAGTACATTGTTTTGTAGAATGCTAACATATGTGTAATACTGAATAAACAGTGATGGCAGGTTATTGCGGACCAATATTTATGAAAACGCTGCAGATCAGGATTGTCGGACTCAGGAGAGGGGTGCCCTTTTTCGTTGGCTGAGGACCTGCCCCTCTAAATGTCTGTGCACACCACTGTATCCCACCATGACCCCAGGGCAGTTGGAACCTGCTTCAGGTTTGGTCCATCAGACGTTTGTCTCAGTGTCCACTGTAGTCCACTATTAGTAATGTACTGATGTGTCATGAATATTGGAACTAAAATCACTATTTGATTGTATTGAAACCAGTTGAACAGTTGGAGTATGATGTAATCCTAATGACAGCATTAATGGAAGAAGTATTTAGATCATTTACTTCAGTTAAAGTACCAACATGACACTGAAAATCCTGCACTGTCAGTCTAATACTGTATTCAACCATATTTCATGAACAGTCGGCCTTTACACTAAAAATAATCAGTCAGATGTTGTTTTATTCTGATTTCTGATGTTTTACATTCATGTTGGTGCTGTTCATGGTTAACGCTGAGTTCATATAAACGACTTCAGAAACTGTTGGAAACACTGTTGTATAGTAATCAAATACTAATACTTCACTCTGGTACTCAAGTATGTTTTGGGAGAATTTGTACTTTACTGAGTATTTTTGATTCTGTTTACTTTCACTTTGACTTCATTACATTTCCTAAGTCAATTACACACTTCTATTCCAGACATTTTTAATGCACAGTGTCGTTACTCGTTACAAAAAATCAATTAAAGTAAGTCAGGAAGTTGATGGGTCTAATGGTGTAATGATAATAATTTCGGCTCCATGTTTGGAGGTGTCACAGAAGCTTCATAGTTTTATTTTATTGTATTTTTTTTCTAATCCCAGCGGTATCCTCCTCCTGAAACCTTGTTTTTGAAGTGTGTGTCGTAGGAATCATTTTCAATATTTGTCCTGATGGTCTTGTGACAGCCATGAATGAGTGATGACATGATGGTTTTGAATGTAAACTGTGTGGGCTTAAATGTCATTTGTCCATCCCAAATGTGGAGTTGCTGTGGTCTGTGTGTGCCTGTATTTGTGTCCAAACAGTGCTTTGGTTTGAACACCAGGGGGCAGCAGTCTGACAGTGGGACATCCAGGTGTCAGTCTCAGCTGGATCTGGTCTTCAGAACAAGAGAAGGACTGAAGGAAACACTTGGCCTGTGGACTGTCTCATTGTCTTTTCTGTTCTTTACAGGTTAGTCATGGATCCAACTTTTCCAAACTCTGTCAAACTCTTGTTAGTCCATCGTACATGTAGGTGACATGTTCCTTTGAATCCGTCAGTGGCTTTTCTTTGTGCTGCTCAGTGTCTCAGTATGCAGCCTATGATGGTTTATGCTAGCCAGTTAGCTTAACGTTCGCTCAATAGTTTCAAGGAGAGAAATACATGGAATATGTTCAAGGTTTTCTACTTGACCTGAACTAGTACGGCTCCCTGACAACCCAGAATGTTTCCGCTAATGATATATGTGATGCAGTGTTTAGTGGAAATGTGGATTAATGTTAGTGTGTTGTTCAATGCTAATTGTCGCTAGCTTGGCCATAGATTCTATTTGGTTCTTTGTTGTTTTCCCGCGCACCGTGTTTAACAGGAAAAGCCCTGGAACCAGCAGATCTGGACAACAAATAGGAGGATGGAGGACACAGGTGTCAAACTCATGTTAGTTCACTTCCACATCCATCCTAATATGATCTAAAGTGGGCCGGACCAGGAAAGAAATAGAAACAATAGGAGAAGAACTTTGAAGTGAAAAGCGTAAATTCAGTAAAATAAAAAATACACTTAAATATGTTTAAATATCCTACAATACACGCAAAAATACACTTAATTATGCTTAAATATCCTACAATACACGGAAAATACACTTAAATATGCTTAAATATCCTACAATAGACACAAAAATACACTTAAAATTCTATAATTAAAATGTCTGACTACGAATTGTACTTGAACATAACATGAACAAATACAAACAACCTGAAAATTCTTTAGTAAAATAAGTGCAACGTTAACAGTATTACGCCTCAGTTTATCATTTATACAAGTGAATCACAACTAAGAGATCACAGTGATCTACAAATACACCAAACATTAAATAACAGTCAGAATATTATTAAAATTCCACATACTTCTCTTAAAGACATTTCAGATGTTCACATTTTTTTTGTAAAAGACTAATCTGTAAATGTGAACATTTTTGTGTAATTTTACACTTTTTACACTAAAATAAAGAGACAAATTTGCAGTTTTCATTATTTATAGTTTATTATGATAGTATTTTACTGGTTCTGATCCACTTTAGAATTAATTGAGCTAAAATTATTTTAACATCCTTGATTGTTAATATTTTCAGTGTAATTTTTGTATTTCATAAATTCATCCCACGGGCTGGGTTTGGCCCCCGGGATGCATGTTTGACACCCCTGATGTAGGATAACATAATATGGCATTAGTTTATCACAGCCAGCAGCTTAAAGCCAGTTAGAAGGAGGTATTGGACCTTTATTGTTTTCATGGACTGTAGTCAATGATTCTGATGAAGTTAGGAAGATGTTGTAAACTAAAAGATGTCAATTAGAAAAGGTTGATTCAGGAAATGTGAACATGAAGAACAAAATGTTGACAATGAATGACATGACATATGTAGAACAATAAAGAACAAGAGAAGTGAGTGAAGGAAACACTTGGCCTGTTGTGTGTCTCATTATCTTTTCTGTTCTTTACAGAACATTAAATTAATCTGTATACAGGCCTCGTGCCCGGGGTGTGGAACAGTCTCTTACTTTACCATGTTTTTAAAATCCTGGATAAACTTTATAATATTCAAAATTCTGACTGCCTTTGGTTGTTATTCACATTTTCTAGTACTTTTGCTTTCATTACTTGAGTACATTTAATTGTAGATTATGTGATATACTTAAGTACAGTAAATACTAGATTCTTAAAGGAGTGATATTTTGCTTTTTTAACTGGAATTCTTCATTTTTCCCACATTTCCCTGTGGTCTCCATAAACTCTAAATCACAGGTGTCAAACATGCGGCCCGGGGGCTAAAACCGGCTCACCAAAGGCTCCAGTCCGGCCTCTGTGATGAATTTGTGAAATACAAAAATTACACAGTAGATACTGAAAAACAATGGAGTTAACATAGCTTTAATTCAGGTTCGACATACAGACTAATTCAATCTAAAGTGGGTCAAACCAGTAAAATAGTCTTGTAATAACCTATAAATAATGAATATGTCAAATCTTCTCTTTATTTAGTGTAAATAAAAGTAAAATTACATGAAAATGTTGACATTTACAAACTATCCTTCTACAAAAAAATGGGAAAAACCCAAACAAATATGAACAACCTGAAATGTCTCTAAAGAAGCAAATGTCATTTTAACAACATTCTGCTCATTACTAAATGTTTTGTGTATTTGTAATTGTAAAGTGTAATTCACGTGTGTAAATGATTTAACTTAAGCAGAATATTGTTAAAATTGCACTTATTTTTCTCAAGTTGCACTTCTTCCCAGCCCTTTTCAGGCATGTAAATGGAACTATTGTGCTTTTCTTCTGTTTAAGATGGTTATGATTCTTGATATTTGTATTATTATGTATGTTTTGCGAGTTCACATATATGGTAAATTTCATTGCATCTTCAGAATAAATAAAAAAAAAAAAGAATCAAAAAAAGACATTTCCGATTGTTCATGTTATTCAGATTTGTAAGGAAACTTTGTTGATGTAAATATTTTCATCATGTAATTTTACTTTTTTCACTGGTATTATTTTACTGGTTCGGCCCATTTAAGATCAAATTGGGTGAATGTGGCCTCTGAACTAAAATGAGTTTGACACCCCTGCTCTAAATGCTGTGCTTGGCTCTGAATTCTTCATTCATTCAACTCCACAGGTCCATCTTCAACCCTATTTCTGAGGAATGACACCAGAAAGGTGGTTTGGAGCGCTGGCCCTTTAAATGCACAGGAGACACTTCAGGCCCCGCCCCCTCCAGGTTGTCGGCTGTGCTGCTCTATCCCGTTCAACCAACAACTGAACATTTGAGGTAATGGGCTCTAAGTTTGGACATATTTTCAGTCTGGACTCCAACTGCTGATGACGACAAATAATTATGGAGAAAAACTGGAGAAATGTTGGTCTGAAGTCTGGACCTGATATGAGCAAATGTGGAGACGGAACGAGTTAGAGACACAACTAATGAAGAAGGAATTTAAACAGGTTGGAGAAATCCACTGGATTTGTGTCCAAATGAATCTAAAGATAGTTTAGCAGCAGCTAGAGGGTTCAAATTCAAAGTGTCTGAACTATTAGGGTCCAAATACACAAAGAAATGAACCACAGACTAAGAAAAGTGGGTTTAGACAAATATGAACCCTTTAAAGACTTTAACTTGAGTAACACTTCAGTTGGTGACTTGAACTTGTACCACAGTCCTTTTTTGGTAGGGTACCTGTACTTCTACTCAAGTGTGCCTTTCCAGTAGTTTACACAACACTGGTTGGAAGGTTCATCTTCAGCGATGTGTTGTATTCCACAAGATCATCATATGTTTGTGGTGTCACTGTTCTGTCAAAACCATGTGGATCTAAAATATGGACTTATTGTGAGGTCAGAAAAACAGGCCTGGAGATTAAAAAAACTGTAAAAGGAGCTGAAGTTGTCAGATAAATGTAGTGGAGTAAAAACTCCAGGATTGGGTTGTGAGAAGTATTGCAGTAGGACATGGAACTCCTCAGACATGCCTCAGGTTTGTACTCAGTGCAGTATTTGAAGTTCCACCACCACTGGCTTCAGTAGTCGTGTCCTGAGTGCAGGTTTGTGTCTTGAACTTTTAGTGTTGTTGTCGTCGTGTCCACACCCAAACAGATGTGGTTTCACTGGTTCCACTACTTTCAACCTGAACCTCGTTCCATTGAATTCCTCGTCTCTGTTCTGATTTCCTGTTGTGTATCTGGGAACTGAAGCTGTCAGACGAGTGGAAACGTGAAGGTAAAAGTACAATATTTACTTCTGAGATGTGGTGGAGTTGAAGGATAAAGGTGTAGAAAATCCAGGAAATACTCCGATTAGTCCTTAAGTAGACATACTGGACTGCAGTCAAAGTAGTGCCTTCTATTCTCCTGCTGCAGACCATCGTCTCTATGACTTCAGACTCTTCACACTGGAATGTCTTTAGCTTTGGATTAACCTGTGGACTCTGAAATTCATCTGTTCTTTTACATTTCTACTCTACTTTTCAGTTCATTTATGATTTTTCTCTTAGTTTTATTATCTGTAAAGGGTGTGAAACTTTTTGAACGTCACTAATGTGGATGAGAGGTGATATTTAAATTCTGATTAATAATCTACTGTATCTGGGGTTAATAAGTGACACTAACACCATTAAATGACTCTGTTACATAAATAACACAGATGAAGTTTACTTTCAAACATGTTTTAAAGCTGCAGTATGTAGGATTGTGGCCAAAAGTGGTACTGCAATCACTTTGTAAATACTGACGAGCGTGGTACCCCCTCCCCCTCCCCCTCCCCCTCCCCCTCGACAACGGGTTGCCAGATCCTGCTTCAGCGTCCACTATAAGGAGCTACCATGGCCAGCGGCGAGTCCTACACTGTAAGTTTAACGTCTGCTAATAATATGTATGCTTCATTCATGATGGTTTGCGAAGTAATTATGTAAAGTTAAAATTGACTAATGGCGATAAGCCAAAGATTTGTAAAGATAAGTACTGCAATAGCTCACTCCTGTTGAAACATGGATTGTTTTCATTACCCTGCTAAATGTCTTCGTTAGGCTAACAGTGCAATGTAAAGCTTTTCAGAAGTGCATTTAGCATAAATGCACGGGCTAGCATAGACAATTCCTTGTTGATAATGTACGGAAGCATCAGGCTTTTAGCTTACCTTGCCTACCACCATGGCAGAATAGCATCCAAAAGTCGAGGGGCATTTCCATGCAAAATGAACTTTCTTTTCTGTCACGTCCATAACCGGAACATATCATGGTAATCCATAACATGAATGATCTGGGGCGCCGTTGGGGGGAGCGGGTTTAAACATGACAAATTCGTCAGATCCATGTATTACCCGGGGAGCTCATATAGCAAGTACAGTATGGGATCGCTACCCCCCCCAGCCCCCCACCGGTCCGACGATCATGGAACGCCAGCCCCCCCCCCCAAAAACACACAGTCAGGGAACGCTATTTTTCTTGCATTTCTATCTTTCCATGCATATTGTATTTTTACTATTGTTATTTTTTACTATTATTTATATTAAAGATGTCTATTTTTATTTTTTATTATATCTACATCATTTTTTGCACAATCTGAGCTTGTCAGTGTAATGTGATAAAGATTCTGTTCTATTTTACCATGGCGTTTCATTGGCATTATGGATGTGACAAAAACTTCATTTTCCATGGAATTCCACTTTGTGCTTCTAAAATAATGCTAGGTTGCTGCATAGCCCAATAGGTGGAAAATGCACAGAGTATTGACAAACTGAACAGATAAGATTATTTCATGTTTATTTCGGGCTGACACTTGTACTATTCTCACTTGTTTCAGCCTGATGCAGACCTCAGTTATGAGGTGCCCATTGTCCTGAGTGAGGCTGATGAGAGCTGGGTAGGAGAGAGGAGGCACAGACCAAGGAAAAGAAAGGCAAAAGGGAGAAGGACAAGAGGAAGAGAGTGTGCAGGCATTGATGCAGGACACACAGAGTAGAGAGAAGGAGGAGAGAGACCAGGGGGAGGAGATGGACCAGGTGGCAGCGTCCAAAGAGCAGGAAGACAAAGTGCAGGTCCTGTTTCAGGTGGTAGAGGCCAGAGAGGTTCAAGAGGAGGAAATAATGCAGGTCCCAGCACTGGAGGTGGAGGAAGACGGAGGAGAGGGAGAGGAGGCAGAGATGCAGTAGAGGAGGACAGAATTCAGGTTCTCCAAAATGAGAGGACGATACAGACAGAGGTATGCATTTCTCCTGAGATTTTACAAGAGTATGCAAAACATTTGTTAGACTGCAGTAACTTCATGGCTTAAAGTAAAATCTTATCATCTGATTTAAAATGTCATCATCTTTTTTTACTTTTAACAAAATTTAAATGCCAAAATGCTTTTTGTGGTGTGTTTACTTAGGCGCTCATTCAGCAGATGAGTGAGGTTAGAGCTATGACAATTAACAACCCAGCTCTTCGCCCGGGAACCTGGATTAGTTTTCGATGCCCTAATTTCACTCCAAGGCACACCCACTCTCCCACCTGCTGCTGTTCTTCCATGGTGCACCTGTGGAAACTGCAGGGAAATGGCTACAGACGCTGAAAGAAAGTGCTGTGGCCAGGGGCCTGACCACTGCATCAGCAAACTGCTGCACTTTGAACTGTACTGTTTGGAAGATGGTTATTTGCGTCTCCACAGACAGTACAGAAATGATGTGTTGGTTGTAGGTGAACCTAGAGAGCCAGGGGATGATAATAGACAATTCAGGTATGCTGCCTATCGGCAATATATCTTTTGGCAGCATGGGGCATTGGGTCAGGGTAACCGCCGTGTTATTCCCAGTTGCTGTGTATGGAGAGTAAGGGACAAATACCCTGACCCACAGGGCCAGTACACAGGCTTTGTACCCACCATTTAATCAAACTCAGGCTTTGTAACAACTATTTATTTTGATTTACTGTAAACTGTTTACTTTCAGTTATTTATCACTGTATATATGGTTGTTTTAGATTTAAGTTTGTAATGAACCGTTCTCCTTTTTTCAATAAAAAAGTTTATTCAGAATAACAGTGTTATCCCTTTTTCCATAAGATGGCATATTAGGAATGCAACAATCAGTATGTAGATGACCAATACCAAAACAAAGTATGGTATAGTGGTAAAGGTTTATTAAACATATAAATAGATAACTTGACTAAGTTCCTTTGTACTTTACAATCTTTTTAGTCTCAAAGTGGTGAGAAGCAGCTTGTGACACTAAATGCAACATGACAACGACTAAGGTCAAGGTTGCGAGGCTCTGTAAACTGGGCTTCACTGGTCTTCAGTCTGGAATGCTGGAACTGAGGAGAGAAACCAAAAAAACAGTGTATATCAACTTTAGTTGTATTATGCATGATATTTAACTTGGAGTGTGGCATGTAGCCCAAGGTGAAAAAGAAATACAGTGGAATTATACCTACCAAGACCTCTCTTGACGTGGGTGTGCTGGAGTTCCTCGATGGTTGGTGCCGGCACAGGGGGAAGCAGGCCGTACCTTCTGGGGTCATCAGGTCGAAGTGTCCTCCGTCTGGGTATCCCCTTCCCAGCTATTCTCTTCCGAAGAATCATAGTTTGCAGTTGTGGGATGTAGCCATAAGTCTTAGATGCCTTCACAGTGTACAGCATATACCTGTGTGCATTTTTGTTATACAGTCTTATACCTGAAATAGTTAGATGCAGAGAGGGGAGTGAAGAAGACATTTACATTCCAAGGGCCATGTTTTATAGTATTTTAATGCGGATGTAATCTGGTACATGTTGCAAACAATAGCATTTACAAATGAGTAAGTGACTTACAGTTTGCTTCCATCTGATTTGCAAAACTCAGAGCGGTCCTTGTGATAATTATAGTCCATCGCTGCAAGGAGCATCCTGGCCTCAAAGACAGGAGGGCTAAATGCTGTACGCTTGTTGGCATACATTAAAATGTGATTCTGGAAGGACCCCAGATCACCAGTGGACCTGTGGGTGGTGGGGGAAAATTGACATTTTGGGGGATTTTTAAAATCACTTTCTACCAGAAGTATGTACTTATTAGAAAAAAACCATCACAGTACCTAAAGTTCAGGTATTTGTGGACCTCGTTAAGCCACCGCTTGTTTCTAATGATGCTCTTCAGGGCCTCATGTGCCATGGAGTCTCTCACAAGCCACTGTTGACTTCCACCAGATTCCAAGTCTGCATGCTGGCAGCCTCCCAGTACCCACTTGTGTTCATTTGTGACATGATGTAGAAGTCCAAGCCACAACTCTTACAAATAATTTATAAATATTATGCACAGACAAAAACAAGCATGCACATAGTACGTACTCCAGTGCTGATGATGGTCTTTGTAAGTACATTTACTGTGCTCGTGAGTACAGTAAATTGAGAACTTGATAAAATAAAAAAATGAATGGATAACAATAAGTTAATTCTAAACGTAAGTAAAACAAAAGTATTGATATTTGGTAATCATAAAAGTAACCCAGAATTACAAAGAAAAATAGACAGTGTAAAATTACCAAGTGTAACGGAAAATGAATTCTTTGGAGTAATAACTGATAACAAATTTTCATGGAATGCCCACATCAAACATAAAAGAACTAAAATTTCAAAAAGCCTGTCAAAAATGAGTAAAGGAAAGCAATGACTTTCTAGAACATAGTAATAATCTCTTTATTCAAAATAATTTAAAATGAATTACCTTGTGAAATGTTATACCTCGTTAATCTTATTTAAAGCATTTACCAAATCAGTATCACATAACATAAAAAGGATCCTGGATATGAACATGATCCTGAACATGAGCATCCTGGATGCTCATGTTCTATAGACTAAAAGAAAACAATTTGGCTGTCACACTATGGATTGGTGTAAATAAGTACATGTTCAATGTCATTTCTCATTTTTAAGTAAATGAGGAAGCTTGAGATGCTTTATCTACCTTTCCTCTAGAACCTCAGTGGCATCCATGGTGCTCTCAGGATTTTCCAGTCTTTCCGTCACAGGCAGCTGGTCCTCTCTACAGATAGTGTAGGTGTGTTGGAACACTGGAAATGTTTCCATACATAAAATAGAAATGAAAACTATGTGACACTGACCACTTACCGATTTGAAAGTGTTTCAGATGATGGACATCCAATACTGGAAAGTGAGGGTGCAGTCAAAGGGTGCTTCTTCCACTTTCTCTGCCTCTTACTGGGGGTTGAGGTGCTGGGACCATCATAGCTGAAGAGACAAACATTTTATCATACATAACAAATATATAACAGCCAACACATTTGCCACAGAGATATCATGGGGTAAATTAAGCCGTGTCCAGTTTCAGTAATACAAGTGGTTGGCTGTTGCAGGATAGTAACTTATTCAGTTCAATCTCGAGGCTACTGACAAATAAAAAACGTTAGCAATGGTCACATTGGTCAGCTTGCTCTTCACTCTTCGGCGTGAATAGTCAAACAAGTTCAACGGGACAAACAGCGAGCACACTAGCATGGGTTCACCGCGGCTCTCAGGGCAGCTGCTGCGGCTTAGTGCTACTGTTAGCCCGGCTACATGCCTTGGGGCAGCCGCCACAGAATCCATTCCAATGCCTCGGTATGCGCCTGTTGTTTTTGTTCTACGGGACACTATACTATGCGTAAAGAGAGAAAGAGGACTTATTTAACCGATGTATTGCATAAATTACGTTTCATATTGCCATGTTCTGCTAACAGCGTCTTAGCATAATGCATTCCTAAAGTTAGCGATAACGAGTCACCGTTTTCGTTTCTCAAACAATTTATTACCCGGTCAGTATTATGACCCAACTGCATACGGGCTAGCTACTATGAACGAACATGCATAACGTTATTGACTGTAGAGAATAATTGAAATATCCGTGATTACAGTGAGCAGAATAGAGTTAGCCAAACGTAGCTGAATCTTACCTGTCCAGGAGAAAATTAGCGACTTCGGCGTCGGTCTTCAAATTCTTCTCCGCTTTCAGTCGTCTCCATCTTTCAAAAGCATCTCCTATACATATCCTTGTTTTGTTTCTGATCTTGTCATGACTTGTTTGGGAATCATAAACGAGGCTTTTTAGGCTTTGTCATGTCAGACATTGCGGACAGAGCTGCAGCTCACTGGTAAACGGCAACCTCGATGCCCAAACGCTCCTGACTCTGTGATTGGGCGATAGGCGATGGGCGGAGCCTCAGACCAAAACACGCAATGTAAACATAAACGTCATTTCAGGGCTGACACTGAGCTTTTCAAATACGGATATTCTGGCTGGACTGCTGCTGTCAGTTATATCAGTACTTCAAATGAACATGATTCCTTAATGTCTGATGACATATCTGGACCATTTTATGATTACTTTGAACATAATTCCTACATACTGCAGCTTTAATGTGAGAAACAAATCAGAGAAGTGAGTTACATAACTTCCTAATATCAACCAACAAAGCCAAGTCTGTCGTCCATACAGGATCAGACAGTTCTATCATCGGTTCCCCCTTTTCACCTAAAAAATGTCCAATTTTCTTTCTAACAGAAAAATCGTTGCACCATGGACATCAGCCGTTGTTGTGATATATTACTTTTCCATTTTTAGTGTGGATGTCAAACAACAACTGCTGAAACTGGATGATATACAGCTTCAGATGGAATAGAACTGACTGTGTTCACCACTGGTTTGATAAAATGTTTAGATTTGACGTTTGGCACAGAGCCTGCTGGTGAATTCTACAGTGACATTTAATGGTGTTACCTCCTTCATCGTGGACTTTATTGCAGATCAGTGTGGACAATCCACTTCTCTCACCATCCATCTGTAATGACCCCAAAAACTTTACTCCATGGTCATTTCATATCATCAACAACTTCACAAATGCAAAATTATTAAATCTTTTTCCCAGGTTTGGCCTTGAAGCCTTTTTTGCTCCAGCAGCTCCTCTGTTCCATTCATGTTGTCATCAGCTGCTCTTAAAAACCCAGTGCCTGTGCAGTGTCCGATGCATCGGTGCTTTCATCACAAACTAATGAGAAATAATCCAAATCCACTCCGCTGTCCCCCTGGTGTCTGTCAATATCAGATCAGATTTATCTCAAGTCTCCAGGTTACCAACAACTAACACTTTTTCAACTGGTCACTTCCTGTTAGCCTTAGCCTCCCCGTTAGCGTGTCCTACATGTTAGCATGTTTACTAAACTCCTGGTCAGCACAATCAGGGCAGTACGTGAACGAACAGCCTTTGCAGACATATTTCTGACAGCAGTGGTACGCGGTAGGACAAATCTGACACCTCTTGCGTTTGCTCGGCCCAGCGGTCACTGCCGTTGCCGCTACAGCCTCTGGCCACTCATCAGGTGCCTCCACATCAGTGTCAGTTCAGCTTCGTCAGCCTCATCAGCCGGGCCTGTGACCAAGATGATGATTTTGTGAGAAAACCACGGGAGATGTTTTCACATTCCACACGACAAAAAGCCAACACCAGAGCCAAACACCTGGACAGACAGACTTTACTAGAAAGAAATCCCCCCAAAAAACTAAAGACAGAACGGCATTTGTCAGCACATACAGCACAGAAGCAGAGCAAATGAAAAGAATAATCACTAAAAACTGGGACATCATTCAGATGAACAACTCAGACAGATATTTCAACGGCCTCCACTCACTGTAGCAGATGTCCTACACTGCAGGACAAACTGGTCCACTACAGGACAAACTGGTCCACTGTAGGACAAACTGGTCCACTGCAGGACAAACTGGTCCACTGCAGGACAAACTGGTCCACTACAGGACAAACTGGTCCACTGTAGGACAGACTGGTCCAGTACAGGACAAACTGGTCCACTGTAGGACAGACTGGTCCAGTACAGGACAAACTGGTCCACTGTAGGACAGACTGGTCCAGTACAGGACAAACTGGTCCAGTGCCATCTCCAACCCAGCACTCCACCATCATGACTGGGTCACAGACCTAAAGGCAGTTCCAAATGCAGCCACTAGAACCACTGCACTAATGTCATACACACAAAAACTGTCTTGGACTCTACTTCACTAAAACAATCCACAATCATTTTATCAACTGTAAAATAACGTTTGTCTTCTACAAGCTGGAATGGACTTGATCATATAAATACGTGTTCAGACGATCACAGAACTGTTCACATCTCACAAACTATGTGAAGTAAAATAAAGGGACGGTTTATTACCTTCAACACAGGGTCAAAGGATGAATATATGACGTCCAATAAATGCAGAGGGGGAGGGGCATCCGTCAGTCCAGGTGAACCACCTGAACGTATTCAGAGTTCAGAGTCCATTCTGACAGAAGAACAGAAGACGTCTGGTTCAGGGTGAGTCTGACATTGGGATCATTTTCCTGTTCTAGTCTCTCAGTGGGTTTTCTGGGTGTGGACTGGAACTGTAAACATGGATGGAGTCCCTTCCAGGCTGAGTGTCCACTAGGTTTACTGGACTCTGTGTCCACTGGCTTATTTCCTGTTGTGTCAGTGTTTGTGACTGATGAACACAGTGTTTTAGTGAGGTGAGCTCACAGTAGTTTTACTGCTTGTCCTTTCAGACTGACTGAAGTTCACAGTATGAGTGTGAGTGTGGATGAAGAGGAGGACGGAGCAGAGTTATCCCATTCTACAAACAGGGGTTTGTTCATAAAGGAACCTCCAGGGGGCAGTAATGAACCAGGACCCTCTGATCCACAGTGAGTCCACTGTCACACACCTTTAATATTTGACTCCAGACAGAACAGGACATGATGTGTCCACTTTAAAGTCCAAATGTGTCCTTCAGACAGAATAAAAACACACATGAATAATAACCAAAGGTGATAGAAAATGAAGTGTTCACATGTGAATAACACTAACATACTGTCCAATCCAACTGTTGTACTTGTGTTGTTTCCAGAGGTCAGTATAACAGACCCAGAGCAGAGTTTCCAGTGTCCACATGTCTGTCCATGAACAGTGACCGGTCCATGGGACGTCCTCCATACTTTAGTCCTGAACCTGGACCTTCAGACACAGAGTAAGAGACTGTTTATTCTTTAAAATGATCTGCAGGACATGTTTTAGCAGTGATTTCATTTCACATCCAGAGTCTATTGTGACATTTAACTCATATTAAAGCTGTTTGACAGAGGCCTCGATGCAGATGGGTCAATATAGAACTGAGGGACTGTGGAAGTCCTTGGGATAGATCTTACATACATCTTTGTGAAAAGTAAAAAAATATATTTTTTTATATTCCTTACGATCATGTCTTTTAAAATTCCATAATTATTTAAAAATGGAAACAATCACTTAGAAATAAATGATTAATAAATAATTAATAAATGACTGGATATGCTAAAATGTCAACTAAAGAAACGTCCACATTTAATAACAACCACCTTCTAATTAGCTAAACAATAATAAAATGAGCTAAGTCAAAAATGGTTTTGTGTTCTTTTTATTCAGCTGACATAATCATGACAGATATTTCATTTTTGGCAGTATATCAAATTTTATGTGGAAAATAATAAATTGTATCTGTGTCAGACAAATTACTTTCATCTCAGTTACCCATGACAAAACCACCTGTGAAGGAAGAGTGTTTATTCCAAATCACATGACCTGCTCCACATTGTGACAGTTTGAGTTTGAAGCTTTAATTTATTTATTTTATATTATTTTATTATATTGATTTTTTTTTCTTTTTTCTTTTTTCTTTTTTTTTAAGGGGTGCTAGCCAGGTCTCTCTCCTGACATGTAAGATGATAAGTTAATCAGTTTAAGTCAGTCAGTTATTTAGTTTTTGTCTGTCTGTTATCACTCAAACACCACAAAGGATGTGAGTTTTAATTAAACCCACACCCCACACATTAAATGACAAAACAAGAAAGCACACATTCAAACCATTTAAAATTCAAATTCACATATTACACAATGAATGCACAAACTTAAATTCCAAGCATAAATGCAATACCTGGTCCCCCCCGCCCCCAAAAGTACAAACTCAAAAAAATCGACCAACCAAGCGAAAATCCAACTCAAATGTTCCACAATTTTTCAGTCTTCTGAAGGGAAAAAATAACAAAAAACTAGTTCAGTCCATTTAAACAAAAAAATTTCCACTTCGGGTTTTCAGTTTTCAAAAGGAGGAAAAAAAAAATAATTCAGTTTATTTCAGTTCGTTAGTTAAAAAAAAAAACAAGAGCACAGTTCAATTCAAGTCCTTAAAAAAAACAAGAGAGCAGAAAAAAAAAACCCTCAATTATTCACAGCACTATTCCTCCACTGTCCTGTCGCAGTCAGTCAGTCAGTCAGTCAGTCCAGTCAGTCGGTAATCCGGTCCAGGTTTTGCTGCTGGAGTGCTGGTATGTGACTGTCTGTGCTGCAGTGGGATGGATGTGATGAACCAAAGGGTGAACGGATGGAGATGAGTGGAGCTGGGAAGAGGTCTGAAGGATTCAGCGGACGTTGTGACGGGGTTAACTACCGTACTGTTTAGAGGTTGACCGATTATCGGCTGGGCCGATTATCGGCGCCGATATTTGGGAATTTGACGTATATCGGTATCGGCCTTTTTTTAATCTGACGGGCCGATATTAAGAAATCAATTTAAAACTGGGTTATTTCGGCTCAGATGCAGCCGCGCCCCCTCTCTCTCTCTCTCTCTCTCTCTCTCTCTCTCTCTCTCTCTCTCTCTCTCTCTCTCTCTCTCTCTCTCTCTCTTCACATGAGGAACTCTACAACTCACAACTACTAATGTGGCTGTGAGCTTTCTAGTCCTATGATCTGAAAATTAAAGTGAAGATGAGACGGAGTCAAATTCAGAAGTGATTTATCTGAACATGGTGGAACATTGTAAATCCTGTGTGTGCTCATTAAAGCCCTAAAGGCTGTTTGTGTTCTGTCAGGAGTTTAACTGCACTCATAGACACTATTATACTTTTTTATGTAGCTTTTGTCAGATTAATCATTAATAATGTAGCAACATAGTTTTGAATGACAGCGTCCCTACTATCGAATGGTAAAATATAAAATTTAATAATGAAATTAACTTAAGGTGTCCCAAATGCTGTAATAAATGAAGCATGATGAGTTGAGCAGATGTCAGCATATGGCCCAAGAGTTTACAAGAGTCTCCCTGTATTTTTGTTGTGTTTGAACTTAAAACAAAGATAAGTCATTATACTTATATTTAAATTTTACTTTATTTACTGTGGAAAAATTTCAGGGAGCTATTTATTTAAGCTTTTATTCAACTTTATAAGAGATGCTTCTGAGTCTAGGAAATCCATGCACTTCTGGAGCTATTATTTTCTACTTGTTTGATTAAATAAACATGCTTTAGGCATTTAAACGAAGTTCAGTGTTTGCATTATTCAAAATTTTTCATGCCAGTTTTTACATTGTTACAGCAAATGAAATATCGGTTATCGGCCTCCTCTAACTACTAATAATCGGTATCGGTATCGGCCCTGAAAAACCCATATCGGTCGATCTCTAGTACTGTTATCTGAATTCTGTGAGCTGTAGCGCTGACGTTTCCAACTACGTGCCGACTCGACCACTGAATGCGGATATGGGGGGGGGGCGTATTTAAAAACTGCCGCCAACTTGGAGCGGATGTGGTGACGACACCATGGCGACAATTTCCGGGGTGGATCTGGAAATGGACAGGCATGTTACGGGGGGTGTGTGAAGTTGTCACAACATGATATCATTTCCTCCTGAAGAAAACACTGACAGGACTCAGTTCTTTCTCCTCTTTCTTAGTTATTTCATATAAAGTAGTGTGGGAGTCAAGTGTGTATTTATGGCACTTTTATGTCAACAGTGTGACGACAATATCTGTAAATGACTTTCAATTTCAATGTGACTCAGTTGTATATATGTGTAGGAGCTATTTGTCTAATTAGTTTTTGTTCAAAGTTAATTTACCTTTTTTGTTCAGTAATTTAGTATTTTTTGCTAATTGTTTATTTTTGGTTTGTTTGCTTTTTGTTTGTTTAATATTTCAGATCTATTTTTGGATTTTCAGTTATTACTCTCATTCTTTAGTATTTAGCACCTTTTTGTTTTGTGTTTTCTTATTGGTTTAGACCAGGGCTGTCCAACCCTGGTCCTGGAGAGCCACAGTCCTGCATGTTTCAGATGTTTCCCTCTTCCAGTCCACCTGACGGTCAGTATCAGGCTTCTGCACAGCTTCATGATAGGCTGATCATTTGAGTCAGGTGTGCTGGAAGAGGGATCCATCTGAAACATGCAGGATTGTGGCTCTCCAGGACCAGGGTTGGACAGCCCTGGTTTAGACCGTGGGCACCTGGGTTTAAATAGACAGCACCAACTGAGACCATCATGCACCTGGGTGGGCCTATGGTTTTCTACCAGTCAGTCACAGTGGTCAAGTCCACCAGGATGAACAGCAGAGACAACAAAACGGCCTTGGTTGTTGTTTTCCTGCAAAAAGCCTGAAAATAAAGCACTTGGAATCCATGTGTGGTCTGGACATTGTGTTTTTGACTGCGTAGAACACAAACCCATGGTGCATCTAGTGGTTATTTGAGTTCTGTTCAAGTCTTCAGTTCAGTGACTTTGAAGTTGTTTAAATTTGATGACAAATAGCCGCTACAATATGATATTTAGAAGAATGTGTGTGTAAAAATGCCATGTGGTGTTCTGGTTCTGTTGATTTTAGGGCTGAAAACAGCACAAATGTCAACTACCTGTCAACTCTGTTACCCTGTAAAGACAACTCCAAAAGTCCCTCAGTTATATATTGACCCAGGAAACAGGATGAGTGCAACAGGAAGTTGAAGAGGGAGGGGCTGTGGACCCCAATGTCTGACAGAAGAACTGACATGCATTTGGCTGTTCCAACCAGTGTTGTACAAGTTACTTCCAAACTGTCATCCATTACAGATTACTGTTATTTCAAAGTAATTCCTTACATTACAATATTACTGTCTCAGACTGGAAGATATTATCACATTTATTAATGATTGTATTTGTAGTAAATATTTAAAGTGCATATAAATATTATAGTTTATATTAAAAATGGTTGATTATGTAAATCTGATTGTGTGTGAGGTGACTAAAATAAGTGTATGTGAATGGTTTGTATGGATGCTTTGTGTTATTGTACAAATATATAGAAAAAAAGTGTGTAAACAAAACAATGGAAGCAGAATTCATTTAATCATTAGGGGGTGGGAGTCTATAAGTTAGACTTCTTCCCACTCCTTTTGGAGCGCTGAAAACTTTAGTTGGACCATGTTGTTTGGTTCTTTGTTTTCTGATGATTCTATGTGCTCC
Source organism: Sphaeramia orbicularis (assembly GCF_902148855.1). Lineage (NCBI taxonomy): Eukaryota > Metazoa > Chordata > Actinopteri > Kurtiformes > Apogonidae > Sphaeramia > Sphaeramia orbicularis. The sequence goes on along the minus strand of NC_043974.1, from coordinate 2,099,368 downwards.
AAATCAAACTAAACTCAGAATTGTAATCCATTACTGGAGCCTTAAAGCAGGGTTAGGTTTAGTACTGAGCATACTGAGCACAAGGTCTCGTGGTCTTGCTGTTTTGTTTTTTGTTTTTTTCATTTGAGTAATTAAATTATGGACATAAAGTTTGTTGTGATGCAAGTGCTATTGAACATGTACCGAGTAAAATATTACTGAAAATTGATTAGTAATGCCTTACACCACTGTGTTACAGCAAAAAGTAATCTGTTACTGTAATGCATTACTTTTGTATGCGTTACTCCCAACACTGGTTAAAACACACTTTAAATTGACAGTCAATGCCATTAAATAAGTAAAAGACAGAGGTAAGGACAAAAGGACACATGGACAAGAAGTTGGTCTAAAGTGTCAGATGTCTTTAACGTGTGGAAAAGAAAATCCACAGCAGCATCTTTACCAAGTTACAACTAGATGAACACTCACACAAATGTGTCGTTTGAGCCTCAGAGCTTGCTTTTATTTATTTATTTATTTATTTATTAGGATCCAGCAGCAGTTTTGTCCTGATGTATGTGTATTTCCACATCTGATCAAATCATATCTGTGAAAAGTTTTGTATTTATTTTCCATGTTGTGGTTCTACTGTGGCTGATTATTTTTCAATAAATAACGATATATATATAATATAATATATATGATATCAAGCTCAGTTTTTCTGATGTTCACTAGGATTAATAACAGTTTTCATAAAATATGAATCAAATCAGAGCTGGTCAGTCTGGAGGCATCTGTTTATTTCACATGTTCTGACATGGACGTAAACTACCAGTTGACAGGTTGTCAGAGTTCAACAAACATGAGACACTGATTCTAGTTGGACTTTATTGGTTCAACAACAGTAGAGACAGAACAGGACATGATGTGTCCACTTTAAAGTCCAAATGTGTCCTTCAGACAGAATAAAAACACACATCAGTAATAACCAAAGGTGATAGAAAATGAAGTGTTCACATGTGAATAACACTAACTTACTGTCAAGTAGTGTTGTACTTGTGTTGTTTCCAGAGGTCAGTATAACAGACCCAGAGCAGAGTCTCCAGTGTCCACATGTCTGTCCATGAAGACTGACTGGTCCAGGAAAAGTCCTCTAAACTTCAGTCCTGAACCTGGACCTTCAGACACAGAGTAAGAGACTGTTTCTACAGATGAGACATTATTTCTGATCTTTTGTTGACATGTATGAATTCATCTGACAGAGGAATTTTTAATCTAATTGAAGTCTTGGTTGACAGCTGAAACCATTAGTCCGAACCCTCTACGTTCATAGTTGTGTGTGTTTTTGATCATATCCAGTCCTCTACTATTACTGTTAATACTCTTATTACTTTTATATTGATTAAGTTTGCAGGTCAAATGTGATCAGTTCCTGTCAGTAACTGGTTCAAATCAAACTCAGGTGTGTGAGTAGAACTGACAGTTTCCAGTCCAGCTTTAGTGAAATGGTCTAAACTCCTCATTTGGACTCCAGCTGCTGTGAATAAAAGATGTTTGAGACTCTGAGATGAACAACAGCCTTAAAGTCTGTGAAACACATGAGACTCACTCACATGTGACAAAAAGAAAGACGTTCAATCCTGAACCAAATGTGTGTAAAGGTTCAGACACTAAGAACCTGTTTTTCTGCTTGAAGTGTTTTCTTCATTTGAATGAACATTAAACACATGTTTGTGTGAGAATCAGCTCTGAAACAGACCAGTAAGACCAGAGCAGTTTTAGATGGAAGTCCTCTGTGTGGTGTGTCCACACTTAAAAATGCTGGGTTGTTTTCAGAACCCGACCGCTGGGTTAAAGCTATACCGTATGATGTGGCATTTTTACACTTTTCTTTTGTCGTCTTAAAATGCTCCTAATAAGCGTGTGTTAAACTAAAATGTAAAAGAAATCCACCAGGTATTGAAACTCAAAAATGTTTAATTCTCATATATTTCTGATAAAAGTCTGACCAATCATTTTAGTCGGTCTGAATAAAATAATTGGCCGAACCTGACTGAGCCTCCTGTCAATCATCCATTACGGCTGTCCAGCATCCCATCCATTATCGCCGTCTCACATCCGATATGTGTCCCTCTGAATCTGACGCTTCACTCGCGCTGCTTCTCCTGTCACTGACCACAGTCTTTCTAGGATGTGTATGGATAGAATTGAAATGCTCATGTGGAAGGGAAAAAACGGATTTATGAACAGAAACAACAACTAAGGAGAACGAACAGGAGTCTGATGAATGAAGGATGGAGATAAAAGTCCAGAAGTCAGCTGTACTGGACTGAACAGGTCTGCATAAAGGTCAGCTTTTATAACCGTGGGACTCATACAGGTACATGTACTTGGTGTCACACAGTGTAGGATTATGTGGATGATAAATGTATGGACTATGAAACCTCAAATGTCCACGGAAAAATTCGCGGAGGCCACGCATTCACAGTGCGCGCGCCCGTCGCCTGGACACCTCATCTCCGTGGTGCAGTGAAGACACTGACCCAGCGCTGCACAGACCACACCCTTAAATACAGGGTCTACTGATGGAACAGGGGCCGCGGGCCCGCGGCAGGTGGATGATGCATCTGATTACTGAGGGAGGGGTCTGCAGACACACCGAAGTGGACCGGACCTGCTCCTCCGCTTCCTCCGCGCGCATCAGGAGAGAGGAGGCGAGCCTCAGAGCTCAGGCAAGGGGAAGTGGGCGGGGCTTTGGAGGGAGGCGGGTTGTTCATGTTCAAACTTTTACTAAGTGCTGTGAGAAATGCCACATCAGTAGGTATAGCTTTAAGGCTGTTGGGTCACAGGTCTGGTGGGTTTGACTGAACATGGGGTTGAAAAGAATCAAGCAGTGCATTGGGTTGGACATGTGACCTGAAATGGAGGCTCATCATTCCTTCCAGCTGCCATTTTCAGACAGATTGTGAGTTGAGGCAGCTCAGTGGTTTACACTGGCACCGCTCAGCAACAAGGTCCTGGGTCTGATCCCCAACCAGACCAGGTCCTTGACCCAGCACAGAGTTCCAGAAATGAGCCCACAGAGTTCCGAGTGTAGATGTGATCCTTTGAACAGCTGATCTGAAAGAACTTTGAAGAAGCTTCTTCTAAACAATGTGTTGATGTCCACAGAGAGATGGAGAGGACTCATGTTCCTGAGGTGGACCCAGCGTCCTGTTCTTTGTGTCAGAAGGTCCAGAGTGATCCGGTCTGGACCAGCTGTGGACACTGGTTGTGCAGACAGTGCATCACTTCATACTGGGACCAGTCTGGTTCATCAGGAGACTCCTCCTGTCCCCAGTGTGAAGAAACATCCAGAACAAGAGCTGAGCTGCAGATCCACAGCTCTGTCCAAAGTAAGACTGGACATCTGTCTGAACATGTCTGCACTTCACTAAACACAACATGTGTTCAAGTGTCACTGACTGAGCAGCACAACAAAGAACATTTGAACTGCATTAGACTGAACTACATTTTCTTTCATATGTTGGAAATTATCAACAAAAACATCCATTTTATTTCACGTTGATCAAATAATGTTTTATAGTCGATGATGGTTTAAGAAAGTAACTCACTGATTCTCTGTAAATTCAGTCACATTAAGGATTATTTGGTCAGTGACAATCATCTTGTGTGTGTTGTTAGAACTGCTTTGGAATGATTCCTGTTTGTATAAATCAGATCCATGTCTGATCAGTGGTTTCCATAGTAACAGGTCTAGGGTTTGTCATTTGGAAACTGTTGTCAATAGGGATGTAAACAATTGTTGATAAGAATTTGCTCGATTAAAATATTAATTGTTGGTTAATATCCCTTTTCCACCCGTCCACACCTGTCTGAAGGCTGTCGGTTTGTCCGTGCTGCTACACCGCAGCTGGGATAGCTGGTCATTGGACCGGATCATGGCGTTGATGAGTTAGAATGTCTGTATGGACATGGAGGACCAAACATAGACCATCTGTTTGTGGGAGCGGTGCACCCCCGACTAAATACACACACAAATGCAGGGTCGGTATCGGAGCATTTTCCCTGGAGGTTGGTGTAGTCCACAGTCAGTTTAAAGTTTCACTTCTGCGGGGGCACAGACTGCACTGTCCCATACCCCCACAGTATTAGAAGTAGGATGGAAAGTGACGCACCAACCAACCAACACGCACGCATCCCCTGGCCATACTGCGCGAGTACCCCCCCCCGACGAAATGCACGTACGCACCCCCACACATGCACTGGCGAAAGGCACACACACCCCCCATTCCACACCACCACATCAACAGATGAATTCCACAGAAAACACTGACTGTATCCAGTGGTTCAATAAATCAATCATTAAGGAATATGACATGCTTTTATCATGAAGTGTATAATCAATATTTAGCTTTTATTCTTTTTGACCAGGGGTCGGCAACCTGCGGCTCCGGAGCCGCATGCGGCTCTTTCATCCTTCTGTTGCGGCTCTGCGTGGCTTGGGAAAATAAATTATAAGTGTCCGATTTAAGTGTATGTTATTTGTCTCAAAAACCTGTCATGTCCTCTTATTAAGTCAAAGTTTTTAACTTCTTTCTTCAGACCTTGTGCAATTTCGGTGATCAGCATTCGCCTTCTTCAGAGACATTTGACAGCACTTGACGTGTCAGCCGGCAGCCGGCATGCGCGGAATGCCCTGCGACACCAAAACTGCACAATATCTCAACAAAGTATTTTATTTGTGTTTGTTCGTTTGTGTAATTGTAGTTGTAAATTGTAAGATTATTGTGCGCTGGTTCCTCATACGATCTATGGTCAATGCATTTCCCCGTTGAAGCCTGGCTTCTATGGGAGTCTATGGGACCGAGTGGAACCATTTTTTTCATCGCGTCAAAACTGGACGGTAATTGGATAAAGGTTTTCTTTGAGTTCAAATGAAATTATTCCCTGTATGTAAATGGGTCTGATATGTGTGAGCTTGCTGTCTTATCTATCGGTTGATTCGTTGTTAATATGATGATTAAAAAACAAAAGACAAAAAACGAGGCAATAAAAGGATAGTAATAAAAGCACATTTTCTCTTTCTTTTATTTGTCGGTGGATTTATCGGGGTTTCCTTTGGATTCGTGCCGATACAGGATTGACTTGCTTTTGCGCTGGCTGTGGATTCACGGACTTAAAATGACTTGAAAGACACTTGAAAGTGAACAAATTTTTGTTTTTCGTTAGAGTAGGACTTTTAATTTATTTTTAAAATATGAAGATTAAAAAGAAGTAATTACGTCTGTTGTAATATCATTTTCATTTAACATTACACACGACGTGCAGTAGGGATGAGATGCCACGCTAGGTGCCGTGGCACCGCAGTACTACGGCTCAGTGCCAGGTGCCATGGCACCGCGGTACCAGGGCTCGGTGCCCGGTGCCGTTGCACCGCAGTGCCACTACTCGGTGTCAGGTGCCATGGCACCGCGGTGCCACAACTGGGTGAGGCACCACCGCGGGGCCACGGCACCTGGCACCGAGCCATAGTATGGCGGTGCAACGGCGCCTAGCGTTGGCCCTGAGGTGCGCCGCGGCACCATGAGCCGAGGTGCGCTGCACCAAGCCGTGGTACTGGTGAAATCGTTGTATAAGCCGCGTCAGCGTATAAGCCGCAGTGTTTAAAGTGTGGGGAAAAAAGTAGCGGCTTATAGTCCGGAATTTACGGTGTATATATAGGCTAACATCTTCATTTCAGATGTCAAAAAGTATTTGCGGCTCCCAGTGTTGTCTTTTCCGTGGAAACCGGGTCGAAATGGCTCTTTGAGTGTTAAAGGTTGCCGACCCCTGTTATAGACCATATTGAAAAAGAAATTCAGGTTCTCAGTAAAATTGCCGCTTATCAATTAACCGTTAATCGATCAATAAGGGCAACCAACTAACGATTAATGAATTAATCGATAATTTGCATCCTAGTTGTCAATATGAAGTAGTGTTAGCATTCACTGACAGATGAGAACAGATGTTTTGACCCAACTGTGTTTATTTCAAGTGTTTGTTGTCTGCTTGCAGTTGAACATAAACTCAGTCTGAGGAGCAGATGTGAATGTGTGACTGAAGGAACTGATGAAACAGGAAGTAGAACCCGTCTAAACCGGATCTACACTGAGCTCTACATCACAGAGGGACAGAGTGAAGACGTTCATACCCAACATGAGGTGAGGACGCTGGAGACAGTTTCCAAGAAGATCATCCAAGAAAGTCCAATCAGGTGTCAGGACATCTTCAAAGCCTTACCCGAGCAGCAGAAACCCATCAGAGTGGTTCTGACCAACGGCGTGGCTGGAGTTGGAAAAACCTTCTCGGTGCTGAAGTTCACTCTGGACTGGGCCGAGGGTTTAGAAAGCCAGGACGTCAGTCTGGTGGTTCTGCTGTCCTTCAGAGAGCTGAACCTGGTCTCAGATGAGCAGTACAGTCTGCTGACGCTGCTCCATGTTTTCCATCCAACATTGCAGAAGGTCAAAGCAGAGCAGATCAGCGTCTGCAAACTTCTGTTCATCTGCGACGGCCTGGATGAAAGCAGACTGTCACTGGATTTCCACCACTGTCAGGTTGTTTCAGACGTCACTCACAAGTCATCAGTCAACGTCCTGTTGACCAACCTCATCAAGGGGAACCTGCTTCCATCAGCTCTCATCTGGATAACATCTAGACCTGCAGCAGCCAATCAGATCCCTCCTTCATGTGTGGACAGGGTAACAGAGGTCCGAGGCTTCACCACTGATGACCAGAAGGAGGAGTACTTCAAGAAGAGATCCACTGATGAAGATCTGTCCAACAAAATGATCTCACACATCAAAACATCCAGGAGCCTCCACATCATGTGTCAAATCCCAGTCTTCTGCTGGATCAGTTCTACAGTTCTGGAGCACATGTTGACTTCAGACCAGAGAGAAGAGCTGCCCAAGACCCTGACAGACCTGTACTCACACTTCATCGTGGTCCAGACAAAGAGGAAGAAGAAGTACAAAAAAGGACATAAAACAAGTCTAGAAGAGATGACAAAGGCAGACATGGAAGTCCTTTTGAAGTTGGGGAGGCTGGCGTTTGAACAACTGGAGAAAAGAAACATGATGTTCTACCAAGAAGACCTGGATCAGTGTGGTCTGGACGTCACAGAGGCCTTGGTGTACTCAGGAGTTGGTACAGAGATCTTCAAAAGAGAGACTGTGATCTTCCAGAAAACACTCTACTGCTTTGTTCATCTGAGTGTTCAGGAGTTTCTGGCTGCAGTCTACATCTACCACTGTTACACCAGCAACAACACAGAGGTTCTGAAGAGGTTTCTGGGAGACTCACTTTTCACAAACATTTTCAGGTGTTTCACAGTCAGTGACAGCCTGGATGTTTTCCTCAGTAAAGTCATGAAAAAATCCCTTAAGAGTGAGAACGGACACCTGGATCTGTTTGTTCGTTTCCTCCATGGCCTCTGTCTGGAGTCCAACCACAGACTTTTAGGAGGTCTGCTGGGTCCAAAAGAGAACAGACCAGAGAGCATCCATAAAGTCATCAAGAACCTGAAGCAGATGAACACTGAGGACATCTGTCCTGACAGAAGCATCAACATCTTCCACTGTCTGATGGAGATGAAGGACCAAACAGTCCATCAGGAGATCCAAGAGTTCCTGAAGTCAGAGAACAGATCACAGAAGAAACTGTCTGAGATCCAGTGTTCAGCTCTGGCCTACATGATGCAGATGTCAGAGGAGGTTCTGGATGAGCTGGACCTGAAGGAGTACAACACATCAGATGAAGGAAGACGCAGACTGATCCCAGCTGTGAGGAACTGCAGAGAGGCCAAGTAAGTACTGATGAGAATATGAAGAGTATGAATCAGACTGAATCTAAAGATGGATCACATGACCCTCTGTCTTGTGTTTATGTCAAAGTGAAATATGGGAACTGCCATGATGGTTGTAGGATCAGAGTCAACAGAGTAGAGACACTGGGATGTGAGGTCCACCCACCAGATGACTGATTGGTTTGTGTTTGTGTTTCTGAGGGATTCTTGACACTGATTGGTCATTGAAGCAGTCGATCACTCATTTTAAGATCATCATGTAACTTATTCAAATTAAAGTAATTAGTAAAATGATTTCTTAAATAAATATCAGCCTAATGAACATTTATTGGATGTATATGTAGCCCTATCTCTCTCCCTGTCCCACGGCCTGGGTTTCAAACACCTCCACAGCTACGTGGCTCTGCGTTGTGTGTGTGTTTAAGGGATGCTAGCGGGGGTGCAGTCCGTAGGAAACGAGACGGAGAGGAGTTCAGAATCGTGGCAAGACCGTTTATTTTGCCCAGTAGTCATCTGTAGGGTGATACAGCGTACTAAATCAGTGTTTTACAAAACAAAAACACAAGTAAAACACCATAAGTAAAAGCTAAAACATCTTAAGACCAAATCAGATCTCCGAACGAAATTTTAACATGTAAATAATAATGGTTGTGCTCACTTCAATTATAGAGGTATTAACTCTGCAAATCATTCTGATATAAATTCTCTTGCACTTCAACTTACGAAATAACTCACAAAATGTACTCTAAAGTGCCAAAATCTTTGATAATTTAATGTTTTAAACAGTCAGTGCAAATAACGTAGCTTACCTGTAGGGTGATACAGCGTCCTAAAGAAAACATGGTGCCCTAAACTACAGGTACCAACCCTACGGGATAACAGAAGGACCAAAAAAGCACTACTGAAACGGGAGTTTAAGATGAAACTGTGGTGTAATAGCGCCAACTATTGGTGTAACATATACACTACCTTACATATACTTTGACTGTAGTTTGTCTGAAGTCCCACAGAGCAGAGAACAGTAGGACCTATACAACATCCAGCCACTAGGGGGAGATCTAGGGTGTTTCAGCTCTGCCATCACTCCATATGTTTAAACACAAACTACAACATTCCCCAGTTGACTGTTGCATTTGGTGACTGTCCTTCTTCTCTCTCCCCATACACTCTAGTAGTTATTTATGTTGTTTTTAACTTCATAGTCTCTTCACCATTGGTTGTGAGTCTTGGATTCATTTGAACTGTTTCCTTTGAAGTGTTTTTATTTTGCTTTTTTTGTTTTGTTTTTTCTTTGTTTTTGTTTTTGTCTGTTGGGGCCTCTTGCCAGGTCATTATTGTAAATGAAAGGCTGTTCTCAATTGATTTTACCTGGTAAAATAAAGTACTAAAAAAAAAAAAAAAAAATAGTTTGGAAGCGGTCATTACATCTGTCTTTATCCACGTCTATTTTTTTAATCTGGTTTTCTTGTCTTTTTTAAACCTCAGAACTGTTCACACAACACCATATCCTGACCTCGTTAAGACTCAGATGTTCAATAAATGTGTTCATAATTAATTTCCTGTAAATTCTGTATTTACAGACTTTCTCAGTGTGGACTCTCACAGACTCACTGTGAAGTTGTGGCCTCAGCTCTGAAGTCTAATCCTTCACATCTGAGATTTTTGGATCTGAGTCACAACGACCTACAGGATTCAGGAGTGAAACTGGCGTCTGGACTGGAGAGTCCAAACTGCAGACTGGAAACTCTGTGGTTAGTTCACTGACTGTCCACTGTTCAGTCCAAACACATCCATGTGTTTTTCCTCTTGAGGGTCATGGGGGTGCCAGAGGTGATCCTGCTTACCTATAGATGAAGGTGGGGTCCACCCTGTTCACTGCAGTACTGTCACACACAAACAACCATTCATGCTCACATTCACACCTATGAGGGATTTAGATTTCCCATTGAAACTATGAAGAAGGAGGATGTTAGGAACCTGGAGAACCCAGAGAGAACCCATGCAGACAGGGGTAGAACATGCAGCGCTCACACACAAAAGTACACACAGTTGGTGCTGGAATCCTCCTTCTGCTCAGAGGCCATAGTGCTAATTACTGAAGCACCATGTGGTCCAGTGGAACAACAGCTGTTCCTGATCTGATCTCAGACAACCAAAACTGACACTGAAAACCTACACTGAAAGAGATGTGTTTAAAAATACTTTAAATATTTAATATGTAAGATTCACACACGTTTACATTATCAGATGTGTGAGCATTAAACAACCAAACTGTTGTCATACAAACCCATCATCATCCTTTATTTTACATCATATGATGAGTTGAAGATGTTCTTTTTAACACAGTCAAGTAAAAGCACCAAGAAGAAATACTAAATACTGATAAAAATAAGAACGCAAAGTAAAAAAAGAATAAAACATTAAGAAAAGCTGTCATCAAATGTCTGTTGTTGAGTTTCTAATTTTCCATTTCAAACCTTTTCAGCTCTGATCAGAGGATTGAACATTAAACAAGAACATCATCTTCTAATATTTAATACATGTACATATTCCATACAGTGCAGTGTTTCCTGTGGAACTGATCTGTTGGTGTGGTGGTGCATAATGGGGGGTGGGGGGTGCACACACACGGTTTGGTCGGGGGGTGCACACGCCTGCATTTCAGACAGTAACTGCACACATGTGTCAGTTTCTGTCCCACTTATAATACTATGGGGGTACGGGGGGGGGTTCATGCCCCCCACAGAAGTGTCTTCCATCTTTATGGGTCGGTTCTGCTGGTTCTGTTCTAACTCTAACTCTACTGGACAAACTGACCCAAATGTGTTGGAGCAGACGTTCACAGTCATTCTGCTGCAGATGGGTTAATGATGTTAACATTTATAATCAGATTAATTATGATGATGGATTAATCTGTGTTAATGTGTTAATTTTGACAGCCCTAAAAATAAAGAAATAAAATGTGTGTCATTAATGGAGTTTAATTTCCATGATTTATTCTTTGTTCAGGTTGGATAACTGCAGTTTGTCAGAGATCAGCTGTTCTTCTGTGGCCTCAGCTCTGAAGTCCAATCCATTCCATCTGATAGAACTGAGTCTGAGTGAAAACAACCTCCAGGATTCATCAGTGAAGGAGCTGTGTGATTTCCTGCAGAGTCCACATTGTAAACTACAGGATCTGGGGTCAGTTCACTGTTACTGTTCTAGAGTTTATATGTTTCATTATCTGTACACATACTTAAAGGGTTTGTCTTTTATTCTGATATGTAACATTGAACAAAGAAAAAATAGAGCAAACACACAGTATCAATAATCAATTTTGATTTAAATAGCACTTTTTTGTACAGTGAAATGTAGAACAAAGTGCTTTACATATAAAATCAGTACACCCCCCCCCACACACACACACACACACACATTTACCAGTGTTAATATCCATAAATAACAGTAAAACAAAAAGAAATTGATAGAGAAATAAAGGACAGAAACAGGCTGAGCACGGGGGGATAAAACAACAGAGAGGAGGCGCTATCACGGGGGGCACCGCCCCCAGCAACCTGGTGCCGCCATCATAGAGCTGCATCCTGACCGGTGAGGGAGGGCAGCAGGGACCCCCACCCCACCAGGGAGGAGCAGACCCCGAGAGAGCACCACAGCCACCAGAGCCCACAGCTGCCCCCCAGTGTGGAGGACCCCCCCCAATGAAACACTGGAGATGTACATGGAAACCCAGAAAAAGAAGCACTGCTTCAAAGAATAGAAATAGAATAGAAAACATCTATGGAAATAGAATGGAAGTATAAAGCATTAAAAATAGAACAGAAGCAGTGGTTAAAGGTCCAATTAAAAGTCAAATGAAAAACTAAGAGAGACAGGAATTAAAAACAGAAGAAAAAAAAGAAAAGCACTCAGAGAGCGCAGCCAAGACAGATCTGCCCCCCTCCCCGATCACCACCAAAATTTAATCATTTCTTCCTTGTGCCAATTTTCAGGAAAATTCGTCCATAACTTTTGGAGTTATCTTGCTAACAAACAAACAAACAAACAAACAAATAAAGCAAAATGATCACAATACTTCCTGGCGGAGGTAAAAAGGAGCATTAGTTCAAAGCCAGATTCAAAAGGTGGGTCTGGAGCCTGGTTTGACAGATGTCTACATTCTCTGCAGCCCTGAGGTTCTCCTCAGGTTCTTCTCAGGTTCTCTTCAGGTTCCCCGCACTTTTTCTTCAGGTTCTCCTCAGGTTCCCCTCAGGTTCCCCTCAGTTTCTCTTCAGGTTCTCCTCAGATTCTAGTCTGGCTCTCTTCAGGTTCTCCTCAGGTTCCCCTCAGTTTCTCTTCAGGTTCCCCTCAGGTTCTCTTCAGGATCTTCCCAGGTTCTTCTCAGGTTCCCCTCAGGTTACTCTCAGGTTCTCCTCAGGTACCCCTAAGGTTCCCCTCAGTGTCTCTTCAGGTTCCCCTAAGGTTTTCCTCAGATTCTTCTCAGGTTCCCCTTAGGTTCTTCTCAGGTTCTCTTCAGGTTCCCCTCAGGTTCCCCTCAGGTTCTCCTCAGCTTCTCCTCAGGTTCTCCTCAGGTTCTCCTCAGGCTGTTCCATAGTCCAGGAGCAGAATGCTGTAAAGCTGCCTCACTGTGAGTCTTGGTTTTAGCTTTTGGAACAGTTCTCAGGCCGGTGCCAGAGGAGCTCAGGGTCCACCAGGGTTCATATGGTCAAAGCAGATCTAAACAAGAAAAGCACTCGGAGAGCGCAGACCTCCGCCAAGACAGATCAATCAGGTCCAAACTATCCAGTGTTTGATCAGGTACAGGTCCACCCTCAGTCTGATTCCAATGGTTTCTTGAACAGGTCAAATACTGGATCCAATCAAATCCATTTTGCTTCTGAAGTGGTCTGCAGAACTTTCACACAAGGAGTCAGTTGTGTCAGAGTGTCTGTTGAGATCTGGGTTGATTCAATGATCAATTCTGGAGAAAAAGAGTTTGGGATTATTTTTATGGGAAGAAATTCTATTAGTGAAGTAGGTGTTTCTTTCTTGTCTGACTGCCTTGTTGTATATTTGAAGTTGTTGAAAGAATAATTGACAGTTTGTTGTTATTTTGTTCTTCCTCCATTTTCTTTCAGCCATCCTGCATTTTCTTTTCAACGTTGGTGTTTCCTCATTTCTCCATGGGGGTGTAGGCTTTGTTTTCACCTGTTTTGTAACCAGTGGAGCTACAGAATTGAGGCTTGACTTTAGTTTGTTATTGAAACTTTCAAGCATAAAATCCCAGGATGCAGATAAAGGAAGTGGAGGGTATTTGTGTCCAACTTGAGTCAAATTTGCGTCCACTTCAGGGGTCAGACAGCGCCTCCTCAGTTCTCAGCGAGGTCTGCCTTTGGTTCAAAGCGCTGATGTTCAAAAACACACAGTAGTGGTCAGATCCAGCCAAATCAACAGCAGAGGACACACCTGTTGGACAGGCCAAGGCTGATGACCAGGTCCAGAGTGGGTCTCCTGTTGGGAGTCGGCTGTATGACATGCTGTATAAAATCCATGGAGTTAAAGAAGTTCATCAAATCTGTAGACAGCTTATCGGACTCATTATCAATGTGCAGATTAAAACCACCGGAAATTCAAATCATATTATAAGAGGTGTGGATTATTGATAAAAACTGTGAAAACTCATGAAAAAAGTCTGTTTTGACAGTGATTTCAGTAATGAGTATTTTTTCATTGTAGTTTGAGGGACAGTCGTCTAATGCCAAACAGCATCTGTTCTAGTTAAAGCAGGAGGAGTCACTGGGTGAAGTTTAAAGGCTTTAGTTGGTTGAAGGTTATTTGACATCAGATGTGAACTGATGTGTTCAGGTGTGTGTTTGTAGAAGACTGACTCTGTAGACATGGAACTGAAACAAATGAGAAAGTGATTGGACAAAAGTGTAAAGTTCAGTCGAGTTAAGTCCAATTAAAACCTGAGCACATCTGACTGGATCATTAATACATTTGAATTTACATGATTTATTCTTTCTTCAGGTTGTATAAATGCAGTTTGTCAGAGATCAGCTGTTCTTCTGTGGCCTCAGCTCTGAAGTCCAATCCATTCCATCTGATAGAACTGAGTCTGAGTGAAAACAACCTCCAGGATTCATCAGTGAAGGAGCTGTGTGATTTCCTGCAGAATCCACATTGTAAACTACAGACACTGGGGTCAGTTCACTGTTAGTTTGATAGAGTTCTGTTTTAGGAGCAGCTGAACCTCATTTATGAACAAACAGAACTGACATCCATAATGTTTTACAGTTCCAAGAACAGTTGTGTGAACCCTTTGAAATGTTGTATTTTCTGCATGAATTGCTCATAAAATATGATCTAATCTACATGTCAGTCACAAGTACAGACAAATACAGTGTGTTTAACCTAATAGCACAGAAACCAAAATAATATTTCATGTCTTTATTGAGCACAACTATTAAACAGTCCCAGTGAATGTAATGATTGAAGCTCCTTTTGCACCAATAACCTTAAACCAGTGTTTTTGGAGCTGCTGATCTGACCTGCACAATGTCCAGGGACATTTGGGATCATTCTTTCTGACACAACTGCATCAGCTCAGCTATATTCTTAGGATGTGTGGTGTGAATGGCTCCGGTGAGTTCAGTCCACAGCGTCTCTATTGGATTCAGGTCTGGGCTCTGACTGGCTCTGTCCAAAAGGGGATTTTTCTGTTTCTGAAGCCACTCTAGTGTCAAGTCCTGGATCCACAAAATGGTGGACTCAAATGCACGACTCACCGAGAACTGAAGATTTTAACCAAAGTATTTTAATATTGAAAAAGTGATTGAACAAAAAGCGCTCCCAAGGAGGATGTATAAAACTACTCCAAAGAATCTCCATGATAAACAAAAGCCTTACAGAAAAACTGAAACCAAACTAGCAAACATGAAAAAACCTGGTTTGGACGTTTGACATGAACACGCTGACAGAATACGACGAACTGGCACCAGACAAAGAGAGACAGGACTGTTTGTACATGAGGTAGGGGAACACAGGTGACACCAATGAGGGGTGGGGCTAACAATCACACTGGAGGGAAAACACACAAAGGGAGGAAGTCAGGGTCTGAAACGAGAGGGAAGAGATGTGTCCAAAATAAAGCAGGAAGTGCAAGACAGGAGCAAATGTGAACGACTGGAACTGAACATAAAGTGACTAAAGACGAGCCATGAAACACTAAACATGAACATGACTAACACACCTGAGCACACATGACAGGACCCCCCCTTCTACGGCCGTCTCCTGACGGCCCAGAAGCCTCTGGGTGGTGCACAAAAAAGTCCCTGATCAAAGTCTGGTCCAAGATAAAACGCACTGGGATCCAAGAGCGCTCTTCTGGACCCTAACCCTCCCAGTCCACTAAAAACTGTCTCCCACCGCCCCGATTGCGGACTGCCAGGAGCTTCCTGACAGTAAACACCAGACCACCGTCCACGATCCGGGGGGGCGGAGGGGGAGCGGAGGCGGGCACCGGAGCACTTTCCTTGACGGGCTTGATCTTGCTGACGTGAAACGTAGAATGGACCTTCAATGACCTGGGAAGACGCGAACTGACAGAAACAGGATGAACAACCTTAGATATAGGGAAAGGACCCACAAACCTCGGAGCCAGTTTCCTAGAATGGACTTGAAGGGGCGGGTCTCTGGTGGAGAGCCACACCCTCTGGCCCGGCCTGTAGAGAGGAGCTGGCACAACTCCTTCCACAAACCTGAGACAAACTGGGGTCCTCTGTCTGAAACAATATCAGTGGGGAAACCATGAATGGTGAAAACATGAGTCCTCCTGACCTCTGCTGTTTCCTTAGCAGAGGGTACCTTGGCCAGGGGAATGAAATGTGCCATTTTAGAGAAACGCTCTGCTACCGTCAGGAGAGTTGTGTGACCTTTAGATTGTGTCCGCCATGATTGGAGCTGCCGTGGCCTAGATTGGCTGGAGAGTCGGCTTGTGACCCAAGGGTCGCCGGTTCGATTCCCTGGACTGGTGGAGAGTTTTTGGCTGATGTGCCCTTGAGCAAGGTACTTAACCCCCCATTTGGTCCAAGGACACCTGATATGGTGAACCCACTGCTCCCAGCATGCAGTGTGTGTGATGCATGATGTAGTGATGAGTTAAAGGTGTGACAAACTACTACTGACAAAAGAAAGATTCTATTCTATTCTATTCTATTGTGTGATGTCATGTGGTCCAGGTCCTGATGCAGATCAGCTCCAGATCATGATGCTCCTCCTCCATACTTCACCGTGTGCTGCTGCCACAGAATTCTGTGTTGATCACCAAATCCACCTCAGACTCAACACATGCAGTAGGCCAGGGAGGGTTTGATCCGTCAGACGGAGCCAAATCAGAAGAGAATCCTCTGTGCAGATGTGCGTCCACAGCTCTGCTGAGTGAGAACAGTGTCCTTAGCAACTGACTAACGTTGAGTTTCACATTATTCTGGTCAGATCTGAAAAATCTTCGCAACAAGTGAGTGATTATGTACATTCACTGAGTGAATATTATGAAAATAAAATGTATATTTCTCACTAGAAATTTAACCAAAACACATTTTTATGCAGAAACGAACTCAAAATATTGATCTTTTTTCACTAAATATGACAGAAATGTCCACCATGTTTTTTTGTTCTCAGCCTGAATCTTGAAAGTTCTGTCACTCAGACACAGGCCAATGGAAAAGAATAGGATAAAAAAAAAAAAGCAAAAATTTTCCAATTTTCAGGCTCTAATTGTGAGACTGATAGGTTTTGTTCTGTGGACAAACGTAGCTGTTTCCCATTTGGATCTGAGACTGGGATGGTGTGGATGATGTTGTAGTTTGTGTCAGACCTAGTGCTGTGTGTTCTTCCAAACAGTTCCAGTTCCATCAGTCTGAACATGTTTCCATTCATGTTGTAAAGTGTTCCAGTGCTCTTTGCTCACTTTTCCACATGCACTGATGCTTGTTGTAAAAGTGCATCTTCCTCTGTGCTGTCATGCACTGGACATGAGTCTGTTCTATCTCTGCTGTGGAATAGACTCCTGAACACAGATGTGATGGTCTTCCAGTGAGTCCTTCAGCCTTCAGCTGTTCCTCTCTGCTTCTTTTTTGTCTGTTTCCACTCATGCTTGTGTCTTTGCAGTCAGCTTGGCTGGGCGTTCACTTTTAGGCAGAGTAGCCACACAATTCAATCCTGTCCATTTGTGGACAGTTGGTCCAACTTGGACTGGTGAATCCTTCAAGTCTTTGAGGTTGTTCTCAATCAGGAAATGATTGAACAGCAGCATGTGGAAACACGTCCAGTGCTTCTCCAGGTTTGTGCTTTGTCCTTTTGGATCTTGTATTTGTGCAGAAAAGGCAGGAAGTGGAAGAGGAAAGCAGGCAGGCAGAAGAGGGAGCCCCCTTCACTCACATGCAAATCAGCAACTCTGGATTGAAGCTCTTCTCAGATCTGTGTTGATCTTTTAGATCTTTTAGAATCATTAGTTTCAGGGTTCACTTCCTTTTTCCAGTTCCACTGTGAGGGTTTCAGAGCTGTGCACAATGAACAGATGAAATATTCCAATAGTTTGTGTGGTTTTGGGTTCAACACATTCTGTTTGTCTATACTGGTGACTGAGATGCAGATCACATTTTATGAGCAATTCATGCAGAAAACTTTGAGGGTTCACAGAGTTTTTCTAACCACTGTATAGTTGACACCATTTAATGTTGGATTTTTCTTGCAGGTTCACAAATTACAGTCAGTAAAAACTGGTGAATGTTGAATATTTCACATTCATATTGAAAACCTAAATATATTTGCTGGAATGTTAATTTTAATCTCCATCATTTCTTATTTATTCAGGTTGTGGGGCTGCAGTTTGTCCAAAATCAGCTGTTCTTATCTGACAGCAGCTCTGAAGTCCAATCCCTCACATCTGATAGAACTCGACTTAAGTCTGAACAACCTGAAGGATTCAGATGTTAAAGAACTGGAGGACCTTGTTCAGAGTCCACACTGTAAACTGAAGAAACTGGAGTAAGTAATGTCAGTTTGTGCTGGTTTGGTGAACACCTCCATGATTAGAAGTCTGATTATTTTTATTGATTCTTCTGTCGTTTGAATAAGTTCAGAAAAGTCTCAGTTAGGGCTGGGAGATATGGAAGAAAATCATATCAGTATTTTTTTCATATCAGACGATATCGATATGTGTGATGATATAAATCAAATCACTATTTTCCTCAAACTTAAATTCAGTTCCGGAATTAGTAAAGTGTCTGTAGTTTCACTGTCAGTGTACCCCCCCCCCCACCAAGCCAGGCCCGTCGTCATCTGTTGAACTTATAGTTCATACTGTATTTGTTCTATTTTCTGTGCAGATGGAAATATAACAGACAGTTAATGCAAACACACCTGTTTGTACTCTTTTATTCCGTCACCCAATGAGAATCGATAAGAGAATCGGATCGATAAGAAAAATCGATAATGGAATCAGAATCATTAAATTCTTATCGATTCCCTACACTAAAGGCGGGGGTCAGAGGAGGTCTGCCTACTTATTTCATATTAAAGTCATCTATAAAGGGCTGACAAACTGAATAAAATAACTGGACTTTATCTTTTGGTGTAAATGGGATTTTCTCCAAATGGAAGTGTTGCAGAATGTCTTTCAACACAAACTGATGAGTTGGAGGATTTTTGTTCTTCCACTTTTAAAAGCTTTCAAGTTTTAAAAGACAAACAAACCAAACAGACCATCTTCACCAAACAATAGCGGGGGTCTATAGGTGGGGGTGCGTTGTGGAACTGACAGAACTGCTCTAAACCTAAAGTCAAACTTCATATACTGTGTGCCTTCTGCTCAAGGTTCATGTGGAAAGGTGAGTGTTTGCGTTCTTCACATGGGCTCCATGGATTGGTTGGCTCCACCTCCATATTGTATTGCAGACCCTGAACCCAAACGGTTCCACCCTACTTTTCAGTAACCCGCTCACCTGAGTTCTGGCTCTCATTTAGTCCTGAGGGAACACTCTTTACCTCCTGCTTCAGCCCAAACATTAGTGTGTGTGCTGCCGCTGCTCTTACACCTGTGCTGTGGGCGTCGACCGAACTTGCCGTGGCTCTACAGCGATTGGTTCAGTGGTGTTCCTTAAATATGATTGGCTGTTCTTATGTCTGTCAAAACACGGACCAATGAATCCCACCAAAATTGTCTCCAGCATGTCTCATATTTCTAATGAGGAAAAGTTCTTTCACCATCTATATAGTTGTGGTTTTATGGCCCAGCCCTAGTCTGAGGAAACATTTCTGTCTGATCTGTGTTTGTATTTTCTTCTTTCTTCAGATGGAAATGATCTGTGGAACAGTCACTGTGATCAGGACTGTGTGAGGATCAGCTGAGTCCAGATGATCAACACATGTTAAAGCAGCAGCACATCCTCAGTTCATTCTCCTCCTGTCAGTTCAACATGGAGCTGCTCAGTTCTTCTCCTCAGTTCTTCTCCTCAGTTCTTCTCCTCCACTCCTCAGTTCTTCTCCTCAGTTCTTCTCCTCAGTTCTTCTCCTCAGTTCTTCTCCTCCACTCCTCAGTAAAAACACCCACACACTTCGACACCTCAGAACATTCTGACTTTGATTTTGTTGGAGTTTGTATGATTCAGGTTTTTGTCCATATTGGAACAAACAGCTGTTTGTTTCTGTTCAGTATAAATACAGGCGCCTTTTTCACTTCAACACTTTCACTTGCACATGTAGCTTTTGATGGCACAGCACTTTAAACAAACATATTTACACATAGAAAATAACTGAACATGATTGGTTTTAAAGTCGTTTATTGATGATTTTATTGTCTTTCCTTTTCAGTTTTTACATCCGGTGGCTCTAGCATTTTAACTGATGACTGCTTGGCCCTGGAGAAAAAGGGAGACATAAATTAGATCCAAACAGAAGTGATGCAGTAGAAATGTGTAATATTTAGGGATGTAACGATATGAAAATTTCATATCACGGTTATTGTGACTAAAACTATCACGATTATCATTATTATTGCGGTATTGTTGAAATTGTGCTCAAAATGTTCAAAAAGTACAAATACACACACTGAAATAATTTAACCAAGTTGTATTAAAAATCAATAAATAAAATAAAATAATTGGCACAATGTACTTTCAGTGTCAGAAACATTCAAATATTAACCCTTAGTGGTCTGAGTCTATTTTGTCTGTTTTTCAGTCCTTTTGGTTTTGCCTTTATATACTATATAAACAAATGTTTACTATACCCATGTGTGGGATCTGTTTTTTCAGCACAACTTCATCTATATCATCTGTCTGTTATTTTTTCACTTTAACCTACTATAAAAACATAAAAGGACAAAAAACACAAAAAAATATGTAAAATCTGATTAGAAAAATGTATATAATTTATTGCATAAATAACACACAGATGCTTAACGAACCTTTTCAAAGACTTGAAAAGTGAATATTGGTTCCAAATATTAGGTATAGAAAATTAATATTGTGATAAATTAAAACTATACTCAAATATTTGACATAAAAGCAGATCTTTACATAGACATTTTTTCTCCTAAAAGTACGGTAATCAAACACAGTTATCATGAGAATTAGAATTTAAACGGTAATACTAACCATCTGTGATTTTTCTGTGGTTTATCGTTATACCGGTAATCGTTAATTCCTAATAATATTTCCGTTTAGCTTTGTTTGGTGTGTGTGTGTTAGTGGATTTGAAAGTGTTTAGTGGATGGTACTGATGGGCAAATGATACCGAGGCTTTGGAGCTTGTGTCGCTCTTCCTGAAGCGGAGTGATTCCAAACACTGTGTCGGGGCTCGTATCAAAACACCAGCGGCACCTGACCGATGACGTCTGAAGCTTCCGACGTCATTGCTTTGCGCTTCGTCGCTTCAGAACGTTTGGAAGCTTTTCATTGGCTCATAGTCTTTCAGTGAGTTTCATTGACTCAGTGTTTCAGTGCATTTTGAGCCAAACCAACATTTAACCCTTCATATCCTTTAGATGGATTCTTTGGGTTCATCTGGCATGTGTTGTAGAGTTTGGGTGAGAGCGTCTGCACATGATTATTTTGTCCTTTTAATACACATTTGTGTTGGACTTGTGTGGAATGATGATGGAATCATTATTTGGTGTGAATGAACCAAACACTTGAATGCCCATGCAGTCTGTTCTGAACTTTTACTGCCGACATGGGATTGAAACAGTGTCGGCGCTTCAGTCGTGCGCTTCAGACGTTGCTATGGCTTCAGTCGTCCACCAGATGTCAGCGTCACTGAAACCTTGAAGCTTTGAATCTTTTTGGACACAGTTGTTGGGAAAGCCTCAGTGCTTCATGACCTGCCTACCACTAGTGAATGGTGTTCTAGTGTTTGGACCGACCCTGTCCTTGTGTCCAGGTCCGTCAGTGAAAAGAGTCCCCGCAGGAACGACGGCCCTTTAGAAGGTTCCGGCCTGGACCAAGGCAGGGAAATGTGTAGGGGAGCCAGGAGGAGGATTGGATTGGTTTATGGCAGGGGTGTCAAACTCATTCTAGTTCAGTTCCACATTCAGCTAAATTAGATCTGCAGTGGGCCCAACCAGTAAAATAATAACATAATAATATATAAATAATGTCAACTCCAAACTTTTCTCTATGTTTTAGAGCGAAAAAAGTACATTTACATTATGAACAACTTTACATCTACAAACTATCCTTTCAAAAGATGTGAATAACATGAACAAACTGAAAAAATCTGTGTAATTTTAACAATATTCTGTCTCAGTTTATCATTTCCACATGTACATTATAACTGACAGATCACAGTGGATCTACTAATACATTTAATAACAGGCAGGATCTGGTTAAAATTGTACTTCTCTTAAAACAATTCAGATTGTTCATATTTGTTCAGGTTATTCACATTTTTTGTGAAATTATACTTTTTTTTAGAGTAAATACATGAAAATATTTTCATTTACAAAGAGAAAAAGTTGGAGTTGTCATTATTTCTCTGTTATTATGATAGTATTTTACTGGTCTGACCCACTTGAGATTGAATGTGGAACCTGAACTAAAAGGATATTTAATATCTTCAGTGTAATTTTGTATTTCACAAATTCATCCCAAGGGCCGGATTGGACCCTTTGGTGGACCGGATTTGGCCCCCGGGCCGCATGTTTGACACCTGTGGTTTATGGGTTTGTATTTCTCTGTGGTGTTTGGGTTTAGAGTTTTAGGTCTAGAGCTTGGCTTTTCTAGAGGTTATGGTTGTGGGTTTGGGTTTGTGGAGGTTTCAGATGAGTTTGAACCATTTGTGTACATTAGTAAATCCCCTGTTGAGTTGTAGTGGTTTTCTCCAGTGGGCTGAACAGGAGAACAGGAGCCTGTTTCCATCAGTTGTGCTTCTGCTGCTGGAGAACACACTGCTGCTCCCACCTCCATCTGCACTGACACTTTTAGCATTTGCACTTTGTTTGGAAACAGGGATTATTGAAAATATCCGAACATTGTGGACCACACCATCTGCTGCCTCTGCCTCTGCTCCGTCCTCATTTCACTTCTGTCCAACCCAAGGCAGTCGGTTTGACTCTGACGTTGGTGTGGACACAGAAGTGCTCCAAGGCAGCACTCCGGAAAGTGGATGTTTTTTTGCATTTGCGATCATAATTTCACATCATGTCGAGATGATCAAACAAGTAAACAATCAGAAAAAAAAAAAAATCAGTATTTGACAAGTTTATAAAGTATGTGTGAATATTTAAAGACAAAACAAGAATTTAATGCATTCTGCAATTTTATTCACATGACGAACATATGCATTAATATTGAACCAACTGTGAATTTACAGCCTCTGCTCCTCCTCCTCCTCCTCCTCCTCCTCCTCCTCCTCCTCCTCTCTACTCTCTGTCTCCTGACATAAATATGTTGATTCATGTCATATGAACAGATTGTGGATCCACTGTTCATACAGTTTGATGGTACAGTTACTGTCTGAACAAAAAAGGCTTTTACTTTCTATTATTACATGTCATTTATTCCCAAAAATATGGATAAAATCACATCTAGAATCACATTTACAATCTGAGGTTTTATTGTATTTTACCCACAAATTTTCTTTGTTTTTTAAACAGTTGCTCTTCCATAGAAATGCATTAAAATAATCAGTAAAATAACTTTTAAAAGTGTATGTTTAGTATTAAATAGTGTCTTTTCTTCAGTTTCTGGGTTGAGCCTCTACAGTTCTAGACCCTTGAACTAACTTACACTTTAACTCCTATAGAAGTGTCTGACGTCCACTTTTCTTTTCTTTGACATCCTTTACATCCTAATTACTGAGCACACACACACACACACACACACACACACACGTCCAAATGACTCCACTCATATTCAAATCCGTCTCGCTGATGTGACTCAGAACAAATACAAACATGTTGAAAACTGACGTGAGCGTCCAACTAACAGGTTCCTTTTACAAGTAGATGGAGTGACAGTGGGGACGGCCAATCACATGTACGTTAGCAAAACCAAAGAGCCAATCGGAGAGCGACATTTACATTAGAGGCGGGACTTCTAGCAGAGACCGACTGTTAACCCTTTGTGTTCCAGAGTCATTGACTAAACACTACAGACAGCGGTTGGACTGATAGTGAGTCCACAGGAGTGGATGGATACTGGGATGGACGGGTCCATAGAGTCCAGACCCAGTTCTACGCCCCTGATCCATTACTGAAGCACAGGGAAGCATTAGTGGAGGCTTTGTGGACCTGGACTGGAAAGGAGGACATGGATCCCATACAGAACACTTTACAAATGCTGAGTGTCGCTGTTTCCACTGTGGAAATAATATGCAAATGGTGCCCTCCTAGCCCTGCCCCTCAGACCCTCCCCTCCATGGCAACAAGTGACAGAAAGTTCCAATTGAAAAATCACAGGAAGTGTAAAAAAAAAAAACTGTGATCAACAAAGAAAAACTTTAATATTATAAACTGTCATTGATAAAACAGTGACATCAAATAAAATAATATAATTTTCATTCAAAAACTACAGAAGCGTATTGCATTCAAAAAAAAAAAAAAATTTCGGCTCTTTTTCTGAATTAATGAGATAATTATCTCATAATTACGAGAAAAAATAATAAAAAAAAAAAATCTGCGTTGTTTTTCTGAGTTTAGGAGATCGTGTTTCCTGAAAAAACTCAAATGTGTGTGTGTTTCTCTGTCAGTGGGACAGTGGTCCCTGGTCCAACAGGAGCTCCTTCTATCTGTGCCGCTGAAAGCCTCTCGGGGGAGCGTCAAGTTGTTTCCGTTCTCGTAACCGGTTCCGATTACGGATCACGGAACTAGTTTCGTTTACAGAAATCAGAACCAAGCTGTGCTCCGACCTCCGAGCCCCGCTTCGTGCACCGATCAAGCCCTTCAAGCACACCGGCGCTCGGAGCCTGTAGCCCGGCTTCCTGGAGGACACGACCGCGGTGATGGGAGTTGGCATTAATGAAGTCAAATAAAATGACATTCACCAGCATTAAAGAAAATATGCGCCTTGGTGTCCCGGTTCACCCCCCCCACCCCCGGACAGCTTTCCATCAGGCCCAGGTGGAAAGCTATGGGGGTGGGGGGTGAACCGGTACACCAAGACGCTCCTCCACGGATCTAGTTCTGACTAATGCTTTCCATCAGGTCCGACAAATAAATGAACACACATTTGCACTCTTCTGCTGTTTCTATTTTCTTTAATGCTGGAAACATGGAAACAACTTCACGCTTCACGGGGATCCACCGTCATCTGGATGGAAATACTACTGGAAGAAAGACAACACAGACTATTATCCCCAGAGCACATATTCACACATAACTGTCCCACCTGGAGGAACCTACCAGTGCAGAGGAGGCAGAGGAGATCCAGTTTACTACAGCAAAGACAGCAACTCAGTTGGTAAAATGAAGCTGACTGTTTGTCAGTATGAAGTTCAGTACACCTGCAGATATAATGTATTATGTGTTTATGAATACAGATTATATCTAACACTGAGACCTAAGAGTTCATGTACATATTCTCTCCTTTTCATATGTGTGGTTCCTTCAACATGAACAGTGACACACAGGGTCGTTTTGACTCTTGATCCAAACTGGTCTGAAGTATTTTATGGAGAGGCGTTCACACTCAGGTGTGAGATCCAGGATGGAGGAAACACTGGGTGGACATATGAATGGACACCGAGCAGATTAAACTCACCTACAACGACAAATGAGTACAGAATTACCAGAGCTACTACAGCACAGCGTGGATCGTACAGATGTAGAGGAAGAACCGACTCATCTGTCACAACAGAGTGGAGTAATGTCATTGAACTGACAGTAGCAGGTGAGATGAAACATCTGTTATTCATCAGACTGTTTAGAACGCTTTAATGTGAGTGAATAAAACAACAGAAGAAACAGATTCAACAGAAGAAAACTGCTGTCATATCCATCACCTGTAACCAGACAAACCAGTGGAACAGTTCTGTTATAAGAACCCAGGATTCAACCTGTTCAGTATTTGTTGAGTATTGAAGTACTTGTACTGGTAGTACCAGGACAAACATGGAACTCTTAACATTTGTCTTTGTGTTCCACCTACATGACAGAATATAGGCCCATTTGGTTTAGTCTACTCTTACTTAAGAAGGCTGCTGAGGAGTTTTATGACAGCATTAACTTTCTGCCCTGTTTTGACATGAAAGTACAACTTGTACGGAGTTTACATCAATTAAACACAGTACAATAAATTAGACCACATAAGGGTTTGTGAACAAGTTATAAGTCAGTTTTGAAATGCGTGACATGAAAAAAAAAAACAAAAAAACAATTGAGTAAGTGCAGACATGAAAATACAACTTGTATGCAGTGTACATCAGTAAAACACAGTGCAATAAAATAGACCACACAAGGGTTTGTAAACAAGTTATAAGTCAGTTTTGTTGTGGTTTAGGATTAGCGTGAGTGCCTGATTTGTGTTCACATTTTGACAAGTACATGAGTTGCATAGTGTGAAATTTAGTACACTGTAACTCAGTGTTTGTGGCTTCATAGATGGCAGTTGTGCACTTGATCCCAAAATGAGTGAGTCCAGTGCAGAACCACAGATACAGACTCAGACAGACTTTAGTGCCACACATCAGTGCTGGTGGTATTCTTACAGTAAAGTCCAAAGGAGAAAAGAAGAAAGTATTTACAAAAAAAAAAGGGGGTGGGGTGGGGTGGGGTGGGGTGGGAGTATATACATATGTACATGCATAGGCCTAAGATGGAGTAGGTGGGTGGGTTGTAGGGAGGACAGGTCTGGGCCAGGAGTGGACTGGACTGTAGAACCAGGAAGAGGTGGATTGGCTGGGATGGAATGTGGTGGACAGTGACTACAGGGTTTCTCTCTCTCCATATAGTGCTTTTTTTTTAGTTATTTTTTTTCTCTCTTTTTCTCCTGGGGGTGGTGAAGAAGGCCAGCATGTTGGGCAGCGCCCCCCTGACAGACGACGGAGGTGGCGGCGGGTGGAACTCCATCTGCTCCTTCTAGAGCCTCCTCTCTACGGTCTCCCCTCTCAAGTTCTTGTAGCTGGAGGCCCTCGTGAAGAGGCCGTCCGTCTCGCTGCCCTTCAGCCACCCGATGTTGGGAGTGGCAATGCCCGGTGCTTGGGCAGAGGCAGGGGGCTGCTCCCAAAACTTCTGCCAGCCCTCCAGCACAACCCCACCAGGCTCTGAGGCAGCAGAGCTCTCCTCCAGGGATGAGGGTCTGGGCCGGCCCTCAGTGTCCTGACTCCCAGCTGGAGTGAGCTCCCCACAGGTGGTGAGCTGGGTGCACACCGCAGCCTCAGACTCCTCCAGGATGTTCTCTGACAAAGAGATTGAATAAAAAAAGAAGTAGGAACGGCACTGCTAAATACACACTACACTAATGAATCTGACATGGCTCTAGCACACAGTGGTAACAGCTCCAGAGCAGAACACAACAGTCTTTTCTTGTTCATTTCAATATAAACTAGAAGCACTCGGAGAGCGCAGACCTCCGCCAAGGCTGATCTGTGGGCCCCCCCACCCCCGATCACCACCAAAATTTAATCACTTCTTCCTTATCCCATTTCCAACAAACCTGAAAATTTCATCCAAATCTGTCCATAACTTTTTGAGTTATGTTGCACACTAATGGACAGACAAACAAACAAACAAACAGACAAACAAACAAACCCTGGCAAAAACATAACCTCCTTGGTGGAGGTAATGATCTTACCTGTGGCAGCCAACAGCTCTGCATCGCTGGCATAGTTGGGATCCTGCTCAAACTGGGAGACCGCAGACTCTGCCCGTTGAGCTTTTGACTGCTGTAACTGCAGAAAATAAACAAACTGTTGTAGACAAATGACATGTCAAATTAAATTGATCTCCTGCAGAAAGTGCTGTATGTTTGCTTGCTCCGTGCAAAGCCACCTCATTGAACATAAAAGGGCTAGGTATACCTTAATGGTGCCTCCCATCTCACAGTCTATGAGATTAACATGACTTAAATCTGCACTTTTTGGTGAATTCTTTCATATCTTAATCTGAATAAAATGCGTGTTGTGATATACTTGTTTTCATCTGCTTTTTTTTTGTGACGGAGTGAATGACAAGTTGATAGTGTTTGTAGATTAGGCCTATAGATAGAGTACTAAAAAAAAGATACAATATGAATAACATTATGGACAACTCAGATATTTGAACTCACGACCAATACGCCTACCAAACTTAAAATAAACCACTTCAATGTTATTTTGTTGAAAATTGATATCATATAATTAATACTATCCTATAATATAATAAATATAGGAAGCATCATATAATACAATAAATATAAGAAATATCATATGAGAAATAATATCATAAAAAATTGAGATTTGTTTTTAAAACTCTGGTGCTTATTACTGTTCAACTGCTCACTGACTGCTGAGTGCGTCTCACCTCTAGTCTTCTGTCCAGGTGCAGGTGATGGCAGGGAACTCTCTGGTGTACTCCAGCATGTGCTGCTTCTGCCACTGCAGGACCTCCTTCTGCTTCTGCCACTGCAGGACCTCCTTCTGCTTCTGCCACTGCAGGACCTCCTTCTGCTTCTGCCACTGCAGGACCTCCTTCTGCTTCTGCCACTGGTACCTGGGTACCTGGTTCTGCTCCCCTTTCTGGCAGAACTCGAAGAGCAGCCAGACCAGCCAGCCCACGTCGTTCTCCAGGAGCCACTGCAGCGTCTGCCCCTCGTACTTCCCGAACGTGAGCACCAGCCGGCCTCGCCACAGCTCACCCCTCTCCCCTCTTGGATGCCGCCTCCGCCTGCTTGGGGTCCAGCCAGACAGGGTCTGGGACGGCACAGGGGGTCCCCTGCCACAGCCTTGGCTGCATCTGAGCTCTGCAGAGATCGAATAAAACTGCCTTTTATTAATGCAAGAAGACAACTTGCCAATTTCAGTCATCTCTTTCCATACACATATTTATTCACATTCTATTACTGATATAATTATTTCTATTGTGTTTTATTTACCTGGATGGAACGGATAAGATTTCATTTGTCATTGATAAGATTCAATTTGTATTCTGAATATGGTGTTGGCCTATGTATTAAATTACTTTCACATGTATAATACATTATAGAAAAAAATTACATTATCTGACAAATTGGTGAAGCAAATACAGATATGGTTAATCCAAAAAGCCGAGTTTATTGAGATATAATGTAGAAGATGTTAGAAATGGAATCTATCCTTGTGCTTTCCATCTTTTTCAGTAACACAGGAAAATATTTGGGTGAAATCACTTACATCTAAAACAGTATTGTTATGTATGTATATGTGTTTTTGTTTGTTTTGTTTTTGTTCTTTTTAGTTTTTATTAATATCTGGTATTAATATCTGGTAGGAAAAGTTGTAAATGGGTATTATCATATTAGTGTATATAGGAAAAAGGATGTGTGATATTATTATACTACTCTTATTATTGTTGTTGTTTTTATTATTATTAATAATATTCATACAAAATAATGATTGCTATATAATGATCATAAGGAACAGAAATATGGGGTAGGAGTACATAAGTTTTTACTTCTTCCTACTCCTTTTCGAGCATGTATAATTTCATTTCATTTGTTTTATTTATATTCATATTCTTCTTCTTATTATTATTATTTATTTACTATTATTTCTTTATTTTGTTGTGTGTTTGCTTATCAGTCATTTCTGTACCAGTACTTATATTTTGTTGGTTGATTTTTTGTTTTGATTTCACTGTCTACGTCCTCGAAATAAAGATTTCATTCATTCATTCATTCATATTTCATAGCCTACAGTATGTATAGATTTAATACAATGCAGCATAAGCTGAAAAAGTCATACATTTTTCTACTATAGGCAAAAAACCACAGGTGTAACTACAATAAAATTTATTTGAAAGTTTTATCTGAAAGTTTCTTGGATGCACACATATAGTACAGCTTTCATAAAGGTTATTTGTACACAAAGCCAGTAGCCTGCTTTGAAAAAAAAGTGGTCTTACCGTTTTTTCTCTATAGTTTTCATCTGTTTCTCTGTAGAATAGAAAATATCAGAATATTAGTCACAATGTCAGCTCAAGGAGATAAACAACATAAAGTACACCACAAGCCCCTCTGGGGGGGGGGGGGGGGGGGTACATAAACATCGCATCAGCAGACACGTTAGCTAGCTAAAACACGGACGATATCATTCATTAGTCAACATTAGTGTTGTCAGTTACTACATTTTTCTGAGGGAGATCTGAACTGTTAAGTCAACTGTTGGGTCATCAGTCGGACACTTCAGCCTGCTAGCATACTAACAAGATACAAACAGCAGCTGAGCTGTCATCACACATAAACAAACCCAATCATATATTTGTCTATGGTGGTGTTGTCGATTACTAATTTTCAGAGAATCATTTGTCAAAATTATGATAAATTCTATAAGGAAAAGTGAGAGTCTGCATAAACCTTACCTCAACGACCGCCGGAAATGAATGACTCCAGTTCTCGCTCAGTGATTGGTGGGCTGAGCGCGTGACCAGTTCTCGCTCAGTGATTGGTGGGCTGAGCGCGTGACAAGTTCTCGCTCAGTGATTGGTGGGCTGAGCGCTCAACAGTGCTCAACCATTGGCTGGTCCGTGCTCAGGTGTTGTAAGCTTTGACACTTTTCTGTGTGACCAGCAGAGGGTGCTGCTGCTTCACCAACCAACAATTTATTAACAACCGAAAAAAACACATGAATTCATGACTAAAAAAACAAAAACTATGATGGAGACTGATGCCAACACCTCAGATTCTTTATAAAGAAAGAGTAGAGGGGGAAATTATTACTTTTTCTTCATCTTTATTGATCTTTGTAAGGAAAACAAAATGAAGGGAACATGTTTTAGTTCCCACTTTCTAAACCTCTCCTTTCTTTTGATTGATTCAGTGTGGATAAAGGAAATGTATTGGCATTTTGAAACTGTTTAATAGAAACAGTACAGACTTTTGCAGGTGTTGAAGGGGTGTTGGTTTTGACTGTTTTCCTGCTGGAAAAGGACAAATGATTGAAGTGACGACACCATGACACTTTCCTTCTCATGTCTTTGTTTTTTATGAATCCAGACTTTTGGTCCCTGTCTCCGTCATATTGTCTGAGTTAATGATGACAGATTCATGATTCTACATGGTGGTGGACTCGGTGGAAGCAGCACTCAGAACCATCACAGCACAAAGAGGAGCAGACAGCAGCGCTATCTTCAGGTTGGATGTCCACATGGAGAAGACCATTTAGGTTGTGTGCAGACGCTGCTCATGGTCTGGGAAACACCTGATTATCAGATCATCTTTCCTGTGACACATTGGCTTTGTTTTCACCTTGAGGTCAATCAAGATTAAAATCTCTTGTGCAACAATTACTGTGCAGAATGTAGTGTTCGCTGCAAAAATGATGAAATATGAGCATGACTAACGCAGAAATGGGACAAGAAGAAACAAACTAAAATAGAGCACAGATACATGATAGGATTCATTCTTATTTGAATTCTACACTATCTTAAATCCACCATTTTTGATGACAATAAATCACAACTTCATTTTCTGCACATTATAGAAATTATGTGTAAAGTGTTAGAGCAGGACTCTCAAACTCCTGTTCTTTCAGGTTCCACATTCAGTCTGATTTGGTCTCCAGTGGGCCGAACCAGTAAAATAACAACAGAATAATCTATAAATAATGACGACTGCAAATTGTTGTCTTTGTTTTAGTGCAAAATGAACACCATTAATTTATGAAAATACTTACTTTTATGAACCATCCAAACAAAAAAGTGTGTGAATAACCTGAAGAAACTGAAATTTCTTAAGAAAAATAAGTGCAATTTTAACAATATTATGCCCCAACTTATCATTTTTACATGTGTATTATGGGTCAGCTCTACAAAGACACTAAACACTGAAGAACAGTCAGAAAATTGTTAAAATTGCGCTTAATTTTCTTCATGTTGTTCACATTTGTTCAGGTTATTCATGTTTTACTGTTACAGGATAGTTTGTAAATGTAAATAGTTTCATAATTTAATGTTATTTTTTGCACTAAAACAAAGAAAAAAAATTGAAGTTGTCATTATTTATAGGCAGAATGTAAGGTTATTTTTTTCACATCAAACCGAGAAGAAAATATGTTGTTATTTTCTGTAGGTTATTATGTTATTATTTAACTGTAGATCATATTGGTCTGTATGTGGAACCTGAACTAAAATATATTCCATAGCCTTGTTTGTGGAATTTTTGCTCTTTGCAAATTCATCCCAGGGGCCGGATTGGAACCTTTGGTGGGACGCGTTTGGCCCCTGGGCCGCATGTTTGAGACCCCTGTGTTAGAGTATTATATGAATGTTGAGTATGGGAGACGTGTGTTTGCTCTCGGACTTTAATCCAGTTTACTGTGACCTGGATATTGGTTTGTATTCGCTCACTCTTTTTCTGACTTCAGCTATTGCAGTTTTAGAGAAATGGAGGAAATTTGAGGACGAATAAGATACAGAGTATAAAGATTTAAATGAAAAAATGATGAGTCGTCCACACAGAAACCAGTGTCATGAATGTAGGACACTGGGACATTTGAGTCTGTTTAGAAATGACTCTGATGTTGTGTGGATTTGTTTCTGGTATTATTTGTTATAGGTATTATTTGTACGAATGTGGTATACGACATTTTGTTCATGCTTTCTTATATTCTTCAGTTCATAGGTCTTATGTATCTCATTGTTGTGGTTTTTGTTTTTTTGTAGTTTTGTTTGTTTTGTTTTGTTTTCTTCTCTCTCTTCTGCCCAGTTTACTCAGTTCTGGTTGTAGTTATTGTCACCATTATAATTGTCTCCATGGTTGTTGCTGTTTGTATTGTTGATACTTTCTTGTGAGGGTCTTCTCCACCTTCTTCTCTCTTGTTCTCTCCCCTTCTTCTACCCACCCACCCCCACCCCCCATGTCAGGTCCGGCATCGAAATGTGGTTCAACAAAACTCATAATAAACACAGTAGAATATCAAAGGGCGCTTCATATACTTTATGAAGTTACCCTTGGCAAAGCAAATTTGTTCAGCACCAAAAGGAACCAGACTACCATTGTACTGTTAGAACGCTGGACAAGACAAGTAGGAAAAAAAAAAAAAAAAAAAAAAGTAGTGTGAGATACTCCCTGGTAAAATGTCCAAATAAAAGAGGATACACAAACAAAGGTGTTAGAAAAATGGGCAATGATGACTGGGAGTACAGTTGGTGTCGGCTGCTGCCTTATCGGTACAGACAGCTGCCTGTCAGCCAGCTGAGCCCATTAAAAAAAAAAAAAAAAAAAAGAAATGACTCTGTCTCATGTCCACAAACTGCTGGGGGGTGGAGGGGGGGTTAGGGCCCTTTTCCATGGACAGGACCATGTTTCACCACCATGTTGCTACAGCAGTTGTGGATCATTTTGTGTCAGTGTGAAGGTCCAGTACCATCCCATAATGTGGACTAGGGTTAATGTCCCCTTTATGTCAAATGCTCATGGGCTCTATAGCAGTCCTGTCACATTTTTTTGTGGTTCAATAACAAATGGAACGGAGAAGTGAGGGATATTCATTAGGTTCTGATCTGTGTCTAAATATAATATAGTAAATTTTAAAATGTATTTAATTCTTATTTATTATTTTCATGAATGTGTTTAATGCCAAAAGTGAGATACATCATGTTTATTTATGTAAGAACAACTGAACAGCTGTTCATCTGAGATTTATGACCAACTGATTTCTTACACCCTGTTCACCCGGTTGTTTTCAAAATTCATGTACATGTGCCTTTCTCTCAAATTTTGCTTTTTTTTTCAAAAGTTTTTGAAAAGATTGAAAGTTAAGACTCAGAATGAATTCCTGGGTAGACAGGGTATCAGGGAAGGAGGGGTGACGGGGTCGGGGTATTGGTAAGCTCTGCTCACTTTTTTTATTTTCTATAAAGACATTTTGACCATGATCATTGTAAATACTGGTTTCCTAATAAAAAGTCTTTCAAACAGTTATTGTTTTGACTTGTTTTCTTGTGCATCTTTGGACCATGAAATGATGCTTCAGCCAAAGTGACTTTTTTTTTTTTTTTAATTAGTGATAGTTAACAAGACAATGTGGACAGAAAAACAACAACAACACATAAACAAAGGGAAACTCAAACAAATAAACAAACAAACCAAAAACAACAACAATGTCAGAGAATTGACAAACAACAACAACATCATATTACAAAGAAAAAGATCATAAATGTAAATAGCAACTAAAGCATATAGCTTGGTTAGGGGTGATAGGGAAAAGGGGAAGAGGGGGGTGTAAATGAAAGTGAGAAAGAGAGAGGGGGGAGTGAGGGGGAAAATAAGAATTGTTGTAATAATACAAAAATATTTAATAATACCAGTAGCCTAATTTGCTAGAATTATTGTAGCAGCGGTAGCGGCGGAGGCAGTCCCAATACTACTAGTTAAATAATTTAATATTTGTAACAATGTATTTGTATCAGTTAGGATCTGTTTTGAGTTTATATGAATCAATTTAAATTAATATGGCTGGGGGGGGGGTGGGGGGTGGAGCCCAGCACGCAGAGCCCAAAGAGGGGAGAACACCATCAACCCCCCACACAACCCCCAGCAGCACAACCACAGCCCAAGGACCAGACCAGCCATGGCCAGTCAAAGGGTCTTCCTCTACCCTTTGTTTTTGAACAAATCACATTTAGCACATTTAACCTCTGAGGCAGATCATTTCTGAAACAGACCAGTAATAATCTGTTCATGCACTTCTCTCAGTTACAGGCAGTTCACTGAGACCTGAACATATACAGTTGTATTATGAGTTTGAAATATTCCAAATGATCTTCACATGATTCTGTGTGGTTGAAATCACACTGACACTAATGCAGTGGTTCTTAACCTTGTTGGAGGTACTGAACCCCACCAGTTTCATATGTGCATTCACCCAACCCTTCTTTATTAAAAAATAAAATATGATTTTTTTCAAATTCAAGACACAGGCATATGTTTTACTGGTGCACAAAATGAACCGTGCATTAACATCACTGTGTTCAAAGAACAAAACC
This sequence comes from Sphaeramia orbicularis, assembly GCF_902148855.1. Classification (NCBI taxonomy): domain Eukaryota; kingdom Metazoa; phylum Chordata; class Actinopteri; order Kurtiformes; family Apogonidae; genus Sphaeramia; species Sphaeramia orbicularis. Next base: position 2,064,905 of record NC_043974.1, on the reverse strand, counting down.
AATACAGTGCATGAACTCACAACAAATTCCATACCTTTTCACAAAGACATGACCTTTTTAATACTACCACACTGAAATGGTTTTAATTTTTAATCTTATGTATTCCAATAATGAACTTATTGTATTTATGCTATTTATCATTTTTAACATTTGAACACACACCCATCACCTAATTTCCATCAGGCTACAATAATAATGAATATTTACTGCAAATCAGTGACTTCTGCTGTTGCCTTTGACAGACCAGTTCAGAAATGCGTGGCTTCACCTTGGTTTTATTACGGCACTAGCTCGGCTTTAGCGTAATACGATTTCTCCATCCGCGACGGTGCGTCGGTCGTCACATGATTGTAACTGACCAGTGCGGTGACCGAAAAATGTAAACAAATGCTACACATGACTGCCTCCGTGGTTAACAGGAAGTAGCAAAAGTCATAACAACGATGTGGAAAATACTCAAATAATTCATCGTCAGACGAGTGGAAGAGATTATAAACACTTCTGGATGTGTTGTAGTGCTATAAGCAACAACAATACACCACGTATATTGGATGTCAATCAGAGAAAGAGTCTCCGAAGCCATTTGTTTACATACACGGACCTAGCCCGACACACACACCTGACTAATGAGTCGAGTGTGTGTCTTGACCTCCGCCGAACCCCTGAGACTGACTCACCGAACCCCTAGGGTTCGATCGAACCCAGGTTAAGAACCACTGCCCTAGTGTGAAACCCCCAAAGCCTGGCGCGACTTGGATCTGTTCCAATCCTATTAATTAAACCCAGATGTCATCGTTGAACCTTAGGCTTGGTGGATGTCTTTATTTAACCTTTTCTATTACACTAGGAGTAAGCAGAGCATGTTAGAAAACCTATTCTACAACATTTCATCACTCTGGTGTCAGATCGCAAAATGTATGTCCCCTGCCAGCGGCCCACCCCAAAAAAAGGCTAGGGTCGGCAGGTTTTTCTAGGGTCGGTCGGGAAACCGGAAACACATTTTTTTTCCTAGGCCTTACTGCATTATGGATTGTTGTGGTTCGATGCTAAAATGAGGGAAATAGTATGGGCTGATTGTTGTATAAAGTTAATGATAAAGGTGTAAAAGCACAGAGGGGTAGGATGAAATAAGTTTAGACTTCTTCCTCCTCCTTTTCCACCATGCAATATTCAGACTTGTATGTGCTGAAGACAGATTCTGTCCATTTAAATGGGATTTTGTTTATGTCTTCATTTGCTTTGTTTGGTCTGATTTTCTTTGCATGTTCCAAAAAAAAAAAAAAAAAAAGAATAAAATCTGGGGAAAAAATAAGTAAATAAGGAAAACGAGGAACCAGAGTGAACAGAAGCAGACTAGATCAGCAGAACCTGGTCCTGGTCTCCAGGTGTGACCCCCCTCCGCCCTCTACTGGCCGCCTCATGGAACTCCAGCTCATACAGATGAATGGGCTCATTTCACTGGATTCACATTCTGTTTTTCAAAGGAACTTTTGAACTGAGATCAGACAGCATTTATGAGATCTGCACTTCTACATTCCAACTGACATTTATATACACACATTTCAGATTTATATACATCTGCATTCATCACAACCTCAACTACTCACAGAATTTGAGGACAAGTTCAAACCAACTGATCCAGTTTATGAAGCAAAAATGAGCCACACAAAATATTGAATTAGATCCTTGAAGCAGAAATAGTTGGTCCACTATGAGCAATGAAAATGAAAAAGAAAGGAAATCAAATGTACATATAAACCATAGAACATATGGAACATCATTTCATTTGTAAATATGCATCCATTCATCACATTCTGGATGAAGTCTGAACATTTCATGTCGTTTTCAGACTGAAGACAAACAGAAAATGTCTGAAAACACCAGCATCACAAAGATATTTATACAATGTGTCCAAAGAAATCACCAAGACCCAAATAAGAATGAATCCCTCATTAGAGAATAGATTTCCCTGCAGGGCATTTCACCACATCTGCCATTTCTAACTCAATATTTATCTGAATGGAATGAGGGATTTAATGAGTAATTATTCGACTAATGATTGGAATATCAGTGGAATCCAAACTCCACCTTGAAAAAGTCCTTTTAGTGGATTCAATGAAATGAAACAAACCCAGTCATCATGGTTTGATTTGTTCCTGATCTCCATCCCATTCATTTGTGTCACATGAATAAAGTCAAAGAGCAGAATGGAAACATTAGTGGAAACATCAGCAGGTTTTCTCTTGGTGGTTCCTCTTCACCCATTCTGCCACTGTTGAACCATTCACAACCTCATTGAAGTGCACAACAACACACACTGAACTGAACTGACAGCCACAGTGTTGACCTGTTCTGGACTTACAGCTCCCCCTAGTGGACATGTAGTGAAAGGACAGCTCCCATTCAAGTCCCTTTGTTCAAATGGAGACCAGAGGAGTTTTTCGACCTTTTTTCCTCCTCTTTCCTGTTTTTTCTTTGTCACTTGTACAATTGTCTCTGTCAGACGCTGGGATTTGAACCCTTTCATGTATAGTGGTCACTCCAGTGGTCACTCCAGTGGTCAGTTGTTCTCCAGCTGTTCTCTTGTATATTCACAGCTTTTGTTGTTTTAGTTCCATTTCAGCCAACGCAGTGGACACTAATGCACCATCCCATAATAATACACTGACATTCAGACCATTCCTGTCATTTTGTGTTTTGGATAAACCTGATCTGCACTAACATGTTGGAGTGGAAATCAGTTGCTAATTGCAATTAGACGATAAGAAAAACAGTTTTCTTATTTTTTTGGCATATTATCTCCATGAAGTGAGGAACAACTAGTCCCATCAGATTAGCTGCATTGAAAATGTTTTCTTTTACAACTGTCACACAGTCCATCACTTTCTGATATATACGTTTCTGTGTTTCATGGTTTTTCTAACTCTGCGAAAAATACATTCATTAAAAACAATTCAATCGCATTGTTTTTTTTTTTTTCACGCCTAAAGAGGAATAAAAACAATCAGGTCAAAAAACTCTGGACTCAGGTTCTCATAATTCATGCATGAAAGGGTTAATATAGTGGATGGTGAAATCCTGTTCCTCGTGGCTTTATTATCAAACCAATAGTTGAACATTGAACTTCCAGATCACAAACACTGGTTTGTGGGTGAAAGTTGAACCTCTGACCACTTTCAGACCTGAAGCACAAACTGTCACTTGTTCCACAGCGGTCCAGAAAACAGAGTGAACTTCCACAGACTCCCAGTGCACAAACTGGTGGACCAAATATGGACCTACTTCTGGGTCACAACACATTTGTTTGTGTTTCTGCTGATCTAGAAACTCCAGCGGAAAGTGAAGAAGATCTTCTCATCTTTCAAATGATCCAGTGTCTGTCCTGTATTAGTGACATTTCTGTTGTTCCTTCTGTTCTCTTTGCTCTGTGTTAGTGTTTGGATACATCTCCATCTGAAACTACTGTTGTGTTGGACTTCCAGCTGTTCACACTCAACCACTAGAACCACAGATGATGGAGTTTCCAAGCTAAGGTACCGTTAGTCCACATGTGGTTCTCAGTGGCTTTGATTTGATTTGTTCTGTTCGACCTGCTGGTGTCGGCTTCAGTTTGTCAGCTGAGGTCATGTGATCATTCCTGTCATTTCCTGTGCTCCAAATATGGGTCCACTCTGACACTGATTTGATTCTGTTTGTCATTTATGAACATTTCAGAATTCCATGTGATGACTGTTAGTAGTTGGATTTGTCCTGCGCTCATTCCATAAACCTACCACTAAATCTAAAACTCTTCACAGTAATAAAGTCCGTCCTTTCAGTGGTTTCAACCCCACTGCTCAAAAGCACAACGGACACAAACATACATACAGTAGTGACACAGCGGTTGGAAACAGACTAGTGTGTGCTTTATTTGGACATTTACCTGCAATCACACACTCACTGCTGTCTGTCCCATAGAAGAACATGACAGTGCAGTTTGTTTGGAACTACTGAGGCTTACATCAACCATGTGATCAACGTAGGGCTCACATCCAAACAGGTCCCAACTCTGTGTGTCTATGGCTCTGACTTTGTCACTGTCAACCAGCCCAGTATGTCATCTGTCATATTTTTACACTGACCAAGAACCCATCCTTCTGCTCAAGTAAGACATGAAACCCATGAGAATGTTTTCACAATGAGTTGGTTTCATTAGGATTAGTCTGAACTGAATGGAATGACAAAGAGAAACGCACGCATCAGAACAGAAAAACACAGATTGAAATGGAAAAGAATGAAAAGAAACAGACGGAAACTAAAGTCCCAACTGTTGAACTCACCTCTGAACCCTTTATAGAACACTCCCAGAAATACTCTGACATTCAACATTTACACCTGAGTGTGTTATTGGAGAACCCAACAAGACTATATTACTTTTGTGAAATTTTTCAATTTTTTTTATCATGTAGAAAATCAAGGTTAATGAATTTACCATATTTGGTTCCTTACCTGTAAGTTGCAAAAAAAAAAAGTAAATGGAAAAGAAAAACACATTTAAAGTCAAAGGAACATGTATTTAAGACACTAGAACATCACTGTTAGAACATCACAACAACATGTGTGCTGGTCCAGACCCCCGTCCCATTAGACCCCCATGTGTGCTGGTCCAGACCCCTGTCCCCTTAGACCCCCATGTGTGCTGGTCCAGACCCCTGTCCCCTTAGACCCCAATGCGTACTGGTCCAGACCCCTGTCCCCTTAGACCCCCATGTGTGCTGGTCCAGACCCCTGTCCCCTTAGACCCCCATGTGTGCTGGTTCAGACCCCTGTCCCCTTAGACCCCCATGTGTACTGGTCCAGACCCCTGTCCCCTTAGACCCCCATGTGTGCTGGTCCAGACCCCTGTCCCCTTAGACCCCCATGTGTGCTGGTCCAGACCCCTGTCCCCTTAGACCCCCATGTGTACTGGTCCAGACCCCTGTCCCCTTAGACCCCCATGTGTGCTGGTCCAGACCCCTGTCCCCTTAGACCCCCATGTGTGCTGGTTCAGACCCCTGTCCCCTTAGACCCCCATGTGTACTGGTCCAGACCCCTGTCCCCTTAGACCCCCATGTGTGCTGGTCCAGACCCCTGTCCCCTTAGACCCCCATGTGTGCTGGTCCAGACCCCTGTCCCCTTAGACCCCCATGTGTGCTGGTTCAGACCCCTGTCCCCTTAGACCCCCATGTGTACTGGTCCAGACCCCTCTCCCCTTAGACCCCCATGTGTGCTGGTCCAGACCCCTGTCCCCTTAGACCCCCATGTGTGCTGGTCCAGACCCCTGTCCCCTTAGACCCCCATGTGTACTGGTCCAGACCCCTGTCCCCTTAGACCCCCATGTGTGCTGGTCCAGACCCCTGTCCACATCCACATGACCCCTTTGAACATCATTCCTTACATTAGTTCCATTACTGCATGGAACTGAACAAAGCACAGGTGGACCTGACAGACCCTGGAGACCACATTGGACCTGACAGACCCTAGAGACCACATTGGACCTGACAGACCCTGGAGACCACATTGGACCTGACAGACCCTGGAGACCACATTAGACCTGACAGACCCTGGAGACCACATTGGATCTGACAGACCCTGGAGACCACATTGGACCTGACAGACCCCAGTAGACCACATTGGACCTGACAGACCCTGGAGACCACATTGGACCTGACAGACCCCAGTAGACCACATTGGACCTGATAGACCCTGGAGACCACATCGGACCTGACAGACCCTGGAGACCACATTGGACCTGACAGACCCTGGTAGACCACATTGGACCTCAGATTGTGGACTCAATGTCCTCTCTGGAACTGCTGATGTCACTGTCTTGTCATGTATTTGGAAATGACCAAAAATAGTCCCTTGCCTGACCACAGGTCCAGTTTTCAGGTATACAGTGTAGTTCTCCATTAGTCCACAGGGTGGCAGCACAAAATAACTCAGTGCCATCCACAGAACTCACTGGTTCACTGACTGTACATCCAATGAAAAACCTCTGGTCAGTTCCTTCTTTTTCAGCTCCTCCACTCCTCAGTGCTTCGTGGTTCCTCATGAATCCATCTCAGAGAATCATCTGGAAGGATGTTTCACCGCCTTTAAAGTCACATGATGGACCGAGGAGGCGGAGCTACAGGAAGTCTGCCTCACCTTCTGTGACATCATCAGAGGGAGGGGTGAGGAGTGGAGGAGAAGAAGTGAGGAGTGGAGGAGAAGAAGTGAGGATGTGCTGCTGCTTTCACATCTGTCGATCATCTGGACTCAGCTGATCCTCACACAGTCCTGATCACAGTGACTGTTCCACAGATGACTTCCATCTGAAGAAAGAAGAAAATACAAACAGATCAGAAAGAAATGTTAACGGAGACTTTTCTGAATTTATTCAAACCACAGAGGAATCACTAAAAATAATCAAACAGACTTCTAATCATGGAGGTGTTCACCAAACCAGCACAAACTGACATTACTTACTCCAGTTTCTCCAGTTTACAGTGTGGACTCTGAACAAGGTCCTCCAGTTCTTTAACATCTGAATCCTTCAGGCTGTTCTCACTTAAGTCGAGTTCTATCAGATGTGAAGGATTGGACTTCAGAGCTGCTGCCAGATAAGAACAGCTGATTTTGGACAAACTGCATTTATCCAACCTGAATAAAGAAGAAATGATGGAGATTCAAATTAATGAACATTTCAGCCAAATATATTTAGGTTTTCAACATGAATGTGAAATATTCAACATTCATTTCAACCAAACAGTTTTTACTGACTGTAATTTTTGTAGCTGACAGAAAAATCCAACATTAAATGGTGTCGACTATACAGTGGTTAGAAAAACTCTGTGAACCCTCAAAGTTTTCTGCATGAATTGCTCATAAAATGTGATCTGCATCTCAGTCACCAGTATAGACAAACAGAATGTGTTGAACCCAAAACCACACAGCAAATGGGGGGTTAAGTGCCTTGCTCAAGGGAACATCAGCCAACAACTCTCTGCCAGTCCGGGGAATCAAACCTGCGACCCTTCGGTCACCAGTCGACTCTCCAGCCAATCCAGGCCACGGCAGCTCCAATCATGGAGGACAAAATGGAATCCTGAGTTTGTCAACATGTAAACACAGAAGTAAAGTGACTAGAGTGGCTTCAGAAACAGAAAAATCTCCTTTTGGACAGAGCCAGTCAGAGCCCAGACCTGAATCCAATAGAGACGCTGTGGACTGAACTCACCAGAGCCATTCACACCACACATCCTAAGAATAGAGCTGAGCTGATGCAGTTGTGTCAGAAAGAATGATCCCAAATGTCCCTGGACATTGTGCAGGTCAGATCAGCAGCTCCAAAAACACTGGTTTAAGGTTATTGGTGCAAAAGGAGCTTCAATCATTACATTCACTGGGACTGTTTCATAGTTGTGCTCAATAAAGACATGAAATATTATTTTTCTTTGTGTGCCATTAGGTTAAACACATTGTATTTGTCTGTACTTGTGACTGACATGTAGATTAGATCATATTTTACGAGCAATTCATGCAGAAAACTAGAACATTTCAAAGGGTTCACACAACTGTTCTTGGAACTGTAAAACATTATGGATGTCAGTTCTGTTTGTTCATAAATGAGGTTCAGCTGCTCCTAAAACAGAACTCTATCAAACTAACAGTGAACTGACCACAGTCACTGTAGTTTACAATGTGGACTCTGCAGGAAATCACACAGCTCTTTCACTGATGAATCCTGGAGGTTGTTTCCACTCAGACTCAGTTCTATCAGATGTGAAGGATTGGACTTCAGAGCTGAGGCCACAGAAGAACAGCTGATCTCTGACAAACTGCAGTTATTCAACCTGAATAAAGAATAAATCATGTAAATTCAAATGTATTAATGATCCAGTCAGATGTGCTCAGGTTTTAATTGGACTTAACTCGACTGAACTTTACACTTTTGTCCAATCACTTTCTCATTTGTTTCAGTTCCATGTCTACAGAGTCAGTCTTCTACAAACACACACCTGAACACATCAGTTCACATCTGATGTAAAATAACCTTCAACCAACTAAAGCCTTTAAACTTCACCCAGTGACTCCTCCTGCTTTAACTAGAACAGATGCTGTTTGGCATTAGACGACTGTCCCTCAAACTACAATGAAAAAATACTAATGACTTCAGTCACTGTAAAAACACAGATACTGTGTGTTTCCTCTAGTTTTTCCTGCTTCAATGTTACATTGTAGAATAAAAGACAAAACCTTTGAGTGTGTGTACAGATAATAAAACATATAAACTTTAGAACAGTGTAATACCTAAACTCCTTAGATCCATATATATTCATATATATTTTCCTATATTTCATATGTCATATAGGCTTCTAACTCTATTTCAGATCTTTTCATGTCCCTGTGTATTCCAGAGCAGTTTGGACCTCTGTGTGTTGTGTCCACAGTAGAAGGCCAAACCCACAGTTCTCACAGGGGTCTGATCTCTCAGTTCCTGACACTAACCAGAACACTTTCCACACATCATCATGTTCTCATGGCAGACAGAAGACTACAGGGGGATTTGTGTTTGTGGGTTCAGAGCGTCTCAGTCTTTAGTCTGAGGGGGATCTGTTTCTATGGAGCTCCAAATAAAGGGATTTCTTTGACACTGAACATTTGAACTGACCCTTCTTTACTGAAGACCAATTAGTAGAGGATGATTTTTCCAGAACAACTGCTAAAGCTTGTGCACTGCTAATGAGACTGATGTATGCCCTCCACCTTGCATACCCCCCAGCACTGCGCTGCACTGTGGAAGCATTTCACAAACTTTTCCTGGAGCTGGATGGGATGAAGTTGTCCCTGAAGGTACAAACATTAAAGTGGGCTCTTGTGTCTATTTGTGCAATTGTTCAATAACATTTGAATTGAACTGTATTGTAATTTTGTGATTTGTCATAAACTATTCCATGCATAGAGAAAATAACATTTACATAATTCTAGTTAGTAAATCAACTGATACAACTGAGTGACTGGAATTATTAAACACTAATGAAAAGTACTTAATTACTTCATAACACTAAATACTACAGATTTATAATATTTACTTAATATTTTGTTGTTCCTGACTGGAAAAATGTATGTATTTTACTTAATTATTCTAAGTAAATATAACTTCAAACTTTGATATCACAAAGTAACATTTACTTCATAACTTCACAGCTGTTCATTGTAGTGTTTAGTACATGTTACTGGATACTGGGAAGTAACCTATACTGGATTTTGCAGCAGTAAAGTTTACTTTTAAAGTGTTAGTGCAAATTGTTACGAGGATTTTTTTAAGTAAATCTTACAAGTTATTTTTTTCAGTATACTTGAAAGTGTACTTTTCTAAACTAAAAAGTGGACCAGACGTTTATTCCCAGTAAACGAATAGTACACCTAGAAGTTTACTTTGAAGTACACCTGAAAGTGTACTTTTAGAAACTAAAATTGGGCCAATTTAGCTCCAAAAAGTTTACTTGTAAGTACACTAATAGTATATTTGTATCAGTATACTTGATACATAAAAGTGTACTTTGGGAAGTGTACTTAAAAACTTAAGTATACTTAATCACACGTACTTGAGGTATACTTCTTTTTGATAGTTTGTAAATGTAAATATTTTCATAATTTAATGTTATTTTTGCACTAAAAGAAAAAAAACTGAAGTTTGTATTATTTCCAGACATAATGTAATATTATTATTTCCATCAAACCCAGTAGTAAATCTGCAGTGGTTCTTTTGTGTGGGTTCTTCTGCTGTTCTTATTGGACTGTAGATCAGATTGGTCTGGATGTGGAACCCACACTAAAATGAGTTCCACAGCCTGGACTGTGGAATTTAGACACTGTGTAAATTCATCCAGGGGTCGGACTGGAACCTTTGGTGGAACGCATGTTTGACAGCCCAGCAGTTAAAGGAGTTCATAGTATTTGTGCTAACAGTATATGAAGTACTAATACCAAAAATACCAGATTCATGAAATACTTATGGAGGAAAACGATTTTATTTCATGTTAAAAATAGCCTTTAAACCATTTGAGCCAACTTCTTTGACTGTAATTGTCAGATAAATAGTGCAGATGAAAAACACTAGGGCTGGTTTGAGCACAGTGAATAATATGAGCTTAGTTTAGTTTAGCTTAGTTTAGATTATTTATCTCGGTTCATACATTTATTAGCTGAATGTCAGATGTCATATGGAAGTGGATCTGTCTAAACCCAGTCAGGATATGAAAGTTGTTCTGATATTAAACTGTACAAACGTTTCAGTCTGTAGGACGAGCACAGGGACAGTTTTGGGATTCATCCAGTCCATTTGCACAGTTTACTTCAGCTGAAGCTTTAAGATCAGGATCAACTCAGTATCTGAACTGAATCTACACACAAACATATATTCACTGAGTACAGCTGATTCATATCATCACACACTTCCTGTTTTTCTGTCCGTACACGCATCACGAGGCTCGACGACAGCATCAGCCAATCAGCTATCAGCAACCACAGACCACAGGAACCCAGTGTGGTTCAGTTCCTTCCATCAGTGATATGGATCAGAAAAGTGAAGAGGAAGAAAACTGAAGCCTCTGATAGTGATCAGCAACAAAAAAACAACAGTCAGCCTCAACACTGACACATACGACTGCACTGACACAAGAAAGAAAGAAAGAAAGAAAGAAAGAAAGAAAGAAAGAAAGAAAGAAAGACAGAAATCTTCATCCTAACAGCAGAATGGTCCTCTGTCTCCTTCTGCTGCTGAACACATCTGCTTTGCCAAAGGAAACTTCATAAAGTTTATGAAGCTGCCCTTGATGTTTGACTGACTTTATTATGAGTTTAGTTGAACCACATTTAGATGCTGACCTGACATGGAGTGGGGGGGGGGGGGGGGGGGGGGGGGGCAAGAGTTAAGAAGGTGGTGAAGACCCTCATAAGAAAGTATCACCAATCCAAACAGTACCAACCATGGGGATACTAATAATGGAAACAGTAAGTCCAACTATTCCAACCAGAACTGAGTCAAACTGGGCAGAAGAGAAAAGAACAAACCAAACCAAACTACAGTAAAAGAAAATCACATACATTAGACCTATTAAATGATGGATCTAAGAAAAGAAAGCATGAACAGAACATCATACACCACGTCTGCCCAAATAATCCCAGTAACAAACCCACACATCCTCAGCTGTTCACATGAATCTGCTTTTTTTTGTTTGTTCTTTTCAGTTCTTTCATCCTTGGACGTTTCTTTAACTCCAGGTTAAATCTGTTCCACAGTCTCACCCCTCTGACTGAAACACTCAAACCTTTCCTGGTCGCATGGATTCAGGGAATTTTAAGGTAGTTTTCCCCCTTAAATTATACCCCCCCCCATGAATCCTGAATAATTTCTGTGTATTTGTTGGTAATAGATTACTTTTTGCTTTGTCCATTATTTGAGCTGTTTGATGGTCCAGGCTGGATCCACTCAGGTCCCAGTTTGCGTGGACTAATTAGCATGTGTGTAATCTAGAATTTAGTGTGTGGGGTTGAACCGCGGTTTGCAGGTGATGTACTCAGATTACTTCTGCAAATGTCACCAGGTTGAAAGTGTGTGAGAGCGTCCTGTTTAAATGAGGCTTTAGTGTGTGCTACTGGAGACAGTCCAGTGGAAAAGCTGCTGTGGGATAAAGCAGCACTAATGGAACAGAGACGGAATGAAGCAGACCAAGGACATGGAAGAGTGGAGGAGTTTAGTCAGAGGAGGAGCAGGAGGCACTCAGTACCTCCACCAGGAGGTCATGTGACCACTGGGCTTTGTGGGTTGGTTTGGTTGTTAGTAACATCACTCCAAAAGTTATGGACACATTTGGATTAGGGATGGAAATTATTGATTAATTCATTAATCGTTAGTTGGTCGCCCTTATCGATCGATTAACGATTAATTGATAAGTGGCGATTTTCCTGAGAACCTGAATTTCTTTTTCAATACGGTCTGTGAGAATAAAAGCTAAATATGGTTTCTACACTTCATGATAAACCAGGTCATATTCAGTAATGATGGATTTATTGATCCATTGGATACAGTCAGTGTTTCCTGTGGAATTCATCTGTTGGTGTGGGGGGGTGGAATGGGGGGGGGGGTGCATGCACGTGCCTTTCACTGGTGTGTGTGTGGGGTGCACGTGTGTGTTTCGTTGGGGGGGGTGCATGTTGGTTGGTAACCACGTGTGTGTGTGCGTCACTTTGCGTCCTCCTTCTAATCCTGTGGGGGTACAGGGTGGTGCAGTCTGTGCCCCCGCACAACTGACAGTCCACCTGTTCACTGACTGTAGACCACACCCACCTCCAGGAAAACACTCCCATAC